>NC_057405.1:56493331-56844461 GCF_019320065.1 Cervus canadensis | reverse complement strand
TCCCAGAGGAATCGGGTGGAGAGGGAGGTGGGAGGCGGGATCAGGATGGGGAATACGTGTAAATCTATGGCTGATTCATATCAATGTATGACCAAAACCACTTGAAATGTTGTGAAGTAATTAGCCCCAACTAATAAAAAAATTAAAAAAAAAAAAAAAAAAAAAAAAAAAAAAAAAAAAACACATTTTGGGGACTTCTCTGGTGGTCCAGTGATTAAGCCTCTGTGTTCCCAGAGCAGGGGGCCTGGCTGGATCCCTGGTTAGGGAACTAGATCTCACATGCTACAACTAAGACTCAGAGCAGCCAAATAAATAAATAATTTTTTTAAAAACATACACATTTTGGACAATAAATATATAAATGATTGACTCAATTTAATAAACCCCAAACTCACAACCTATCCCTATAACCCCTCTTCCAGGATGCCTTTGTGACCCCAGGGACTGTGGGCTCCTCTGTCCATGGGATTTTCCAGGCAAGAATACTGGAGTGGGTTGCCATACCCTCCTTCAGGAGATCTTCCCAACCCAGGGATTGAACCCAGGTCTCCCGCATTGCAGGTGGATTCTTTACTGTCTGAATCACCAGGGAAGCCCTCTAGGAAGCCTAGCCACCTCTAGAGTGCCAGCTTAACCTCCACTCCATTGAACGCCACCAAGGTTCATCGCATTCTTCCCCACAGCAGAGGTGGTGCCTTTCTTTGCATTAGGCCTAAATCTGGTTCTTTAATACCAAGGCACAGACTTAGACACTAGTCGCAAAGGGTTTTCTATTGCCTCTTTATTCCCTATCCAAAATAACACAGCATTCAGATGTTACCATGTTGAATTCAGTTCTCTGCTTACAAGATTCCTTCTCCTTTTCCATTACCTTTAGGTTGAACACAAAGAGCTGAGAGACAGGAAGAGTGTTTCAAAGCAGGGAGGTGTGTTCATCCTTTTTTTAGCTTCTCGAGGAAGAAAACTGATTATCTGTGGTAAGGTCCAGTTATAACTCCATTCCTTATTTGGGGCAGGTTCAAGCTGGCACATTTTTAGATAAAGATTTTGCAAGGGTATTTTGCCAGAGTTTTTCTTGTTTCATTGAATACCATGTTCCCTTTGTTTCAATAATATGAAAATTACTTAATTTAGGAAAAAAAGTAAGTCACAACATTATTTTCATCTTTTTCTAAGAAAGGAAAAAAAATCCTTAAATACACTGTGACTGTTGAGGATAGGGCAGGGCTATCCCCTAATAACTGTTCTCCCTTTCTAAATAGGGGTTTTAGCCGGGTACAAGTCAGCCCAGTAAAATATTCCATACCCCGGGTCTCTCTGGCAGCTAGGATGGCCACGTGACCGATGGGCCGTAAGCTGAGATGTGTGTGCTCTGCTCCGGAGCACTTAAAGGGAAAGGGCAGATTCCCTCCTCTCTTTCCCTGCCCCCTCTGTCTAGAAAGAAAGTGCCACGGCTGCAGCTGGAAGGGCCAACCTGGCAAAGGAGAGCACACAGAATGCTGAGCGCAGCAGAGCAGAGTTCCCCAACAGTGCTGTGCTGCCAACACAGCTCTGGACCACCTGCCTGGATTTTTATGTAAAATAAACGTCTATCTTGCTTTTCAAGCAGTGTATTTTGGGGTCTCTTTGTTACAAAGGCCTAAATTGCACCCTAACTAATACATGGGGCTTACAGCCTGCAATAGAGAACCAAACTAAGGGTCTCCCGGGATCCTAGGCCTCGTAGGACCAAGGACAAGATTTGGGTTCATGCTGAAGCTGAAGGCACAGGTTGAGAGTTTCCGCAGAGGTTTCCAGCAATTTGAGATGTTTACCAGGGTGGTATAAGAAATATACTTGCAGTTGGTCCACAGTCCCTGACACAGAGCTCATAAAATCCTTGGAATTTCCTAAGTGATAGAGCATCTTTTGGTATTCATAATGAGCCTCTTTCCATCACACTTATGCTAATGAACTCAGGGAAGGTCCTGAAAATAGTCTCAGGACAGGGCTGGTTCCCAGAAAGACCAAGTGTTTAAAAAGTTGGAACTTTCAGTCCTATCCACCAACCTATGAGGGCAAGGGAGGCTGGAGGTTAAACTCTATAAACACTCTTGAACAATAAGATTTGGAGAGCATCCAGGATGGTGAACACATCAAGGGAAGGTGACGTACCCGGCGAGGGCATGGAAGCCCCATCCCTTGCCCTGTGCATCCCTTCCAATTGCCTGTTCCTGAGTTGAACAGACCCTTTGTAACAAATTGATAAACATTTAAAGTGTTTGTTTCTGAGTTCTATGACCATTACTAAAAAATTATCTAACTTAGCTAATTATCAACCCCCTGAACTTGAATTCAGCAACGCAGAAGGGTGGGAAGCAGGGCAGCACAGTTGCAGCTGGCCTCTGAAGTGGAGCCATTTGTATGGGATTGGCCCTTTAACATGTGGGAGCTGATGCTACTACCTTCAGGTAGATAGTGTCAGAATTGGAATTGGTGGATACCCAGTAGTATTGGAGGGTTTGAGACTCTCACAACCAGGGAAAATGCTCTTTTCCTCTTCCTGGAATCAACTAAGTAAAATAACCTAAGATAATGCTAATCTCCTTCTCTATCCCCAAACCCCTTCCCCAGACCGCAACCAGGTCCTCAGACAATCATCAATGCTACCCAATTTTCTGTGTGTATGTTAGTCACTCAGTTGTGTCTGACTCTTTGCAACTCCATGGACTGTAGCCCACCAGGCTCCTCCATCCATGGGATTTTTCCAGGCAAGAATACTAGAGTGGATTGCCATTTCTCTCTCCAGGGGATCTTCCCAACCCAGGGATCAAACTCAAGTCTCTCACACTGCAGGCAGACTCTACTCTGAGCCATCAGAGAAGCTCTTTACCCAATTTTATATCCTAAAGCCTCTCTAATCCATTCCCTCCTCCTTCTTCATATAACCACTCCAGCCAAAGCTCTTAATTATCTCTGGCTTGGTCTCCTGGCCTCTGATCATCTCCAGCCTCAAATTTATCTTGACCACAATCTCTTAAAAAAACATCTTCCATCAACAACAGAAATGATCCTGTTAAAGTCCAAATGTGATTTTATCAATATTTGGCTTAAAATTCATCTCATTGTTTAAAGGAGTGATTTTCAAATGTAATTTTAATAGCAGCACCTTTTTTACACACAAAACCTTTCATCGGATCCTAAATTTACTTAAGAGAAAAGAAGAAGGGGTAACAAAGTCCCATCCTCTCCATATCTCTCTCATTCTCACACCCATATCCCTTCATTTCCAAAGTAGCCCGTAAGGCCTCTTCCCTACCTTATAGGATCACATTAAGTAAGAACAGTGCACAGAAAAGAGTTAACACAGTAGGCCTCAGACTGCAGAGCTTAGAAATGCCTGCTTGCAAAAGTGGGGCCTTGACTGGCAGCTTGAATTCCCAGAGGGTTCCCATCAATCCCAGAAATAGTAAGAGTGACTCACTGTGCCTAAATGTTTATATTACATACAAGCAATATGGTTTATGCTGAACACCTAGTTTACCTTCTACAAGTCTGGAATTTTGGCACAGCCTAGGCAGAGGATGAGATGGCTGGATGGCATCACCGACTCAATGGGCATGAGTTTGAGTAAACTCCGGGAGTTTGTGATGGACAGGGAGGCCTGGCGTGCTGCGATTCATGGGGTCGCAAAGAGTCGGACATGACTGAGCGACTGAACTGAAGCAGAGTACATCATGAGAAATGCTGGGCTGGAAGAAGCACAAGCTGGAATCAAGATTGCCGGGAGAAATATCAATAACCTCAGATATGCAGATGACACCACCCTTATGGCAGAAAGTGAAGAGGAACTAAAAAGCCTCTTGATGAAAGTGACAGAGGAGAGTGAAAAAGTTGGCTTAAAGCTCAACATTCAGAAAACTAAGATCATGGCATCTGGTCCCATAACTTCATGGGAAATAGATGAGGAGACAGTGGAAACAGTGGCAGACTTTATTTTTGGGGGCTCCAAAATCACTGCAGATGGTGATTGCAGCCGTGAAATTAAAAGACGCTTACTCCTTGGAAGGAAAGTTATGACCAACCTAGATAACATATTAAAAAGCAGAGACATTACTTTGCCAACAAAGGTCCATCTAGTCAAGGCTATGGCTTTTCCAGTGGTCATGTATGGATGTGAGAGTTGGACTGTGAAGAAAGTTGAGCACTGAAGAATTGATGCTTTTGAACTGTGGTGTTGGAGAAGACTCTTGAGAGTTCCTTGGACTGTAAGGAGGTCCAACCAGTCCATCCTAAAGGAGATCAGTCCTGGATGTTCACTGGAAGGACTGATGCTAAAGCTGAAACTCCAATACTTTGGCCACCTCATGTGAAGAGCTGACTCATTGGAAAAGACCCTGATGCTGGGAGGGGTTGGGGGCAGGAGGAGAAGGGGACGACAGAGGATGAGATGGCTGGATGGCATCACAGACTCAATGGACATGAGTTTGAGTAAACTCCGGGAGTTAGTGATGGACAGGGAGGCCTGGAGTGCTGCGATTCATGGGGTCGCAAAGAGTTGGACACGACTGAGCGACTGAACTGAACTGAGGCAGAGGGTGGGCTTCCCAGGTGGCACTAGTAGTAAAGAACCCACCTGCCAATGCAGGAGGCATAAGAGATGCAGGTTTAATCCCTGGGTAGGGAAGATCCCCTGACGGAGATCATGGCAACCCACTCCAGTATTCTTGCCCATGGAAAGAGGAGCCTGGCGGGCTACAGTCCATAGGGCTGCAGAATCAGACACGACTATAGCAACTAAGCACGCATGCATGGACAGGGAGAGGGTGTGTCCATAACTACCACTCAACCCTAGGCCTTGAGTCTCTAAAGAATCTTCCTAATAGACAACATTTCACACCTGTTGTCAAAGTTGCTAGAGGTATTAAGCATGTTCTGTTTGATTCCACTGAGAGAATATGCTTATAAGCTTCTAATTTTTTCCCAAACCTTCCCCCACATGCCTTTTCCCTTTGCTGATTGTGCTTTGTATCCTTTCACTATAATAAATGGTAGCCTTGAGTACAACTATATGCTGAGTCCTCTGGGTCTTTTAGTAAATCACCAGAGGGTAGTCTTAAGGGGATCCCCAACACAGATGGTGTTCTCATTCTGAGGTTCAAAGAATCAATAAACACAGAAAAAGCATTTGACAAAAACTAACACCCATTCATGATAAGAACTCTCAGTAAGCTAAGAATAGAGGGAAATTCCTTATCTTGATAAAGAAAATCTACAAAAACCCTACAGCTAAAAATATACTTCACGGTAATAGCCTAGAAGTTTCCCACTAAGATCAAGAACAAGGAAAGGATGTCCCCTCTCTTCACTCCATATCAACACAGTATTAAATAATGCCATAAGACAAGAAGAGGAAATAAAAGGTATGCAGATTGAAAAGGAAGAAATAAAATGTTCTGTTGCCAAATGACATGACTGTCTATATAGAAAATACAAAAGAAACAACAAAATAAGACTCCTAGGACTAACAAGCAATTCCGGTAAGGTTATAAGATACAAGGTTAATATACAAAAGTCAAGCACTTTCATATATGCCCACAGTGAACAGTGGAATGTAAAATTAAAAGCAATAGCATTTAAGGACTTCCCTGGTGGCCCAGTGGCTAAGATTCTCCACTCCCAATACAAGGAGCCCAGGTTCAATTCCTGGTCATGGAACTAGACCCCCCATGCCACAACTAAAGATTCCCACACACCTCAATGTAAGATCAAAGATCTTGTGTGCCACAACTAAGACCAGCACAGCTGAATTAATAAATTTTTTTTAATACCACTTACATTAGCACTCCCCAAAATTAAATACTAAGGTGTAAATCTAACAAAATATGTAAAAGATCTATATGCAGAAAATGACAGAACGCTGATGAACAAAATCAAAGAACTTAAAAATGGAGAAATATTCTATGCTCAAGGGTAGACTAAATATTGTCAACATGTCATTTCTTTCCAACTTGATCTACAGATTCGACGGAATCTCAATTAAAATTCTGGCAAGTTATTTTGTGGATACTGACAAAATAATTCTAAAGTTTAAATGAAGAAGCAAGAGAGACCCAAAATAACCAACACTATACCAATGGAGAAGAACAAAATTGGAGGACTGACACTACCCAACTTCAAGACTTACTATAAAGCTACAATAATCATGATAGCACTGTATTGACAAAAGAATAGACAAACAGATCAATAAAACAGAATAGAGAGTCCAAAAATATAGCCACATAATATAGCCAATTAATTTTGACAGAGGAATGGTAACACAGTGGAGCAAAGATAATCTTTTCAATAAATGATGCTGGGACAACAGCACAACCACATACAAAAAAGTGAATCTAAACACAGACCTTACACCTCACAAAAATCAACTCAAATTGCATCATAGGGGGACTTCCTCGGTGGTCCAGTGACTAAGACTCTGCACTCCCAATGCAGGGGGGCCCAGCTTCGATCCCTAGTCAGGGAACTAGATACCACATGCCACAATCAAGAGTTCATATGCTGCAACTAAGACCAGGTGCAGCAAAATAAATAAATATTTTTTTTTTAAAAATGCATCATAGGACTAATTGTAAAAAACCAAACTATAAAACTCTTAGAAGATATCATGCGAGAAATACAGGCAAAACCTAGATGATCTTGGGTACCATTTTAACTTTTTAGATACAATACCAAAGGTACAATTCATGAGAGAAATCATTGATAAGCTAGACTTAATTAAAAACTTCAGTTCTGCAAAAGACAATGTCATGGTCTAGTAAGAAGACAAGCCACAGACTGGGAGAAAATACTTGCCAAAGATCCATCTGACAAAAGACTATTTTCCAAAACACACAAAGAACTCTAAAAACTCACTAGAAAACAATCTGATTAAAAACTGGGCTAAAACCTTTAACAGAAACCTCACCAAAGATACACATATGACATAGAAGTGTATGAAAAGATCACATCATATGCCATCACAGAAATGCAAATTAAAAGAACAATGAGATACTACTACACGCCTATTAGAATGGCCAAAATCCAGAACACTGACAAATGCTGGCCAGGATGTGGAGCAATAGGACCTCTCTTTCTTGATGTGCATGCAAAATGGTATAGCCACTTTAAAAGACAATTTGGCAGTTTGTTACAAAACTAAACATACTCTTATCATACAATCCAACTATTATGCTCCTTGGTATTTACCCACAGAAGCTGGAAACTTATGTCTACAAAAAACCTGCACACATATATCTATAGCATCTTTATTCTTATGATTCATCTTTATTCTTATGGCAATCATTTGCTATATCTTGGAAGCAACCAAGATGTCCTTCAGAAGGAGAATGGATAAATAAACTGGCACACCCTGAAAATGGAATATTATTCAGCACTAAAAAAGAAATGAACTATGGAAAACAGTGTGGAGATTTCTTAAAAAACTGGAAATAGAACTGCCATATGACCCAGCAATCCCACTTCTGGGCATACACACTGAGGAAACCAGATCTGAAAGATACACGTGCACCCCAATGTTCATCGCAGCACTGTTTATAATAGCCAGGACATGGAAGCAACCTAGATGCCCATCAGCAGATGAATGGATAAGGAAGCTGTGGTACATATACACCATGGAATATTACTCAGCCATTAAAAAGAATTCATTTGAACCAGTCCTAATGAGATGGATGAAGCTGGAGCCCATTATACAGAGTGAAGTAAGCCAGAAAGATAAAGAACATTTCAGCATACTAACACATATATATGGAATTTAGAAAGATGGTAACGATAACCCTATATGCAAAACAGAAAAAGAGACACAGAATACAGAACAGACTTTTGAACTCTGTGGGAGAATGTGGGGGTGGGATATTTCAAAAGAACAGCATGTATACTATCTATGGTGAAACAGATCACCAGCCCAGGTGGGATGCATGAGACAAGTGCTCGGGCCTGGTGCACTGGGAAGACCCAGAGGAGTCTGGTGGAGAGGGAGGTGGGAGGGGGGATCGGGATGGGGAATACGTGTAAATCTATGGCTGATTCATATCAATGTTATGACAAAACCCACTGTAAAAAATAATAATAAAAAAAAAAAAAAGAAATGAGCCTATCAAGCCATGAAAACACATTAAAAAAAAAAAGTAAAAGCACATAACTAAGTGAAAGATCAATTTGAAAAAGCTATATACTGTAAGGTCCTATATCCTAATTATATAACAACAACATTCTAGAAAAGGCAAAACTATGAAGATATGAAGAAGATGAAGATAGTAAAAAGATCAGTGGTAGAAAAAGGAAGCAAGTAGATAGGAAGAAGATGTGAATAGGCAGAACACAAAGGATTTTTAGGGTAGTGAAAATACCTTAAAATACACTATACAGATGGATACATGTCATTATACATTTGTCCATATTCGTGACTGTACCACACCAAGAGTGAACCCTACTGTAAACTACGGACTTTGGACGATGATGCTGTGTCAGTGGAGGTTCATCAACTGTAACAAAGGTACCTCTCTGGATGGGACAGAGATAATGGGGACATGTTGAGGGGCAGGCAGGGGGTATTTGGCAAATCTCTGTACCTTTCTCTGAATTTTGCTGTGAACCTAAAACTGCTCTAAAAAAATAATAAAGTCTTTTTAAAAAGAAACAGAATCAGTCAGGCAAGATGCTCAAGGCTGAAAGATTGGCCAGCTTAGGCCTGGATAGCAGCTGTATAAATTGAAACACAAAAGACTTCTCAAAAGCTGCACTAAATTAAATCTGTTACTACATCAGTGTACACAAATTATGTGATGCTGCTGCCATATTATTTTGATTTGTATTAATTTGCCTTATTGTACTCCAAATGGACAGTGGGAAAATGCCATTCTGAAGACCCACACACTAATCCACAAACATAAATGGGAGATTTTAGAGGCAAAAAAAAAAATTTAAACTGTTTTAATACCTCACTTTTCTACCTTATTTCACTACTCTCTAAACTAAGTTTTAGGAAGATTCTACTATACTCCATTGCCCACCTGCTATAAGATTTAGTCAATATTATGATATTTTAGCATCTGAATAATCTATTATAATTTTCTAAAGCTTACTCTAACAATTAGATCCATTTTTCTCCCTAAGGAAAATAAATTAGTTTCCCCAGGCTTTAACAGGTTTATTTGTTATTACTTCAGCTACCCCTCCACCAACTTTTTTTTTTAATGAACATAAGTTTAAGATTCTACTGTCTTCATAAAAAAATAAAAGATGAAGCTTAGGACTAGACCACTTAGCCGTCTTACCTCCTCCCAGTTCAAAATGCTTGCAGGCCTTAAGAGTCAGCACTCTCTAAATTTGCAGCACTTTCTAGGCTCCATGAATTCAAGCCTCAGCACAATCACCTTTTGTAATTTTAGCCTTTTTTCCAGAAAAGCAGCTCAGTCTGCCCATCATAGCCTCTCTGCTTCCTGTCATAAGACCACTTTTCCTGGGCATTCAAAGAATCCTTGCCCTTCTTGTCCTGTGTCACTTTGTGGATTTAATGCTTGGCACACTTCCTACAAAAATCCAGCAAGTTTTAAGAACATAAATCACGTCTGTTTGTTGCGGAGGCACTACTGGCAGGAAAAGAAGGGAGTTCCCCCAATATTTAAGATTTCATCTTAAAACAGAGATTTAGAATAAAAAAAATTCTTAAGTTCTGCACTCTTAAAGTCTATGCTAACATGTTCCCCTTAAATAATCTCATTGCATTAATAGTATAAACCACAATTACGCTCTTTGGGGGCTTCCCAGGTGGCTCTGTGGTAAAGAATCCACCAAGGAGAAGCAAGAGGCACATGTTCAATCCCTGGGTCCAAAAGATCCCCTAGAGGAGGGCGTGGCAACCCATTCTAGTATTCTTGCCTGGAAAATCCCATGAACAGGAGGAGCCTGGCAGGCTACAGGCCATGGGGTCACAAAGAGTAGGATACACCTGAGCGACTGCGCACACATGCACTCATGCTCTTCTTTTATTTTTTTTACTCATGCTCTTCTTAATGGCACATAATAACTCAAAAGGCAGAAAGAAGAGGCAATTCGACAGTACAACTGTTAAGAAATTACAAAAAGGCAAATTGATGCAAACAGCCCTAACAAGAATTGTTATATACACATGGGTTGTTTTTTTGTATTTTTTTAAATAAGGTCTTGCCTAAGGGTCATGACAGGCGGCCAGTGAATGGCGGGGTGGGTCTGAGAGCTTTCTGAAATTAAAAGTATCTGTGTGCATGTTTGTGCATTTTTCTTGAGCTAAGATCTCTAAATATACTACAGATTCCTTCAGAATTTCAAACAAGTGAACAAAAACTGGTTAAGAATCACTGTTTTAAAAAGAATTGTCAAAATTTTGAGTTTAAAAGAAAATTCTATTAATAGCGGCTCACATTTATTGAGCACCTACAGTGTACTAGGGACTAGGTTAAGTAACTTCACATAATTAGTTGCTTTACTCTGCACAATAATCCTATTATAAAAATAACTAAAAACACCCAGAAATGAATCTGTTCGATTCATTCATTCACGTTTCTTGAGAACCAACTATGTAGCTCAGACACTATTCTTATCACCGGTGAAACTACACTTAAAAACAAATATCTTTCCTTGTGGAGACTTCCCTCCAGTCACGGGGAAGACAGACAAAAAATTAAATGAAGAAGCAACAAAGGATCATGTAATGATCAGTATACTGGTGAAAATAAAACTCAGTGATATCCTAGGACCTCTGACCTCCCCAGGGAGCTCAACAAAAGTAGAGAATTTTAGGCACCACCCCAGGGGTCTGAATCAAAATTTGCATTTTTAACAAAATATATAGGTGTTTCACATGCACACTGAAGTCTGAGAAGCACTATGCTAGGCAATGACTGAGGACTCCTATAGATTATTAAGAAAAGCCTTCCCTGTGGAAGTGACATAAGTTGACACCTAATATCCAAAGGAGTGGTCCTAAGGAAGAACTGGGAGAACTGCCCAGGAAGAGGAAAGAGCTCTGGCAAAACCTTAAAGTGAAAACGGAAATAAGCTTCACATTTTCAAGGAAAGAAGAGAAAGTTTACAAGGTGCAGTATGTTATAAAGTGAAGTTGGAAAGGAGAGAGAGGACCAGATCATGCAGGGTCTTACAAACCATGGTAAATAGCATAGAAGAATTTTTCTTTTCCCTTTTATTTTTATTTTTTCTTTTTTTTTCTTTTCCCTTCTAAAAAAAAAGGCAGAGAAACCAGTTAGGAAACTCTAACAACAGTACAGTTCAGAGATATCTATGATTTGGACCGGAGAGTTAGCATTGCAGGTTAAGTAAAGTGACCAAGATCATACGGATAGTAACAACAGCAGCAAAAATTGCCAACCTTTTAGTGAGTACTAAGTGCCAAGTACTTTTCTCAGTACTTTACACACTTCAAATCATTTAATCCTCGCAACCGCCTTTTGATGTAGGTACTAACATTATCCCTAACTTAAGGAAACTGACGCACAAAGGGACCAAGTAAGTAACTTGTCCATGGCCCCATAGCCAGGCAGTGGCACAGCCAGCATTCGCACCTACAGGTCCAGCAGGGAGGCAGGATGTTATGGCGGAAGGGGCATGGGCTCTGGAGTCACACCCTCCAGATTTATCTCCTGACTCCACCATTTCAACTCTGAATCATAGGAAGTTGGTCACAAGATCACAGTCCTAGCCAATGATGCTTAAGAGGAAGTCAACTTCTGCCAGAGTGTCTCCTGATACTCTTCAAAAGATGACTAGGACAGAAAATCATTCCTTCCTGCCTCTGTACTTTTATCTGTGAAATCAACATAACTGGACTACTACAAGTACCTTTAGAACATGAGAGAAAATGCAGCTGACACACGAGGACAATAATCTTGATATATGTTGTGATAGTTAATTTTATGTGTCAACTTGACCGGGCTGTGGAGTGCCAATACATTTGGTCAAACACTACTCTAGATGCATCTGTGAGGGTATTTCTGATAAAATTAACATTTGAAGCAGTAGACTGAGTAGACTGCTCTCCATTATGTGGGAGGGTGTCATCCAATCCTGAACAGAAGTCTGATCTTCCCCTGAATGAGCGGGAACTCCTTGAGCCTGGATGCCTTTAAGCGGTAACATTGGTTTTCTCCTGCCTTTAGACTCAAACTGAAATGTCGGTTCTTCCTGGGTCTTAAGCCTACCAATCTCTGGACTAGAACCACACTATTGGCACTCCTGGTCTCAGGCCTTTGGATTCAGATGGGAATTAACATCACCAACTCTCCTGGGTCTCCGGGTCTTCAGCATACTGACTGTAGATTGGCACTTGTCAACCTCCATAATTGCACGAGCTGATGATTTCTTATAATAAATCTCTTTCTAAATGTACATACATCCTATTGGTTGTCTCTGGAGAACCTTGACTAAAATATATGTCATAAGGCTTAACTGTGTTTCCATAGAGCTAGAATAATAATAGCAAAGGGGATGTGTGGTCTCTGTGCTCTTTGGGGCTTTAAACAGGAATGAATTTCAAATTCTGCACAAAGTAGATAGTTAAGAAAATCTTACAGATATTCTTTAGAGACTTAAGCAAAATAGTGGACCAGACTATTTCAACAAAAAGTAAGCATTTTTCTTTCAGAAATGTTATTTTACAGGTTTGTTTCACCCTTAAGGGTTTTCACTTGGTGGTAAATATTTTTGAAAACCCATCTCCAACATCAAAATCAGTAGAGATGTCATTTAATGTACAGAAATTTTACATACAACTTGTCAGTAAAGTGGTTCAGCTCAAAAACATACTGTGAAGAATTCTCAGCTCAGAAATATCCTGTGATTAAAGAATTGAAGATATGCAAGATAACACATGATCATACAAATTTAAAGAGTTTTCAAGGTAAAGAAAATTATCTTTTTGCATTATTCCTTCCTAGACAGCTATATGTCCAAAAATATTCAATAAAAATTTTGATGAGTCTGACTATTTCAAGACATCACATGTGTTTACTTCACTGGAATTAAGGACGTTATATAAAATCAATAGATTACAAGAGGTCTTTATGTAACCCAGAAAAGTTATATCCTTTATGTTCATTTAAAAACTTAAGATTTTCTTTGCAAAGCTTGGATTCATTTGAAAACTTATGAGAAAAAGAATCCTGAAAAGTAAAGAAAACACTAACAAATGCCTCCTACATAGCCAACGTACAGACAGCATGTTCTATATATTATCTTACTTCTCCAAAAAAAATCTAAGGTAGACATTGTTATTCCTTACAAATGAAGGAACTAAAACACTACAAAAAGTTAGAAAATGTTAAGTGAATGTGCAAGACAGGATCTCAAGCTAAATGACCCCAAACCACCAGGATGTTGCCCTCATTAAAATCTCTGTAACACTATAGATAAGTGAAGACTGTGCTCCCATTTATCGCAGCCAGGCAACAGAAAATCAAAACACAAACCTCTCTTAGGCCCTCTAATTTGAAGTACTCAAGCCTCCTGAGGCAACCATCAACCCACTCCTGGGTTTCCACCCTACTCAGGCCCAGCTAGAGCTCTGCCCTGCCTGCACTCTGGGGTCAACCTGCCTCTAATAAACGGTTCTCTTCCAAAACCCAGCAGCAGAAGCAGATTTTTTTTTTTTTTACTGAAGTATAGTTGGTTTACAATGCTGTTAGCTGCACAGCAAAGTGACTTAGTTACACATACATATATATATGCTTTTTTCAGATTTTGTTTCATTACAGACTATTATAAGAAATTGAATATAGTTACTGGTCCTTGTTGTTTACTCCTGATTTATCCCTCCTCCCTCCATTCCTCCTTGGTAACCATAAGTTTTTTTCCTATGTGTATGAATCAGCAGCTTTTTTACTAAAAGCCCAAAGTTGAAATCTTAGAGGAAATAAATTCCTTTCTATATAAATATAAAAGCTCTTATACTTCACACAACTGGCTCTTAAGAATTCTGACTAACTAGATTAATGTACACCTTTTTGAGTTTTGAGAACCAAGTGTTAACATATTTGGCACTAAATGAAGACCTAGCTCTCAAAAACAAAGAGGACACAAGTTAGGAGACAGACCAATGCTGGATCACAGTTGTGATTCAAAATGTGTTGACGTGCCACAAAACGGGATAAAAGTACCAAAAGGTGTAAATAGGTTCAAAAACTTAATTATACTGAAAAGAATCAATTGAAAACCTATTCAGCAGAAGAACTGAATAAGCAACAACAAATAAAGTAGCCACAGAGTATAAAGCTCTATACTAAAAACTTCAAACACAACCATCTAGACAGACACTGTAACTGCACTCAAAATGCCAACAGGGCACTGGGGAGATTTAAACAAGTGGATAAACAACTTTAATAAAGTGTGGTACCAAGTAAAGGGAAGAGAAGGATGCTGTGAGATCACAGAGCCAAAGCTAGTAACCTAGGCTAAGGAGGTTAAGTAAGGTTACTCAGGAAATGATGTTTCAATAGAGAGCAAAAAGAGAAACAGGAGTTAGCCAGGGAAAAATAGACAAAAGAGAAGGAGGTGTATCAGGCTGAGAGAAGGCTCTGATATACGAGAGGACAGTACACTAAAGAAAATGAAACAAGTTCAGTACTGAGCTAAAATATAAAAGGCACAGGGGGCAAGAATGAAGATACTAGAAAAATGTAAAGAAACCAGGTGACACAGGGCTTTACAATGGTAAATGTAAAAATAAATTCAAATAGTTTTTGAATTTAATACTGAAGGTACCAGGGAGCCACTTATGAGTTTTAAAGAACTTGGTGGCTTAATTACACCTCCACTTAGCAAAGGAGAAGGACGATGAGGTGTGCTGTGCTTCGCTGTTCAGTTGTGTCCGACTCTCTGCGAGCCCATGGACTGTGGCCCGCCAGGCTCCTCTGTCCACGGGGATTCTCCAGGCAAGGACACTGGAGTGGGTTGCGATGCCCTTCTCCAGGGGATCTTCCCAACCCAGGGATCGAACCCAGGTCTCCCATATTGCAGGCGGATTCTTTACTGTTTGAGTCACCAAAAAAGCCCAAGGAGAAGGATACTGGAAGACAGTTTAACAGCTTTATCCTTCTGACATATTAGGAATAACCTGTTGCAAATACAATAGGGGAAAAAAGGATCCCACTTACAATTAAGATTAAAAAGTCTAAAATAAAGAAGAGTCATATTAGCAATCAATCTGTAAGATCTGTGTGAAGAGAACTAAATTTTCAAAGGCATAAGTGAAAATTTGGAAAACTGGACACAATGTTATGGGAAAGAACACTGTCGATTCTTCACAACTTAATTTACAGATTAAATACAGTTCCATCAAATTGCAAATCCAACATCTTTAGAAAATCATGAAGATGTGAAGTAATGAGGAGGATCTTATCTACCAGATGAGAAAACAATTATAAAACACTGTGATCCAAAGATCAATGAACAGATATTCCAGAGTAGATATTCCAAAGCAAGTCTTCATGAAATAACTTAATATAGATAATAAAAAAGGAATGTATACCAAATCTTATCACTGTTCTTTTATCACCCAACTTGAAATTATTTCTTTGTTATTTACTTTATGTCTGTCTCTCTCAACTAGACTACAAGTCACAAGAGGGAAGGTAAAGGTCATTCAGCCTTGTCTGACTCTTTGCGACCAAATGGACTACATAGTCCTTGGAATTCTCCAGGCCAAAATAGTTCAGTGAGTAGCCCTTCCCTTCTCCAGGGAATTTTCCCAACCCAGGGATAGAATCCAGGTCTCCTGCACTGCAGGTGGATTCTTTACCAGCAGGAAAGCCAAAAGAGAAGATGTCATGTCTGTTTAATTCACTGTATACCTTGCACCTACAATGCCTGGCATATGATAGGCACAAAATAAATATTTGTTGAATAAATGAATTAAGCAATGGGAGCCAAGAGGTCATTCAACAAGTGACAGCTAGACAACTAGAACACAATAGAAAAGTTAATTTAGATTATCCCCTCATAGTACATACCAAAATACTTTCCAGACAGCTTTAAAATATAAATACATTAAAAATTTCAAGCCAAAAAAATAAAGTACAGGTGACTATCTTCCTAGTCCAGTGGTCTGCAAACTATGGCCAACAGGCCAAATGACTATGCCCATTTGTCTATTGTCTCTGGCTGTTTTCACAGTACCAGAGTTGAGTACAGTTGTTCCTCGGTATCTGCAGATTGGTTCAAGGAGCCCCTTCATATACCAAAATCCACAAATGCTCAAGTCCCTGATATAAAATGGTACAGTACAATAAATACAGTTGGCCCTCTACATCCGCAGATGTTCAACTCAAAAATAAGGATGGCCAACTATAGTTGCAACAGAGACCATGGCAGGCGAGGACAAAAGTATTACCTGACCCTTTCCAGAAAAAGGTTGCCAATCCCTGACTTATTCTCCTAACAGGTGTGGACTTTCTAAAACCAATACTGTCTGGACAATGACAATCATCTGTGAAACTCAGACTTAATGAATCCCAATTAAATCCCTGTAGTAATGGATCAAAAACATAACCCTAAGAGCTAAAATGATAAAGTGTTTAGAAGAAAGCATCATTGTAAATCTTCATGACCTTGGATTAGGCAATGATTTCTTAGTTATGAGACCAAAGGCAGAAGCGACCAAAGAAAAAATAAATTGGACTTCATCAAAATTAATACTTTTGTATACTAAAGGACATTACCAAGAAAGTGATGATACAACCCACAGAATGGAAGAAAACATTTGCAATCTATAATCTGACATAATTCATTAAGAAATAGAATCCAACAATTTCACCTATGTGTATTCCTCTGAAGGAAACAAAATCACTATCTCAAAAAAATAACTGCACCCCCACGTCCACTGTGTGCGTGCTCAGTCACTAAGGCATGTCCCACTCTTTGCCACCCCACGGACTGTAGCCTATCAGGCGCCTCTGTCCATTGCAGCATTATTTAAATAGCCAACACGTGAAAACAAGTGTAAATCAACATATGAAAGGATAAATCAACAGTAACATAAACCAGGGCGGTGACTGCCATTGTGAGTAAAAAACTTTGAGGGTACACAATGTGAGCCTTTGAGTACTACAGATGTTCTATTCTTGATTTGGGTTGTATTTACACAAATCTGTTTATAAAAATTTAGTAGGCTTTACAATTACTGCTTGTGTACTTTTCTAAGTGAATCATATACTTTAATAAGTATACTTAAAAAATAAAAATGAAGTTCACAGTAATTATCTTTCCTGTATTTTCTACTATGCACATGTAGTATTTTTATAATAAAAATAATTTACTTTTAATAGAAAAAAATAACTCATCAAGTAGAAACAAAGGAGACCTGTCTTAATAGCTCAAGGAGTCTTAAGGTGAGACATGAATATGACCTGGCCACCAAGTTAATGCAACAGGACAGAGAAAATGTAACCTAAAGTACTGTTCTGGCCAGAAATGTCCAAAGGAATACACTGATATGTGGACCACGTTTTCAGAGTGACATTCAGAAACCATACTATAGTCTCAGGAAGGGAAGTCCTTCAAGGATCTAGAAACCATAAGATTTCATAAGCATGTCATAAGATGTGACTGATAAGAGATGGCTGACACTGAGGGGAGAGTAACAACATCCCAGCACTTTGTGTCTAGCATACAGGTGGCACCAAGAAATATTTGCAGAATGAATGGGAGAAATATAAGTCTTTGATGTTTTAAAGGCTGTCAAATGGAATTGGGACAAGGAAATATGATTAAATGAATAAATGACTATATGAATTAATAAGATATATATCATCAGTCTTGATATACTTAGAACACTGCCATAAGAACAAAGAGAACTAGAGTTATATAAGCTGTCCCTGGGGAAAGAGTCACGATGAATGAGAAGTTACAGAAGAGCTCAAATCTCAGCCTATTAAAGTATTTTCTAGCAATTAGGGCTACCCAAAAATGAACAGAATGACTCAAAAAGAAACAATAAAGGCAGACAGTACATTCCCATCTGACATTTGACTATGTAACCCAGAGGTCCTCTTCAGCTCTAATATTCGATGATCCTATGAAATGTTATCATCATATCTTGCTGCACAGCAAATAATTAACAACTGGAGTTACTTTGAAAACAGTACCCATAAGCAGTATCTTACTAAATGAAGATATGTTACCTAAGTGACTTACCTGCATACTATAAATCAAATTTCAACAGCTTTCTTTGAAACATCATGATGAAAGCAGTAGCTCATATTTTCTAAGACCCTCTAGATATATTCAGAATATCCAGAGAAAAGGTAGTTAAATCCAGGATAACAACAACCATCCTGGTTATCTGTAGAGGCCCTCCACACAATCTTAGAAAAATCAAAATTGCATTTTCTAGAATTCAAAGCATTGAAATCAGACTGAGTCCTTTGCCATTGTTAATAAAAGTGAGTCTTCCCCCCAAATAAAAAAGGTTTTAGTAATTATACATAGAGTTGAGTTCGTCCTATTCCTTTTCACTGACTGGAATCCACCACCTCTACCATTTCAATATTACTATTTCAATTACTCCTGGCATAGCCCCATGCTTATATAACATTTCTTATGGTTTTCAAAGGATTTTGTCATACAATAACTTATTTGAGCCTCATAGATGACATTTGAGCCTCATGATGACATGTTAGTTAGGATGACTAATCTCATTTGACAGATGAGAAAAAGGAAATATCAAATTAAATGACTGATCCAGTACCAGAGGATGAAATCAAAATCACAATCTAGTCTTCCCAGGTTACATTTTATTATTCATCAGGTATCCCATATGTTCATTAGTCCTAAAACAGAACTGATCAGAACTCTTCTAAGTAATAGTTATGGAATAAAAGGAGCTTTACTTTTTCACAAAGAGAAAGAAGACTGTTGCCAAAAAGAACACATGCTTAGTTAAATGAAATCAAAACTATATGAGGAATTTAGATTTCCAGTTTAAAATGTTTACCCAACTGCTGTGAGAAAAATGCACAATCAGGAAAAGCACGTTTAATATTTCTAAAGGGTTGGATTAAAATTTCAGCTGTAAACTTCATTACTGTAATTAGATTTTTAATGCATATTTATTAAACATCCATTCAAATACTGTGTTCACAATTATTCATGAGTGTTTTGTACATTTATGTTGATTTTAACAAACTATAAACAGTGGCCACTGACCAGAAATGTTCTCCTACAATGACAGAAGCCCATACTAAGGTCATATGCAGCCTGTTTATGCTCTATTATGGTCTATTCATACGCAAAGAAAAATATTCAGCTGCTTTTCTGAAAACTGCAATGGTCATCAATGACCCAAAAAGTCAGATTTACCAGTGACACTAAAAGACCTATGTTTGATTCCGTGATGAATAAACAAAGTGCAGAATAGAAGAAAATCAAATCTTAATTAAACTCTTTCTTTAGAAAAACAACATAAGCCATCATCAAGGAATGCATCACAAGATGATTTACTTTATTTATAAATGGCTGATTTAGGGGCTTTAAAAGGGTGCTTTTGATTTAAATAGAAAAATTATGAAAATTGAAACTAAATGCTTGCCAGTTATCATTCTTTTCCTTTAGAAGCTAGTTAATCTTCAATCTGTCAATGTGTGTAACTTTACAAAAGGAAAAAAAATAGTACTTTAAATTTCATAACAAATCAGTAAAATACTGCCTAAAAATCTGAATAAAGCTATTCTGAAGTAATTATAGGCATGGCCTAGCATACTGAGTAACTCCTTAATATTCACTCTTTCCAAACACTATTTAATAATGAAATCTAAGGGATCTATTTTCTTTCAAACAATAAAGAAAAATAACATCTATTTGTTATGTTCATTTAAAAATTTTTACACACATATATAAAAGAATTTTTAAATGGAATCTATAGGGGTTATAATTAAGATATAAATTGCATTATGGAGCTTTGAAGTAACTAAGAGCTACATGTTCAGGCTTTAAAAATTGCTGAAAACAGGTGTACCTGATCAAGAACATGGACAGATAATGTGGAAAAGTATCTTTGAGGATGAGCTGAATGGAGAGAAGAAATAAGAAGGACAAGCAAGACAGTGAAAGAAGGTTATGAAAAAGATTCTAAAGATTAAAGTATGAGTTACCTCCAGCAGGGTATACACAGAAATGAGACCTCAACAGAGGACTTCAGGCAAGGAAGACAAAACACAGCAGGAAGAACATATTCAAAAGGCTCTTAAGAGAGAAAGTAGAACAAATCTTAGTCACTAGTCAGAGAAAATTATGAGAGGCCTAAGGAAACAGTGTGAGAGATAGTCAAGCTGAGGCTACATAACCTTCTGTCAATTTATAGAGCATATTAATGTACTGGTGCCAAGGCTGAACTATCCATTTCAAGACCATTGACAACTATTATTTCTGTAGCACTTTTGTGAAAAGACAAATCCAAAATAGTTAAATCCATTTAAACATTCACCATTCACTTAAAGAGAATGAAGATCATGAGGTAAAATGCAGTGCTAATCTACGGTAGATCAGTAATCTGCCTCTAGACTCCTAAAGTTCCTTTCTAATGGGTGCCACTCTTAAGTAAGTAAGTGAAAGTCAGTCGTGTTCGACTCTTTGAGACCCCATGGACTAAGACAGTTCATGGAATTCTCTAGGCCAGAATACTGGAGTGGGTAGCCTTTCCCTTCTCCAGGGTATCTTCCCAATCCTGGGATCAAACACGGGTCTCCTGCATTGCAGGCAGATTCTTTACCAGCTGAGCCACAAGGGAAGCCCAAGAATAATGGGGTGTGTAGCCAATCTCTTCTCCAGCGGATCTTCCCGACCCAGGAATCAAACTGGGGTCTCCTGCATTGCAGGTGGATTCTTTACCAACTGAGCTATCAAGGTAGCCGTGTTCAGAAGTTCCACTCTTGAACCCATTCTATTTCATCTGCCAACCCTCCACCCCAGAACTACATCTAGACACTAGCTATGCCATGTAGTGAGTTGTACTATGCTTTAAAAAAATTAACTCAAAGAAACCTGTTGTTGTTTAGTCACTTACAAAGTCGTGTCTGACTCTATTGCGACCCTATGGACTGCAGCATGCCAGGCTCCTCTGTCCATGGGATTTCCCAGGCAAGAATACTAGAGTGGGTTGCCATTTCCTTCTCCAGGGGATCTTCCCCACCTAGGGATCAAACTCACGTCTCCTGCACTGGCAGGTGGAATCTTTACCACTGAGCCGGCAGGGAAGCCCAAAGAAACCATTATCATGAAGTTAATCAGCCTCAGGAGGAGGCATGAACATTCTTTTCTAAAACAATAATAAATGTTAATAGAAATCCAAGAAAGATGAAGTTTCACACAGGGTATTCATCTAATTGGGTAATAAAAGTTCAAAGTCCATTTTCTTAATCACTAATCTATACCACCAATAAATAATACCAATTCAAATGGTTGAGTGCTACTCACAATAATACCTGATCAGGATCTCCAATGTGCATGTACTAAAAAAGAGATTGTGAGCTAAAGGTAAATATGAATCATCAGTTAAGAGAGAGATCTAAAAATATAACATTGAGATGCAGAAGGGCAGTATAATAATAAGAAATCACAAGATGTGACGCTCATATTCTCTCACCCCTATGAAACAAACAATTTCCAAGGCTAGCTTAAGTAAAACAGATATGCTGATTTTAAGTTCTAGAAAAATTAGAACCATTCTCCTCCTTGGTTTCTTTCCTATTACTCTATGACCTCTCTAACTGCTCCCTGACAAGGTCACGTTCTTTTGCTCATAAAATAAGTTTTCCTTAAGAAGTCATTCCTAGTCTTTCCTCCTTTTCATTCTACAAATATTACCAAGCTAGTTCTTCCATTCTCATGGCTCTCAGCACCTCCTATTTCCTTTCTTAGATGCATATCTCATATTTCCCACAACTAATTAGATTTATTTATCTGGAATTATCACTAATATCTCAAATTTAATATATCCAAAATGGAACCCCCCCTAAAATACCTCTGGCCTTACTTTTTGTTTGTTTAGTTTTCTTTGATAGATAGAATATGATGCCATTAAGTTGCCCAAACAAGGAAGCCCAAATTGACCTTAACTCTGCTCTTTCCTTGTCTCCCCGAGAGCCGCTTGATTTTACCAAAACAGTATCTCTGAACTCCCTCCTTTGCTGCCCTGCTCTCCATTTTTACCATTTTTACCAGTAATTCAGGCCCTAAGTCACTCTCCTAGAGAATCACCATGCTTCCAATATTCCCCCATCCAGGCATTCCTGATCTGTTTTTCAGGTGGCCCCAAGGATAATTATGCTAAAGTGGACCTGATCACTTCTCAAGAAATATTCAACAAAATCACCCTGAGCCCACATGTTTGCATATTACATAGGACTTTTCTAACCAGAATCTGGCCCACCTGCCAAGCTTCATCTCTACCTACTCCTCCTGAGGGACTATACGTACACCAATAAGTGCCAGTCACAAGTCACTTCTACACTTTTGCTTAAAAGCCCTTCTGTTTCCAAGCAAAGCTGCTTTCTTTTGTGTAGTTCTACAAGACTTCAGATGAGCCTAGATTATGATGGTGTTAATGTCCATCGTCTTGGTAAACAGGTAGTAAAACATAGTGGTTAAGTTTGTGCTTCTAGAGCAAAAATGCCTGGGTTCATATACCACTAAAGTGGTCAGACTATTTATCTACAAAATAGAGATAACAACAACTTTACATAAATAGCACAGGAAACTCTACTGAATATTCTGTAATAACTTATATGGGAAAAGAATCTGAAAAAGAATGAATATATGTATACGTGCAACTGAATCACTTTATACCTGAAACACAATGTTGTTAGTCAACTATATTCCAATATAAAATAAAAAATTTTAAAATATAAATGTAAACAGTAAATTACCCCACCAAAAAAAAAAAAATCAAGGATAGAAAACAAACTTAAATCAGATTCCAAATACTGAATAACATTTAACTTAAATTTTTTCTTTTACTTAAAGAAGGGGAGGGAGCAATTTTAGTTACAGTTAAATTGACTTCTACCCTAACTGCATTTTCATCAAATGTCCACATTCAAAACTGACTAAATCTTGAGTACAGGAGACAGTACGAGTTCAGGTTAATAGCATTGGCCTTAGGTTCAGATGTAAGTCCAAATACAGCCTTTACTTGAATCCATAAGTTCTGCCACTTAACTAGCCATGTAACTTTTGCAACCTTGGTTTTCTCATCCCAAAATAAGGATAATGAGAATTAAATAAGGTAAGGTATGTAGAAAGCATACTGTATGACCCCGAACAAACATCAGGTAAGTTTCATGTTATTACGATGTTCCTTAAATTCTAATTTTCATAAATTATGGTACATGCATAGAATGAAATTCTATTTTAACCATTTAAAATGTGAAGCAGTTCTACACGTATTGATGTGGAATGACTGCCAAGATATAGTATCAATACATGGGAAAAAAAAAAAAAGGCCAGAAAAGTATGTATAGTACATTACCACTTCTATTTTTCTTTACCACAGATATTTATAAATATATATGTGTATATATATGTACACACACACACACAGATATATATATACACACAGAGAATGTCTCTGCAAGAATACATAAGAAACAAGTATCAGTAGTTGCTTCTGGGAAGAAAAACTAAGTGGCTGTGGGACAGGGGTGGAAGAAAGTCAACATTTTACCAAATTCCTTTTTGTACCTTTTGAATTTTGTATTGTTTACTTCTAGTGTCTATTCTGCAAAAAAAAAAAAAAAATTTCTAAGTTTATATTATGATTGAAAAAACCTCATGCTACCAAAATATTCCATTATATAGTAAGTGTGCTAAGCCACTACACCCTATGGGCTGTAGTCCGCCAGGTTGCTCTGAGCATAGGATTCTCCAGGCAAGAATACTGGAGTGGGCTGCCATCTCCTCCAATACAGGAAGTGTATTATGCTAAACTTTACAATAAAACCTAAAGGGACTTAATCACAGTTCCAGTATTAATTTCAATTCTATTGTTGATAATAATCAAAGACTGATAGAGTTTTAGGTAAATTAGCCAATGAGAAACAATTTATTGAGATCTATGGCAAGAGTGGCCTGGAGATTTTTTTTTTTTTTTAAGTTATGTGGATGAGGGAGCAATAAGTATAACATCACTCAAAAAAAATATATATATATATATATAAGGCACCAAACATTGTGCTAAGTTCTGAGGAAACTGACATCTGGTCCTTGCCTTTGAGTAACCTGCAATTTAGTGGAAGTATATGAACAGAGCAGGAAAATTAGCACTCCTGTGGTGGGCTTGCTTACTTAAAATACAGGTTCATTCATTCACGAACACATAACAATTCGAATGAATGAATGGTGCAAGCCTGGTGACAAAATACACTTCGCTGAAGCCTCTAGCAACTTTAAAAGTACACGAAAACTCGATCCCTCAATCTGAGAATGCTTGTACACTTGCATTCCCGGTAATCCAGAGAGCTCGCGGAGCCTGCAGGTGTCAGAGGCTTGGCTTTTCATTACAGTCCCGGAATACCAGCCTGGAGACCTTGGGACTGCGACTGAGCAGGTTGGAAGAGTTCCCAGACCTCAAGCCTCCACTTGAATCCCTTCAAGCCAGGTACTCCCACACCTGGGCTTACAAAGTCTCAACTCTAACAGCCAGGGTCCGGAGGACAACAAACCCTGAGTCGACCCCTGACCCTCAAATGAAAAGTCATCCTGGGCCACCTCCCTCAGTGCTTAGGGCTCTTCCTGGAGCAGGCAATAATAGGAGAGCACGAGAGGGGGAAATCCCTCTGGAGGAAACCTCGAAAACTGTCAGCCAAAGCGGCAGTATATGGAGCTCGAGGAGGGTTGACTGCCCCGAGGCTTCCTGGGTCATAAGCAGTGGGCCCGGCTTACTCCAGACACAGTCACTAACCTTTACAAAGAGGGTTTCCAGGGGCGATGGCCGAAGGGGTGAGAGCAGCGGCCCAAGCCCTGCACCCAACACATCTCCCTCTCAGCCGGCTCTGCGTTAAGCGCAGGGTAACCAAGGGCGACCATGATGCCGCCATCTTGAGCTCCGTACCAGGGGAGGAAGAGGAAAACTTTATTGAAACCCAGAAGAGAGACGGTGGCACAGACAAACGTAGCCGGGTTCACGGAAGGCTCCGCCCGAGAGAATGAGCAGCGGAAGAACTCGACCTCTAGTAGCGAAGGGGCGGGCTGGCCTCCAATGCCCTTTGGATCCTTCCTGACAGAGCAAATCTGGACTACGACTCCCAGCATGCAGTGCGGCGGCACCGAGGGCGGGGCGGGCAGCTCAAGCCTGGTGAGAGGGACAATTGTCCACCCAGAGGCTGCAGCAGAGGATTCCAAAACACTTTCAAGGAGTTAGAACGTGATTACAGCTTGTATTCAAACAGCCATCCCCGAGCCTTTTAGGTTAGAGAACCTGACCGAGATTCCAAAACCTAAAGTGCAGGTGATCCACTGGCTCATATTTTGACGAAATATTGATGCTACCTTCCATAAATGGTAGCCCCAATTTATTTGCCTCCAGCATCCAGCTCATCTTCAGCAGAGTATCTGAAATGTGCTCCTACCACTTTTGCTTTCTGTATTTTAATGCCATAAATTATTTTTGATGTGGCGTACACTCAAATGTTTTTAAAGAACATGGGGCAATGTATGTAACATGGGAAAGCCAATGGCCCAAAATGAACGAGTGCATAGAGTGGCCGTGGGACAGTACATCTAAAGAAGAATTTCTAAGTGATTAATTTTTGATTAATTTGATTTTCAAAATCAAAACTGTTTTGAGTCACTATGCTAAATACATTGGGAATACAAACTGCTGACCTGAAGAGTCAGTCAATCGGGTAGGAGGGATAAAGACAAAACAAAAGGTTTAACCACGTGTTGTGGAATCAATGAAAGAACACTTTGGCTGGGAAATCAGGAAAGCCTTCTAGAAGCTTTACTTTCAACAGGAAATGAAGACCTTCCAAGAACAAGGAATAGAGTGAGTTAAGGCAGGAAAGAAAACACGGATTACAGGAAGGAGAAAGCCAGGTTTCAAACTACACTAGAAAGAGTTCCAGAAAGTTAGGTTGTTGGTCTACAATAGACCTCCTCACCCATCACAGCCTTGTGGTGGTGAAGGGACTTGACTAACTCAATGCAGCCATGAGCCAGGCCCTGCAGGGCCACCCAAGAGGGGCCAGTCATAGTGAAGAGTTCTGACAAAATCTTCTACAATAGAAGATTCCAAAGAAACAGGAAAAAGAGAGCATGTAGCATGGTATAATATTTTGGAGACTTCTCTACTGTCAAATCATTTATGGAAAAATTATTTTGATTGTCTTCCAAAATATGTTGTCAAATTATTTTTTTCTATCTTTAATTACATCTGAAAGGACAAACTATTCCTGCATGTTTGTTTCATTTAATATCACTAATTTTGGGTGTGACACTTTGTGAAAGACCTTTTGAAAAAAACTGGACTATTTCTTCCTTGACTTACACATTTATCACACTCAAGACTTTCAGAGAGTGTCTGAGTATCATTTTGTTTGCTCTTGGAAAACTACTGCTTGTCTTGGACAATGAAATTACCTCTTATTAAAGATTCCAAGTTTAATAATTATGGAAGTGAAATAAGAACTCACATATAGTTTAATGCCAAACTTCTAGGAAGACTTGCAGGAAATTTTCACATGACTATACAAGTGGACAGAAACATGGCAAATGAACTTTATTGTGTACAACTATAAGGTAACTTAGAAATAAATTACATTTTTTGTATTTAAGAGAATTTATTATGATAATTAAGTAGCCTTTGTAAACTATTTTATTAAAACATCAATCCCAGGGACTTCCTTGGTGTTCCAGTGGCTAAGACTCCATCCCTGGTCAGGGAACTAGATCCCACATACTGCAACTAAGACCTGGCTCAGTCAAATAAATCAATAATTTTTTTAAAATAAACAAAAACCCAAAAATATGACCTATCTGACTACATTCCATCACAGATTCTAAACTTGTAATGCCTCCCTAAAGTCTATGGAAGTAAATACAATTTATTATATATCTTTAAAAAATCAAGATCTGGCTCCTACCTACCTTACTGTCTTCTCACATTGAATGAATGAAGCCCTGTGATTTAAGTATCTCATTTGTTTTCATGAATCTCCATATATATTATTTTCAAAAAAACTGGAAAACTGATCTCATCTTCCTACTCCCTATCCCCAACTTTATTTCCTAAGTGTGTTCTGATACTTTTTTAATTAGAAAAAAAACTACTGGGATTAGCAGATACAAACTACTATATATACATTATATAAACAAGTCCTACTGTGTAGCACAGAGAACTATATTCAATATCCTGTAATAAACCATAATGGAAAAGAATATATATGTATATGTGTGTAACTGAATCATTTTGCTGTATACCAAAAACTAACATATTTGTTCAACCATACTTCAATTTTAAAAAAAGAATCATGAAAACTAGTAATTGAATATTTCCAGGGCAATTCCAAGAATGTTCCAGGTTTAATACTGCATATGTATCCAGTATTTATCATTACAAAATAAAAAAAATGCCATGTATATGGATATCCAGACTTATGAGAAAAGTTCTTTTTAAATCTTGTGTGTGTGTTAGTCACTCAGTCGTGTCCAACTCTTTGCAACCCCATGGATTATATGTCGCCTATAGCCCGTCCATGGAATTCTCCAGGCAAGAGTACTGGAATGGGTTGCCATTTCCTCCTCCAGGGATCTTCCTGACTCAGGAATCAAACCTGGGTCTTCTGCATTGCAGGCAGATTCTTTACCATCTGAGTCACCAGGGAAACCAGGTAACTTCTAAATCTTAAAGGTATCTTAAAGATCTGATTTTAACCCAGCAATTTTACATATTCCCAAAATGGACATGAGTTTGAGTAAGCTCTGGGAGTTGGTGATGGACAGGGAAGCCTGGCATGCTGCAGTCCATGGGGTTGCAAAGAGTCGGACACTATTGAGCAACTGAACTGAACTGAATTTTACATATTGAGACTCAATTATCCTAAGAGAGAATAATTTATCCAAGATAACACAGACACCGCTCCTTCTTGAAATTAACTGAACAGTAAAAGAGACTGAAAACTTATTTATTTAATTAGTTCCTCAAATGGTCTTTAAATGAGACCTATATATAGGCAAAAACTATACTAAGCTATAAGAATTTTGATTGTCACATAGTGATGGTCATAATCAATCTAGTTTTGTTGTCTGGTTAGTTAAATTTGATGCAATGCATATCCAGACAATCAAATAGACTCAGTGTTTTTCAGTTCTATAGATATAGATTGTTTTTTCAGAGGAACTAAAATTAAATTGCAGCTATTCATCAAGACTCAAAGATGCAATCATAAAGCTATATGAACTCATTTGTTTATAAGTGTTAGTTCTTATACCAGGTGACTGCACTCAAAATTAGCCATGATTTGACCTAGACTTCAAAGGAATCAGCTGGTGTTTTATTTTCAAATGGACATCTTGGGAAGATTACTTGGATAAATAATTACCCAACTTTACTGATAATAGAGAATTTCTCAAGCTAGACTCTCTAGATGATAAAACTTGAATACCTTTTGGTCATGGGACATATCTAACTCAGGAAGGGTGTCTTCTGCCAAAACCAAGACTAGAGAAAACTAAGGCACCAGATGAGGAAAGGATCATGAGACCGCTAATGTCTATACACACCAATTATAAGGGCCCAATTTTCCCAGCATGTATCTCACTTAGGCCAAGTAATTCTCATCAGCTTCAAAGGGAGCGATGTGCATCCACAGATCTGAGTTTGCCATATCCAGGGCTTACTCAGCAGGAATACATACTATAATTCATGATACCAGGCTTCATTCTTTAGTCCAAATCAACCCAGCTGGATTTTGAAGCTTTTGTTCTTGGAAATAATCAACTGTCCCTTAAAATATCAAATCCACTTGGCTTTATTTCACATATCAATCCTGTTGATTACTCAAGACAAGCCATAGTTTGAGTTTATAGACTGATATGTAAGACATGTATTTTAGAGTTGCATGCTATACTACTATGTAGTTTTATAGTATTAAATTACTAAAATTTATCCTGGAAATGATTTTATGCATAGCAAAGAGAGAAACAAGAGATATGACTTCCTGTGTTTGCTGTTCAACAATTTTTTTAAAATATAATTCTGTTTATAGGTACTGTTTTTCAGCTTTAATTTGATACTTTAATACCAGGTAAATTATCTTTTTATTTAATTACTTTTATATAATAGCAACCTTGAAAGTCTGAAAAATGATTAAAGGGCATTTTCTAAGAAACAGATTTCTGGACTTAAATTACACAATTTTTCTGCTTATAGTTTTGATGTTATCTAAGTTATTATTATATTATTACTATTATTAAATAGCTATAAAATGGCAAGTATAGAGTTTGACATTTACAAATATCTGAGATGTGGGGTCTAAAATGTTTTTAATCACAGATTTTGAAAATTAATACAAGTATACTCCCATTGTCTTTTTTATTGTTGTTTAGCACTTATTAGTTTTGACTCACTCTAGCATTTTATACACATAGCACCTGTGCCCATTTAGCAAAGAATTTCAGTACAAATCACTCTGAATTGAATAGACATCTCTAAGAAGCATTACAATTGTTGCAATATTTTTAGAAACTGAAACAAGGAAATAAACAACTTCAGTAAAAGTGATTTAAATAACAAATAACGTATCTTTATAAACAGCTTATCTCCTTGAGAACAAAGAATAAACAAGGAGACAAGGTTTTTTTTTCCTTCCACTATTAAAGCAGATCACAATATGAATGGGTGAAATGTCATGAATAATTGGAGAAAATCACAGAGTAATCTTCGACAAAAACATCTGATTTATTTAAATTGTCGTTGTTTGTCTTATTAGAACCTTTATTTAACCTTGTTATCCACAAGGCAGTATTCAAGCTGGTTTTTCAAAAATATACTCTGGAACTAACGATATTTTGAAATTTTTGACTTTCGCATATGCAGGCTATGGTAATGTAAATCTCCCATGGCAGATGTTTTACTTGGGACCTAATTAACTGACATTACCTTAGACAGAAATGCCTATGAAAACCTAATGTTTTGAATCTAAAATGACAGTAAATAAATCAAGGCTTTGAAACATTCTGTCAGTAGATTTAAGCTTAGCTTTCTGGTCAAGAGGATCAAGCTTTTGAGTACTTGATTCATTTAGTTACAACATTGATTGAATATCATCTGCTCACAGACCTAGCCATACACCTCCAGTCATTTCTAATCATAGCTTCAAGGCTTCTTCCTATGATTTTCCAAGCACATTCTTTCTTCCTAGATAAGGTCATTTCCAATCTCCTTCACAGATTCTAGGCATTTCAGGGCTTACCACATGTCTGGTGCTGTTCTCGGTGCTTTACAAATATTAATTCTCAATGCTCATTACCACCTGGTAAGGTAGATACCATTGTTGTCCCCATTTTATACATGAAGAAACAGAGGCACAGGCAGGCAAAGTAACTTTTCTAGGGTTGCTCATCTACTAAGGATTTTGCCCATGTCCTCTACCAAACCCTGACTTAATAGAATATGATTTGCTCATAGTGCTGTCTTCAAGTCAGACACGTTCATGTAAAATATAAATTTCTAAATGAGAAATATTTCTAATACAAAAACATTTCAGAATGGTGATATGTAAATCATGCTAGAATTCTGCATAATGGATAGAAGAGATTAGAGAAAGTAAGGCACTATGGAGAATTCTGCAGTCTAACCAAACTAAGATATGGCGGGGGGCGGGGGGGTGAAGAGTAGATGAGAAAGGAGAGAAAAAAGATGACTCACTGTTATAAGTCCAAGTGATTTACAGCAGAAAGGATGTAAATATCAGAAGTATTGCTTAAGAATAAGTGGGATGAGACTGACTTAGACAGTCAGAGTTTGATTTAGTCAATAGGACAACAAACAGAAATAGCACATGGTTGCCTGGGTGAGTGTGTGTGGGCGTCGGGGTGGCAAACACTGTAGTAATATGCCCGTACTCTAGGTTGAGGTAAGTATAGATCTGGGAGCATTAAACAGCTGAGTGGATCAAGCCTTGTTGCAGCAGGACTGGTCAATCTCTCTATCAAAACCAATCCACAAGACTTCCCTGCTGGCCTAGGGGTTAAGAATCCACCGGCCAGGGCAGGAGACATGGGTTTGATCCCTGGTCTGTGAAGATTTGACATGCCTGTGCACCTGTGCCCCAGAGCCCAGGAGGGGCAATTCCTGAGCCCAGGCTCCGCAACTACTGAAGCCCGTGCGGCCTGGAGCTCATGCTCCACAACAAAAGAAGCCTCTGAAGTGAGAAGCCCATGCATACAACTGGAGAGTAGACCACGCTCGTCACACTAGAGAAAAGCCTGTGCAGCAACAAAGACCCAGCGCGACCAAAATAAAACAAAGAAACAAACAGAAAACCTGACTAAATAAAAAAAAAAAAACACCATAATCCACAGGTTCTGGCGGAATCCACCTTCTATGAAGATGCGGTCCTAAATGTAGTTAGGAGAGCTTACTTCCTGTGCAAACACAACTAGGAACCAAAGCTGGTATGCCTGGAGTGTATATTCTGGTGGCAAGGCCTTTCACTAGAACGCTGACGCCAATTCACATAGATTTACCAGGCCCTTCTGCTCCCTATAGCAGTTATGGTGCTGTTTGCATCCTGAGATTTGGCATCTCACAGATATCCAATCTGGACAGTCCTCCATTGCTTAATGCAGTACCTTCTTTAGGTCAAACCAAAGAAACAGGGGCAGTTCAGTTCAGTTCAGTCGCTCAGTCATGTCCGACTCTTTGTGACCCCATGGACTGCAGCACGCCAGGCTTCCCTGTCTATCACCAACTCATGGAGTTTACTCAAACTCATGTCCATTGAGTTGGGGATGCCATCCAACCATCTCATCCTCTGTCGTCTCCTCCTGCTTTCAGTCTTTCCCAGCATCAGGGTCTTTTCCAACAAGTCAGTTCTTCACATCAGGTGGCCGAAGTATTGGAGTTTCAGCTTCAATATCAGTCCTTCCAATGAATGCTCAGGATTGATTTCTTTTAGGATGGACTGGTTGAATCTCCTTGCAGTCCAAGGGACTCTCAAGAGTCCTCCAACACCACAATTCAAAAGCATCAATTCTCTGGCGCTCAGTTTTCTTTATAGTCCAACTCTCACATCCATACAGGGGCAGCTATTTCTCAAGTCCATTCTCTTCTCTACATTCCCACTGCTGCTATCTTAGTTCTGCCAGAGTGATCTTTCTAAACTAAAAATCAAGTCTCTCTCATTCAGAGGTTTCCTTTAGGATGTCTTTAGATAATGTCCAGAACCGTAAACACTGACTGAAACGCCTTCTGGCCTTAGTCCTTGTCGTTTTGCCCTTTCATCCAGTAGTACTAACTACTGGTAGTGCCCCAGCAGTGCTTTCCTCTGGACCTCGGCACATGTTTACCTCTATCTCTGGAATGCACCTCCCACATAGAGGCACACCCAAAGCACAGATGCTGTGTGTGTCAGACACCAGCTTCAAGCCCCATGTTTACTGTTGCTCCCTTTTGGAATTCTTTCCCTACTCCCCTCGAGACTGGGCTATGTGGCTCTCATCACACTCTACTGGCATGTCCCTATGACCAGACTGAAAGATCCTGTAAGTAAACACTGCATCTTGTTCACCAGCTTCCCTCCTCTCTGCCTGCAAGCTTCTAGCACAGCATTTGGTTTATAGCACTTGCTCAGCAACTATTTGTCACATGAATGGCTAGAAGGATTTTAAGAGTCCTAAGGGGGACATATCTGTTCAGCTAAGGAGACCACATAATGGCGTTGGTTCTGGAAATGACCCTCTCCCTGCCCCACCAATAAATCAATACATATGGCATTCTTGAGATTCTCTAGATCCTTGCTATCTGCTATGGTCTAGAGACCAGCAACAATGGCATTTTCTGGAACTTGCCAGAAATGCAAACTCTCAGGCCTCATCCTAGAACTCCTGTATCAGAATCTGTAGTTCTAGCCAATCCCCAGGTGAGCTGTAGGCATATTAATGATTGAGGAACACTGCTCTGAGTATTGGTGCCTCTTTAGTCAGAAAGTTCATAATCCATTTTCTTGAGAGAAGGAATACAAATCAAATACCTAGTTCCCACTGTTCCTGCAGCTAAGGACTTGCATATTTTCACCCCAATTCAGGTTTACACTAACCTTGCCTGACCTTACATGGTTGAACTCAGTCATACTGCATGATATCACAGGCTTTCAATTTCAAAAGGAATCCTGTGCCTTTTTATTTTTTTCAGAAGTCAATCACTTGACCAGGCACAGAAATCACTCATTGTCATGGCTGCTTTTGACTCTTCCAGACATTGGATCCAAGGTCATCTATAAGAGGAGAGTCCCTCCTCATCCAGTAGTGGGTCTTAACATTCCTGATGTCTGAGCAGTCCCCAATCATTGGTTGGTGTACTCAGCATTTGGCTGGGGAGCAACCATGGAAAATGTGGACTCAGATCAAATGCAGTAATGAAATTTCAGCACACAGCAGCTGAGGTCATAGGTTAATTATGTTTCCTGAGACTAGAGATCTGAGAGGCACATTCTTATGGCTATCACAAAGGGTAAAGACAAGTTATAGGGAAAATGGCTTAATTGGTGGAGAAGAACTTGAGAACAGCAAGAGAGAGGGGTTCTGATGTTGATACAACTATTTGGGTACTGCCTGGTTTACCAATACAGAAGAGACACTAAATCACACACACACACACGTAACAAAATGGAGAATTGTGTGTTGGACAAAACTTTGTGTGTCTCGGGATGGGGAGTAATATCCCTCAAAGGGTATGCCCAAAACACAACAGATCAGCAGGTGCTCACTAACTTGCCTTCTGTGAGTCACATTTACTAGGCTTATTTTGCTGAGTGGCTCACTCTAGGTCTTGCCCCTTCTTTTTTTTTTTTTTGGTCACGTGGCACACGTGGGGGCTTTTAGTTCCCCAACTGTGGATCAAACCATACCTCTTGCAGTGGAACTGCAGAGTCTTAACCACTGAATTGTCAGGAAAGTTACTTTAAATGAAATCATGAACAAATATACCAAAAAATATCAGTGTGAAGATACGTTCAACTGAAGTATTAGCCTCCCCAATACCCTAAACTCTTAGTCCAGGGAGCAAACCTGCACTTAGCCCTCCCTGATCGTTAAAGAAAACAACCTTTAAGAGAAGGATAGAGACTATCTGATATGTTCCTAGAAGGGCTTAACATCATCTCCAAAGTTTCTGATTCTCCAACCCCAGCTGGGTGTGCAACAATTCAATTCTGACACTCACTACCTAGAGTTAACACAGACCCTGCCAGGTTAAAGACTTAGATCCACAAGACTGCAAACACCAGCCTTAAATGCGGTACCTAAGCTACCCGCTTCTGCCTCCTGCCTGAAAAGTGAAAGTGTTAGTCACTCAGTCATGTGTGATTCTTTGCGAATCCATGGACTATAGCCCACCAGGCTCCTCTGTCTGTGGAATTTTCTAGAGAAGAATACTGAAGTGGATTGCCATTTCCTTTTCCAGGGGATCTTCCCGACCCAGGGATTGAACCTGGGTCTCCCGCAATGTGGGCAGATTCCTTACCATCTGAGCCACCAGGTGCCTAATTGGTTATGAATTTGAGGACTCTCATGGCCCTCTTTCCCCTAAGTTTTGATAATTTGATTCACAGAACACAGAAAAGAAAAAAAATACTTTATGTTTAAGCTTATTTGCAGGATTACAGCTCAGGAATAGCCAAGTGGAAGAGGTGCACAGGGCAAAGTATGGGGGACGGGGCGCAAGGCCCTTCCTTGCCTTCTCCTGTCTGCCACGCTCCCGGGAGTCAGGGGGTGGGGCTGAAAGTTTTAATGTGCTTCGCTTTATTGTGCTTTGCGGATATGGCACTTCTTACAAATTGAAGGTTTGCGGCAACTCGTTGTGGAGCAGGTCTATCAGTGCTATCTTTCCCACAGCATTATTTTTTAATTAAGGTTTGTACATTGTTTTTGGAGACATATCATTGTAAACAGACTACAGTGTAGTGTAAACATATTTGTATGCATTGGGAAAACTAAAAATTTGTGGACTTGCTTCTAGAGTAGATAATAACCAAATGGAGGTAAAACAGAGTAACACAAGAGAAACAAACTTAATTTTGTATGTACAGAGTCCCATAGAACCAAGTGACTAGAGTAAGTTGGGCAGTTAAACCTTATGAGCCATCCTGAGCTAGGGAGTGGGATAGGGGTCTGGGGCTTCCAAAGGGAAGGGCAGTAATTCAAAGGACAGTAAGAAAAGCAGATGTCTGGCAATTAGGATGTTTGCCTTGCCACAGAGATAGGTCATTCAGACAAAATCTATCTTTGGTAATAGCTCTCTCTGGGCCAGGCCCCCATCTTTCTTTTAAATAGAGAGGAAAGTGGTACAAGTTTTTCTGAAGTCAATTGTCTCTTGATTGTCCTCCATTCAAGATAGTCTGCATGCCAAAGTGGCATATTTTGGGGTCACACATTCTGCTTCCTTTCAGGGACCAGTTGAATGAATTATAGAAAATCATGTAATGAAATACTTTACTGCTATATTAAGTGTGGATCTAGCTCCAAGATATGTTGTTAAGTAAAAGAAGGTGCAAAAGTGTGTGTATTCTATGATGCCATTTCTGTTATATAATACCTACGTATATAAACACACACATTTTACATGCTAGACTATTTCTGGAAGGACACAAAGATATGCAGCAAGAAACTGATAACTGTGACTGTCAATAGAAAGGGGAAGTAGATGGCTGCAGATAGGGACTGGAGGCAGGTGTTTCAATGGATGCTCTTAAGTGCACTTTGACTTCTGAATCATGAAAATGTTTTATTTAAAATGAACAAACAAATCATAGTGTTTATAAATTCCCTCAGTACTAAATCTGAAAATGTCCACATTCTCAAAAGCTGGCAGTGGTCTGGGCATGCCTTACGCTCTCAAAAGTTCTGAGGGTGACTCATGTTGTAAGTAGTCTTCAGTGGGGAGGAAGGAAGTACTGAGCTTTGTGGCTTTTACTTTTCCGTGTGCTGCATGAAGTGAGGTTACATGCTGAGAGTTTTAGGAAGAGGGCTGCAAAACATTTTATCTGAGAAGCAGATAAAATAAGGGATTGCTGAAGCATGTTGAAGGGTCAGCTGAGATTGGAAACCATAAATCTGCAAAGCTGCCAGTCAGCTTAGGATTTTCTTCAGGAATTCTCAGTGGCCTGGGAGCAGACATTTGGAGGTGGGTCAGGGTGTGAACTAGAAAAATGACATAAGTGGCCAGGATGGCCCTTGAGAAGTTTCCAGGACTTTATTAGGTTTGCCACAAATTCAGAGTCTGATACCCTGGAGGTCCAGCTACTCTGTTTTATCATTTTCCTCAGAGGCGATCAGGCTTGGGGTAGTGATGCAAGTCAAGCTCTCAAGATGCTGGCTGATAAGACAGAACCTTAATTTACAAGTTTAAAGTGAAAATATAAACTAGCTGCACCCACAAGGCAGAATTTCCTTTTGCCTGCAAGAAAGTCCTCATAATAAATCATCCTAAAATGTATACGGAACCACAAAAGACCCAGAATTACCAAAGCAATGCTGAGAAAAAGAGGACAAAGCTGGAGGCATAACCCTTTCAGATTTCAAACAATATCTCAAAGCTACAATAATCAAAACAGAGTAGTACTGGCACAAAAACAGACAAAAGGATGAGCGGAACAGAATCGAGTCCAGAAATAAGCCCAAACACATCTGGTCAATTAATCTTTGACAAGAAAGGCAAAAATATACAATGGAGAAAAGACAGTCTCTTCAGCAAGTGGTGTTGGGAAAGTTGGACAGTCCCATGTAAATCAGTGACGTTAGAACATGCCCTCACACCATACACAAAAATAAACTCAAAATGACTTAAATATAAGACGTAACACCAAAAAGCTCCTAGAAGAGAACACAGGCAAAACATTGTCTGATGTAAATTGTAGCAATACTTTCTAAGATCAATCTCCCAAGGCAAAAGATGTAAAAGTAAACATAAACAAATAGGACCTAATCAAATTTACAAGCTTTTGCACAGCAAAGGAAACCATTAATAAAACAAAAGGACAAACCTATGGAATAGGAGAAAATATATGCAAACAATGTAATGCTGCTGCTGCTGCTAAGTCACTTCAGTTGTGTCCGACTCTGTGCGACCCCACAGACGGCAGCCCACCAGGCTACCCCGTCCCTTGACTGGGATTCTCCAGTCAAGAACACTGGAGTGGGTTGTCATGTCCTTCTCCAATGTGTGAAAGTGAAAAGTAAAAGTGAAGTCGTTCAGTCATGTCCGACTCGTAGCGACCCCATGGACTGCAGCCCACCAGGCTCCTCTGTCCATGGGATTTTCTAGGCAAGAGTACTGGAGTGGCTTGCCATTGCCTTCTCTGAACAATGCAATGGATAAGTGCTTAATTTCCAATATATACAAAAAACTCATCCAACTCAATATCAAAAGAAAACAACCCAATCAAAAACTGGGTAGAAGACTTAAATAGACATTTCTCAAAAGCAGACGTACAGATGGGCAATGAACACATGAGAAGATGCTCAACATTGCTGATTCTTAAAGAAATGCAAGTCAAAACTACAATGAAGTATTACCTCACACAGTCAGAATGGCTATCATCAAAAAGTCTACAAATAATAAATTCTGGAAAGGGTGTGGAGAAAAGGGAAATTTTCTATACTATTAGTGGGAATATAAATTGGGGCAGCCACTATAGAAAAAAGTATGGAAGTTCCTTTAAAAATTGAAAACAGAGTTACCATATGATCTAATAATCCCACTCCTGGGTATTTATCAGGAAAAGCTGAAAACTCTAACTTTAAAAGATACATGCACTCCAATGTTCATAGAAGCATTGTTTACAACAGTCAAGCTGTGGAAGCAATCTAAGTGTCCAAGAAGAGATGAATGGATAAAGAAGATGTGGTTTGTATATAAAATGGAATATTACTCAACCATAAAGGCATTAAATTTTGTCATTTGCAGCAATATGGATGGACCTAGAGAGTACCATATATGTAAGTCAGAGAAAGACAAACACCACATGATATCACTTATATGTGGAATCAAAAAAATGATACAAATGAACTTACAAAACAGAAACACTCACAGACACAGAAAAACAAAAGGGAAAGGGTGGGGGAGAGGGATAAATTAATAGATACACACTATTATATATAAAATAAATAAACAACAAGGATTTACTATGTAGCACAGGGAACTATATTTAATATCTTGTAATAATTTAAATGGAAGAGACTCTGAAAAAGAATATATGTAAACACACATATATACATATACATAATATATAATGCAATTACTTTGCTGAACACCTGAAACTAACACATTATAAATCAATTATATTTCAATTCAAAAAAATTAAAAAAAAGAAAGTCCTCACAAAAATGAAACTATGATCAGCTGACTGTTCAGTGATCTCTGAATAAACAGGAATGGATGATCTTAGTGACCAGAACTACCTAGCTATGATAAGCTAATACACTACTCAAGGAACACAACTCTCCAGGTACCAACAGTAATACAGGCAAATTGACATAATTTGTCTAGAAATGGACCATTAGGGAAACATAAAATTGGTTATAGTTTTCTGTAATCTAGCCCATGCTTAGATTATGTTTGTCTTTTCATCCCTACATCTCACTTCAATTACCACCCTTTCTTGAGTTAACAGTGATTTCATATGTAGACTGACAGAATTTTGTTTACCCAAATGGGATCATACTGCACATACTATTCTTTGATCAGCTTTCCAAAATATCATCAATATTCCTCTTCTAATTCTTTAAAAATTTTTTATTTATTTGGCTCTGCTGGGTCTTAGTTGCAGCATCCCTGACCAGGGATCAAACCCAGGGCCCCTGCACTAAGAGTGCAAAGTCTCAGCCACTGGACCAGGGAAGTCCCTGGTCCCTTCCCACCAGGGAAGTCCCTCCTCTTCTAATTCTAATAACTTAAAATAGATATACTCTAACATCTTAAATAAAAGTAGAACTATTTCATTTACTCTATTATTTAATTTATATATTATGTGTAAATTACATAAAATATTATATAATTTCCCATAGTTTGAATATACTATAATCCAAGCATTTCTAATTCAGGCTGTCTTCAGTTTTCACCACTACAAATAAAGATGCAATAAGCATTCTTGTGGTTACATTCTTAAGTACTATAGTCTCTTGCAGCAAAAGTTGGATTTGGGGATCAAAGCATCCTAAATATTTTTTTCCAAATATCTTTAATTTTGATAAATATGAGCAAATTGTCTATTTCCCTATAGTCTCCATAACACTGTTTGTGTTCTTGTTTGTTTTTTTAGTTATTTATTTGGCTGCACTAGATCTCAGTTGTGGCCTGCAGGATCCTTAGTTTCAGCTTATGAAGTCTTAGTTGCAGCATGCAGGATCTAGTTCCCCTACCAGGGTTCCAATCAGGGCCCCCTGCATTGGGAGTGCAGGATCTTAACCACTGGACCACCAGGGAAGTCCTTGTTTCTGTCATTTTTAATTTTTGCCAATATGCTAGACAGAAAACAATATTTCATATTTGCTTAGATGAGGGTTTGATTCCTGGGTTGGGAAGATCCCCTGGAGGAGGGCATGGCAACCCACTCCTTGCCTGGAGAATCCCATTGTCAGGGGAGCCTGATGGGCTACAGTTCAAGGGGTCCCAAAGAGTCAGCCATTACTGAAGCAACTTAGCACTCATGCACATTTATTTGATTAATGAGATTGAGCATATTTTTCTCATTTATGGTCCATTTGAATTTCTTTTCCTAAGAGAGCGCAAAAAATAGTGGTTACATATGTAAATACTGGAGCTAGTTTTGCCATTCTGTACTCAAGTTATTTTGCCTTTGTGCCTCAGTTTTCCCATTTTTAAAATGTGGACAATAATAGTACCCACTTTTAGGGTTATTATGAGGATTTAATAAATTCATTATCTGAAAAAGTATAAAATAGGACCTATCCACATTCTTTGCCCATTTTTCTACGGGATTGTCTTTTTCCTATCAATTTATGGGGCGTTCTTTTCACATTAGGAATATTAGCCTTTTATATCTTACTTGTTACAAATAAATTTCCTTCAATTCTTTTATTATAATGCTTTTTAATAAGTAATTTTTACTAAAAATTTATGCACTTAAATGACTGCTTTTTCTTTCTAGCTTGTTTCCCATATTGCTTAGGAAGTACTTTTTTACTCAAGGTTGTACAACTTTTCTCCTAAATTTTCTCTAAACACACACACACATATTAATATTTGAATTGTATCTTAGAATTCCCCGCTGGTCTAATGTTTAGGACTCCATGCTTTCATTGCTGAGGGCCTGGGTTCAATCCCTGGTTGGGGAACTAAGATCCCACAAGCCATGTGGTGTGGCCAAAAACAAACAAACAAACAAAAAAAAACAAAACCCCACAATCAACAATAAATAAATAAATAAGTTCTATCTGGAATTTTTTCATATATGGTATAATGCAGGGGTGGGCTTCCCAGGATGCTCAGTGGTAAAGGATCTGCCTGAAAATGCAGATGATGCAAGAGACATGGGTTCAATTCCTGAGTCGGGAAGATCCTCTGAAGAAAGGAATGGCAACCCACTACAATATTCTTGCTTGGAAAATCCCACAGACAGGAACCTGGCGGGCTACAGTCCCCGGGTCATAAAGAGTCAGACACACATAATGCAGGAGATTAGCTATGTGGTTTTCCTATTCCCTAGACATTCAACTGTGCCAGCAATATTTCCCCAATGATTTGAAACGCTCCCTCCGTACTGCGCTCTATCGTATACACAGCCAAAACCATACTCTTGTGGCTTTTTTTTTTTTTTTTGGTCTGTTTTGAGAAGCACAGAGGTCTTAGTTCCCAGACCAGGGATCCAACTGGAGCCTTGCAGTGAAAGCAAAGAGTCTAACCACTGGACCGCCAGGGAATTCCCTATGCTCTTGCTCACAGTTAGCTTTATAGTAAGTTTTAACATTTGGTAAAGCAAATCACACTTTTCTTTTTATGTTCATGATCTTCTTGGTTAATCTCCAACATATGAACTTAAAAAAAATTCTTGTCCACTACTACTCTATGCACCCAAGGCAAAGAGGAGGGTAAAACCAACCGCAGTGGGATTCTATTTGCATTATTAATAGTTGATTAAGTGACTTTTTTTTTATATTAAGTCTTCCTATCCAGGAATATGGAGTCTTTTTTATTTAGGTTTTGGCTTATATCTTTTATTAAAATTGCATAGTTTTGTTTCCTATAGCTCCTGTGCCTTCCATTTTTGTTTTCTTTTTTACTTTGGTCTCTGTTATGAATACGATATTTTGTCCATCTCCAGTCTAACTAGACATTGCTTAGTCAGAGGAAAACTATAAATTAAGTTTGATACCTTCACTCAAGTCACTAAATTCTCTTGCTAATTCTACTAGCTTTCTCTTTATAGGTTTTTCTAGGAATACAATTGTATCTCCTTGAAAAATAAAGATGATTTTTTTCCAGATGTTTATCCTGGGAAGCTCTTTAGCTGTGTGATTGTGCTGCTATTTTCTGTAGATGCTACTTCACTGCAGGCAATTGTTGCTGCTGCCCAAAGCTACTCTGCCATGGCCTCCAATGACACAGCAGCTTTCTAAGTGAATATCCCATGATTGCTTTGTTCGAGTGTCATGGATGACAACACAATACAGTGGTTCTTGGTCTCTCAGGTCTCACATAGTTCAATTCAAAGAATCATTAAATACATTCTTGAGCTCACTGCTGTAATCATACCTGTCACGTTTCCCTTTGGTCTCTTGCAACAGAGTAAGTATGCCCTTACTCTGGGAGTCCTGTCTGGGCATACTTACTCTGATATTACTCTCACTCTTGGAGAGATACACTCAGAGAACTTCTCTGACCAACTTAATGAGCTTGTTGGGTCACTTTCATTCACATTACCCAATATTATCTTCTTTATAGCATTAATCATATTGGTAGATGTATTAGTTATTGGTTTATTATTTGTCTACCCAAGATAGACCATATATTAATACAAAACAATTAACCTGATGAGAGCAGGGAATTTTAATGTCTTCCTCACCCTTTCACCTCTAATATCTAGAGTTGAAAACACCTAGCAGGCCTTCAATAAACACTTGCTTAATGAATGAATGTTGAGTTTTCCTGAAAAGGATCTACATCATGCTTAAGTAATTTTTTATACCAACTTTTCTGAGCGTTGCTAAAGATCCAGATAATTTTTCAGTTTAAGGGACGAATCAGATTATTTCAAGTGAATGGGTTTTCTGAAACTCAACATATAAAGAAACTCAGAAAGGGTTATGAGACTGTAACAAGACAGATAACTCCCCAGGCAGGGATAGACATCTGTCCTTCTACCTTAATGCTCAAAGTTTGCATTCGTCGGAGATTAACTATGATCTACTTAATTGTTTTGTCGTTTTTCGTTTCTGATAAAGGTTATCTGAATTCCATTTCAAATGCTGCAACAATATGTTTACCACTTTTTTTTTTTTACTGAAACTTTATGGGAGCAGAAGGGGAAAAACTGCAGATCACTCAACCATTTGAAATTCAAGGCAAGTTTCAGTCCATATATTATGTTATCTTGTTTTCGAGGACCGATCAGTCTCCACAAACGGCTTGACCTTACGATATGATCTTGTGGAGTAGTTTTTAGACCACTCTACCACATTCAGTTTACCAAGCCAGACGCATGTACGGTAAAACTCTCAAATTGATGTCAAAAATCATCACTTGAGGCATTAATTCAAAGTTATCTGGAAAGGCCTTTTCAGTGGTTCACAGCAAGACGGTGGATAGGTTGGCATTGAATTAGCGTAGGCAATTTTGCTCTGACTGTGGGCAAACCTTCCCTAGCTCGCCATTTAACTTTTGTCCCCTCCTCTCCCAAGGCCGCGAAGATCTCGTCTAGTGCTCTTTCTACTGCTCCAGGCCGAGGCCGACACGGAACCTGATCCCGCAGCACCTCGGCCTCGGCCCGGCGGGGGCGCGCTCGCCCGGTGCATTGTGGGCTCTGTAGTCCGGCCGGAACTGTCCTCACCTACAAGTTCCAGGAGTGCGCTTCCCCTCCTCTGCCTAGACCCAGTCCCCTTCCGCGGCTTCCGCTGGGTCTCCCGGGTCCCGAGCGCGAAGTTCCGACAGGTCGGCTGTTTCCCTCCAGGGTACTGGAGGCGGAAGCCGGAGGGGCGCGGGGAGGAGCTACGCGCGTGAGGGTGAACGCCCGCTCTACGTGCTCGTTCGCCTTGCGACCGCTGCGCGCGAGCCCGGTGTCCCCGCGGCGGGCAGCAGTAGCGGCGGCGGAGGTGTCGGTAGAACGCGGAGGGGGCGGAGGGAGTCCGCGGCGGCGGCGCGGCGGCGGCTGCAGCAGCGAAATGGCGGAGACCGTGGCGGACACCCGGCGGCTGATCACCAAGCCGCAGAACCTGAATGACGCCTACGGGCCTCCCAGCAACTTCCTCGAGATCGATGTGAGCAACCCGCAGACAGTGGGGGTCGGCCGGGGCCGCTTCACCACCTACGAGATCAGGGTCAAGGTGAGGCCGTCTTTTCCCCCTACGGAGAGACTCCTTCTGTGGTCCCGGCTGTCCGCCGCGGACCCTGGAGCGCAGACCCTCAGACGGCCACGGCCGCCCAGGCGGGGCCCCCTGCTGACACGGTGGGGCAGACTTGTCCACGGGCGGGGTCCGGGCCAGGGCCCGTCTTCGTGTAGGGCTTCCGAGCAGAGCTTGGATGGGGGCTTGTAGGGTGAGCTGAGGCCAGCACTGGCACTTGAAGAAGGCACTCGGAGAAGAGGGCGTGGGTTGAGCGCCGCTGGCCCTTCAAGCAGCTGATCTGGGAATGACATTTGAGTTGGAAAGGGGTAGATCTTTCGAGAACACAGCCCTTTATCGGGAACGGAGCTATCTGTGACTGAGAAAGAGGGTTTGCGCAAAGTTGAAGCCAATCCGGTTTTCTTTTCCTGGAGACTATTCCCCCTACCCCCCACCCCCGAGTTGGCCAAGCCAAGCTGATTCCTTTCAGGCCCTTCCGTGCTACCAAACTCACCTAGATTGTACGCTTTTCTGAACAGAACCTCAAGAAAGTTTACAAAAGCCTGTCAGATTTGGTAGGGCCGAGCCAGGTGAGAAAACGGTGATGGAAAACGATTACCTTAGTATTTTGGGCCACCATCGTGCTAAAGGCTGATGAGTGGGAAGTGTTGCCTGCCTCACAATCAAGACTACCACTGCTTTAAGAAAAGCCTGTTCATTTAGGGATCTTGCTCTCCTAATTTCAAGATTTGCACTGCACTGAAGGAAAGAATCAGCTGAAGTAGAACCACATTTATAATTTCATAACCGGTATTTGTTGGCAGTAAGTAATTCAGATGATTTGAAAGATGCTAATTGAGAATAGTGCTTCACTTTCACTCTACTTCAGAATTAAAGAATTTCCTCATGTATGGAAGTATCTTTAAAAATTAGTTACAGTGAAACGAATCCAGCTGCTAATGACAGTAACAAATTACTAAAAATTAAGCCTAAGAATTTGGTTTTCGAGTAATCAAATTTTATGTAACAAGTTACTATTAACATTTAAGTGGAGTAATTTCTCATTAACTTTCTCAATTTTTGTGTGGTAAGATATAACAGAATATACCGTCTTAACCATTTTTAACTGTACGGTTTAGTAACGTTCAGTTTATTCACTGTTGTGAAACTTAGATACTTAAAAATTATTTACTTATGTGTTGCTATAAAAAATGTAATAATCATCCAACTTAATATATGAAACTAACCTGTTAAATGTTACAAGTCACCCTTGTCTCCCTAAGGATGTGTAAAACGTGTCACAAGCAATCTTGTTACAGCGAAACTGCAGAATCTGAATTCCAGTGTACCTAAGGAAGCATATTGTCACGTAAGCCTAGTGAAAAAAAATGAGGCATTTTTTTCCCCTTAACTTTTGGAATGGTTTTGGATTGTCTTTAATATATCGCAGGTTGTTAACTGAAAAGAACTTCTTTTACTCTCATCCACCAGCATATTTTCCTTTATTTCTTGTGCTACAGCAGAGGTTGGTATTCCTGTTTCTAAACTTCCAGAGCTAGTACTTCCTGTCACACAACTGAAGTGGAATCTCCTGCCTACATTTCCTCATTTAATAACTTTGTGTTTGTCATGCTGAGTTCTTACATAGTAAATGGACTTTAAGTATAATAACAATTTTTTTTTAAAAATTCATTTGATTTTTATTACCAAATAGCTTATGTGACACTTTAAATTGTGCTTATGGTATTGTTATTTGTATTTTGAAGAAAGTAATCCTTTTTAAGAGTGAGTAATGAGAGAGTATACACACCTATACTGGTTTGTTAGATTATGTACACCAGTTTGTTGTGTGTTAATAACTGTTAAGTCATAAGTGCTTGTGCCTTCTAAAAAAATATAATTGAGTTTCTAATGCTTATGAAATGCCATTGGGGATTCTCTTAATAATGTAATGTGTTAACTTGAAATGCAGGACACCATATAGTAAGATATTAGGACTTATTTTAGCAGCATGTGACTTTTGAGAGTAATTAAGGTACCACTGCCAGTGAGATGAATAGGTGAGTCATTTTGTCATTTATTACTACTTTTCTAAACTGTTCCTTCTCTCCCTAGCCCCTGCTGCTTGCCTTCTGCTGTTGAATTTGACACGTGGCAGACCATTTTATGTTCCAAAGTTTGGGCCCTTAAACTATCCTATGGTTATACTCTAATTTTAGTCTTGAGAAAAATGTTCCATTTTATAGGATCTGATTGAAATTACTCTAATTCACAGAGTAATTTTATCTGGATGGTGGCACTTTAGAATGCAAGTTTCTCAATCTCCATTTATCTTTTGGTTTAAAGGTAGTGTTTAAGACTATTAGGATCTCTTGATTATCTCTGTGCTTTTGAAAATAACTGATACAGTATTAATGTTTTTTAAAATCATTCTAATGGTAGGCATAGCAGAGAGCACCATAAATGATTAAAGGATTTGGAAAGTTCAGGTTCTAGAATTATTTTGGCATATTAAAGAGAAAGCTGAAGGGGAAATTCAGTCACTGTTCATGAAGTTTGTGCTATAATGTGGCTTTAATTTTCTGAAGATTTTAAGTTAATTAAGGTGTATTGTACCTAAAGAAAACTGCTTTGAACCAGAATGAGTTTAAGGATCTTTCTTGAGCTCTGAATTCAAAGAATAACTGAGTAAGGTGCAAAATCTAAGGTCCACTTCCCTTCTGTAAGGTGTGCTAATAATAGTACAGTTGGTTCTTTGTATTTGAGGATGCTGGTTCTGCATATGAGTACTCAACCAACCACAGATCTAAAGTAGTTGGAAAAAAATTCCAGAAAGTCCCAAAAAGCAAAACTTGAATTTGCTGCACACCAGCAGCTCTCTATATATAACATATGCATTGTGTGTTAGGTATTATAAGTAACCTAGAGATGGTTTAAAGTGAAAGAGAGGATTTGCGTAGGTTATATGCAAATACTAAACCGTTTTATATAAGGAACTTGAGCATCTGCAGATTTTAATATGGAGGTGTGTGTGTCCTGGAACCAGATCTCCCATGGATACTGAGAGATGACTACCTACCTCAGAGGACTAAATGACATAATGCACATAAATCTCTTTAGCACAGTAATTGGTGCTAAAGTGATGGAGTGCTATAATAGGCACTCAAAAGTTACTTCTTTCTACATACAGCTACTTCTAAATTAAAAGTCATTGATCAGCTGACTACATTCTCTTATGTTAATGTGCAGGTGAGCTACTAAAATCATTGGATTTTCTTATCAAAAAATCTAATATATTTTGTGTCATTCCATGTGGGAAGTTGTGATGCCATTCAGAATGTAGTAAATTTCACACTTAAGACCAAAAATATTTAATAGAAGTCTCCATATTTTAAGGTGAGGGCTTCCCACATGGTGCTAGTGGTAAAGAATCTGCCTGCCAGTGTAGGAGACCCAAGAGACTCAGGTTCAATTCCTGGGTCGGGAAGATCCCTTGGAATAGGAAATGGCACCCGAGTCCAGTATTCTTGCCTGGAAATTCCATGAGCAGAGGAGTCTGGTGGGCTACAGTCCATGGGGTCACAAAGAGTCAGACACAACTGAGCAAGTAAGCACTTAAGCACACACAGACATATTTTAAGGTAGTATGTTTCCTATGATTGTGCTAGTATTGATATTTTTTTTCCAGTTTGAGATCTAATTGACATATAAAATTGTATTTAAGGTATACAGCATAATGATTGCTATATACATATATATAAATGATTACCACAGCAATTTTAGTTAACATTATCACCTCACATGCTTCTAAAAGTAGCTTTTTTAAGTTGAGACATATTGAAACATAAAACTGAATAGTAAAGTTTACTAATAAACTTTGTACCAGGAAAGATAATGAAAGTAGCATCTTGATAGTATTTGCCATTCTAAACTTGTATTGGTGATTCTTCTCTGGATGAGTCCTCTCATTTTAAATTGAGTCATTAATATTCTCATCAGAAATAAATTAATTTTTAGACGTGTTTTTAGGGTTTATGTGAATGAGTTCTTAAAGGGCCAAAATAGTATTTAAAAGAATCAAAGCATTTTGGAACCTAAGGACATCTGCAGAATCTAGGTAGGTTTATCAGTTGACCATGAAAAGTCTGATATATATCTTTGCTGCCAGCTATGGCTGACCTCCAGGATCTCTATCAGGGAAAGGCAGCTTTGAAGAGTCTGTTCTTACCTAACCCATCCCTTAATGTGGGGGGAGTGAGGCAGTGGCAGTTAAAAAGTAGCTGTTATATTGTGTTAAGGGATCCTGTTTTATATTGTTCATTTTGGCAGATAAGGGAACCAAGACACAGAAAGACATCTCTTACCCAAAGTAAATCATTGATATCTAACTCGAGTCAGAGTCAGGGCTCCCCTGATGGCTCAAGACAGTAAAGAATCCACCTGCAATGAAGGAGACCTGGATTTGATCCCTGGGTCTGAAAGATCCCCTGGAAAAGAAAAGGGCTACCCACTCCAGTATTCTTGCCTGGAGAATCCCATGGACAGAGGAGCCTGGCGGGCTACAGTCCATGGGGTTGCAAAGAGTCAGACACCACTGAGCGAGTAAGCATGAAGCTCATGTGAGTATCATAGTCAGGGTTGGATTTGATGTATTGTGGTCCTCATTCTGTATTGCTTCACAGCTTCAGTTCATTTAAACAATACATTAAAACCTTTTTTATCCACAGCCTGGTGTTGGGGAACCCTCAAGTGTCTGAACCTTTAGAAGGAAGTCTCAATGTTAGCATCCTTGAGACCTAAGAGTTGACTCTTCATTAATCCACAGTAGATAAGATGCACCCCACAAAAACAAACAGCTGAAAAGAACTTACTGTTGGATTCTGTGCTATGATGAAATCACCTGAAGAAAAAGTGTGTTGTTGACTGGCTCGAAATGCTTTTAAAAGGCAAGCTTCTTCTCATGCATAAGCTGAAAAGTGAGGGGATTTATCACCTGAGTACCTGTTGTATTCAAGACAGTTTGCTATATATATATAATTTGATCTTTGAGTAACCAAGCAGAGCAAATAATATCTTTGTTTTGCAAATGTGGAAGCTGAAGTTATTGTTGATCCTCATCTCTTGTTCCTCCCTTATTCTTATTTTAGTCCTCCTGAACTACTTATATCTCTCAAATAAGCTGACTTCTATCCAGGCCTTTGCATACACTTCCTCCTCTGTTAAGAACAGTCTTGCTTTAGCAGCCTTATCTGGTTGTCATTACTTGTCCTGCAGAACTCAGCCTTGATTTTACCTTTTTAGAGATTTTGCTGATCCCTGGAATCTAGACTGGATTTGTTCCCTGTGTGTCCTTGTAGCCCTCTTAGGATTATGTTTGTTTGCTTGTATGGGCTTTCCTGATGGCTCAGATGGTAACCCTGCAATGCAGGAGACTTGGGTTCAATCCCTGGGTCAGGAAGATGCCCTGGGGAAAGGAATGGCTACCCACTCCAGTATTCTTGCTTGGAGAATTCCATGGACAAAGGAGTGTGGTGGGCTCCAGCCCATGGGGGTTGCAAAGAATTGGACATGGCTGAGCAACTTTCACTTTTTTCCCTTTAATTCCTGTTTCTTCTATAACCTTCTAGAGGATGGGGACTGTCATGATCACCGTAACTCAACATCTGACATTGTGCTTGACATGTAGTGGACACTTAGGAATAAATGAAGTTTAGGAAGGTTAAATAACTTGTCCAAAATCACAGCTATTAAATGGCAAAACTGGGATTTGAATATAGATTTTCTGATCTTGAGAGGCCATATTTTTTCTTTAACCCTCACTGAACATTCGTTATCACCTGGGGAGTTTTTGAAATCCTTTAGATTCTTTTTTAATGGGGTTAGGGTGGGATTTGGGAAGTGGTAATTTAAAAAGCACCCCAGCAAGGGCACCTTACTGATGTGCAGCAAGGATTATACCTGGTGGCACCAGGCTCTCTGTCTCTTCAGATATGACAGGCAACAGAGAAGTATGAAAAAAAATGGAGCACAGTGGTTGGTAGCCTCGATGGGATTTTTAAAAAGGCAAATTCTAGGGTGGTGGGGGAAGGCAAATTCTAGGGTGGTGAATGGAGGGAAGGGAGAAAAAGAAGCAGATCCTTACATGTAGCAGAGAGGAAAACCAGTGATATTGGCCAAAGATGAGAACTATTTTTAAAGGGGAGACAGTTTAGATACTATATCAAAGCATGCCAACAACTTAGCTTTGGGGGAAGAAGGGGGAGCATTTACTACATTCAACCAAGCCAGATCTTTTCACCCCTGTCTTATACCATCCGTGTCTGTATCCCTGTGTAATAATCATGAAAGTAAACCAGAAATCAGGAAGAGACAAAATTTATATCCATTTAAGAAATCTTTGTATTTTAGTAATATTGCCACTCTATACCTTTAAAGTGGAAAATCTACTAGTGCTTAATTTTCAGGTATTTTAGTGATTCTATGAGATTTTTCATCTCACCTTCAGAATCATACGTACCAAAAAAAAAGGATTGAAATGTTATTTTTAGATACTTTTATGTTTGTACCATACTATGCTGCTTCCATGTAAGCAGAGCCAGCAGTTTTTTGACTATCAGATAAGAAAGATGGTGTCCAAGAAGATCAATACTGTAATCCTGGTACTGCTGTTTATGGATTGCTTAGTTAAATGATTTAAAGCTTTCAGCCAAATAAAGTGTTCTTTTAAAGAAATATTTAACTTAGAACCTGTGAAATTGGACAGCATGGTAAAATATGACATATGGTCAGTTAAGGTATAGTTTGGACTGTTCTCACAGAGACCTCAAAAACTGAGTTTATTTTTTCGTGTGAAGAAGTCTTGAGCAGTCCAGGGCTGGCATTGTGACTTGACTATGAGCTTCCCGGTATCACATCCACATTCTAGGCGAGGCGAAGGCACATTTCTGCTCCATTGCCACATTTGGCTACAAAGGAAGCTGCGGAATTTAGTTTAGCTGGGCAGCCATGTGAAGAAAGGAGGAACAGACACTGTTCTCTGCTTCCACACAGTGGCAAAGAAGTGATTGGGGTCCCTCTTCTAGGGTGTGGCACTGGCAACATTCTCATCTTGTCTTTTTTTTTTTTTTCTTTGTTTGCTGATGACTGAGATTTCAAAATTTAGAGAAGGTTTATTTGATTTGTAAGAAATAAAATTTGAGTTCCTGTTAGTTTTGATATCCTTGAATTTAGTAAGTTGGGTTTTTGTTTTTTTATTTTTTTTTTGATATAAATAAGTTTGATCCCTTCCAGAGAACATTTTGGTGAGTAGAAAAAGGAGGCAGGCATGAAGACATAGCATGTTCGATAGAAGTATATCATGGGGTCGAGTTTGGGTTAGAAGTATGGAAAATACATGATTAACTTTTTTTTTTTTTATTTGCCTTCAGCGACTGTTTAGAACTATGTAGGAGGTTTTTCTTAGGACCAGCGTTTTAGTTGATGACATTGAATAATGGAGTATGTTGTTTGAGCCACCTAAATGAGTGAGGTCAGTGTCTCTTACCAGGGAATCATAGGAAGACAAAATAACTTGAATAAAATTAGACTTAGTGCCTAACAATACTAGAATGATCACTTTCTAATTCTTTGCTCTCTAGACTTTTATAAATGATGTCGCATCTCTGTTTCCTTGGCTTTCCTAAAATGATTCCACACCTGCCACCTATAGCTTGTTTACTTTCCGTTTTTCCCCTTCCTGTCCTTGTGGGATGAGCTTCTCTGTTCTATAGTAAATTTGGAAATTTTAATTCATTTAGAGGAACAAAGGAGCCTCAAAGTTCCTTTTCTTATGTCTAGTTCTCAGTATCTCCTCTTTTGCCATGACATTACGGATCATTTTCATGTGGAAACGAAGATAAAAGTCTTGTTGGCTAGGCGTACTTCTGTGTATCACCAGACCTTTGTTTAAATTTACACTCAAGATTTCCCCCATATTATATAATGGAGAACAGTCTTAAAACACTGATCACTATAGAACAGGGATCGGCAGCTATGGGCTTCCCTATTTAATGTTTTATTAGAACAGCATATCTTTTAATATTTTGTTTACATAGTATTTACGACCACTTTTGTACTGAAAGGACAGCGTTGAGTAGTTTCAACAGCCTAAAATATATACTGTCCTGCCATTTGAGACAAAGTTGGCCAATCACTGGTCTGTATTTTATGTAGCTTTGGAGTAGTGGAAAGCAAAGCACTTGGAGAATCTTATTTGATTGTAAAGTGTGGTCCTATTCTTAGGTGCTGAATGAAATAGTAGACGCCATTTTTTCCTTCTAAAGGTCGAGTTTTTGCAAAGACACAATCTGACCTTGTGAGTCATTACATCTACTATTCATATTAAGGTCAACCACAAAGAGTTTCAGTTTGTAAAACTAGTTTTCTCGCTTGAAGGCTTGAAGCCTTTTGTAAACTTTGAATATCTAAAGAGAGTTGGGGCTGATAAAAACTGTTAGGTAGCTAGTTCATGGTGGTTTAATTTCAGTTGATAAACTAGTGACAGAACTGAAGGTGGTGCCTGACAAAACTATAGTCTGTTCTATCCAGGATTGGGGCTTAGATATTTTCTAGCTCAGAATTAATTTTTTCATACCATATCATCGTTTAATGTTTTGTGTTCTTACATGGTCATTCTCTACATGTTATAGCAGTATGCCATTATTAAATGATTAAATTGGTATTAGTTGAACTACAGATGTGGGTAAGTTTAATGTGTGAATTGTAGAAAAGGGTTAAGTTGAAAATTGAGGAACTGTGATATTCGTTCTCAAAATGGAACAATATAGTAAATTGATAGAATTTTTATCTTAGTTTAAAACAGCAGATGATGTTGATATACTTAAGCTGAAATAAATTGTAGAGATTTTCACTTAGATGTTAGATATGGTTCTTATCTGTAATCTGTGTATTTGCCCAGTTTTATTCTCTTAAGACTCTAATCAGTTTTTTCCTAACTACATTTCTTTTTAGATTCAACTTAACATTTGAGTGGCTGCTGTGGGCCAGTTGTTTTATTGAGCACTTGGAATGCTATGGTTGGATGGCATTACCGACTCAATGGACATGGGTTTGAGTGAACTCCAGGAGTTGGTGATGGACAGGGAGGCCTGGCGTGCTGCGGTTCATGGGGTCACAAAGAGTCGGACCTGACTGAGCGACTGAACTGAACTGGAATGCTAAGTTTAAAAAGATGTGGTTGCTGCATTTAGAAGTTCACACCAACCTGAAACAGGACTGGATGTTTTCTTTGATCAGTTTTCCCTAAAACTGTCCAATAAATGAACATTTATGAATCACCTAGTACATGCCAGTCGCCATGCTAATGTATGGCTTGCCCTTAAAGGCAGGAAGCTTATAGACTGGAGGTAGGAAGGTAGGTCAGTTTGAATCCATTCAGTTCAATTTAATGATACTACTTGGTGAAAATAGTCATAATGTGCAGTAGGAACCCAAGCCTGCATGAGGGACCCGGGGTGTAAGGGCAGAGAGAACAGCTGTCTTTTCCATTGTCAATGACCTGCCAAAGTCACACAGTATTAACACTGGATTTTGACCACTTTATGCCCTGGGACCTGTTGTTACTGTCTGGGTCAAACGTCTTTCCTTACCTCTTTATTTATGGTTTGTTTTATTTTAAGCATGTCTTGGACAGTTGCTGTGTCTCAGCTGGTATGGTAGGCACTTTCTTCTATGTTTTCTTTGATATAGTTTTAGTTATCTGCCTCTTCTTAGAAACTATAAGGGCTCTTATTTCCAGTTAGAACAGATCATAGAAATAGCCAGGGTCATTCTTATTTAACAGTCATTTCCTGTATCAGCCTGATCATGCTTTGTGATACAGCCATGAAAGTCTACCTGCTGTTCTCCTCTCCCATCTAAGTCAAATGACCTTCTTTATTCCTCCTGCCAAAAGCTCATCCACATATGTAAACATTGTAGACTGGTTTTTCCCAGTAACCAATATTATGCCAGTTGCATAACTAACTACCCCAACTTAATGGCATACAACAGTGATTTACTTCCTACCATTCTGTGGTCTGGCTGGGCAGTTGCTGTGTGCTCATTTGTGCAACTGTTTTGAGCTGGAGAGCTGGCATGTCTGGCTGCCTATCTCCTGGGGCACCTCATTCTCTTCCACATGGCCCCTCATTCTCCAGTAGGCTCTACTGACTTTCTTACATGGCAGTCTTAGAATAGCATTCCAAGAGAATGAAGATAGAAAGTTGCAAGACCTCTTGAGTTTTAGGCTTAGAAAATTGCTTGTCACTTCTACCACATTCTCTTGCTCAAAGCAAGTCATAGGCTAGTCTGGATTCAGAGGTGGGGAAATAAACTCCACCTCTCAGATGAAAGTAGCTTCAAAGAATTTGTGGCAACATTATCTACCATACATTACTTGTTAGGAATCTCCAAATGTCATAATTGGTGGCACCTGTGGCTTGGGTTATTGTGGGTGCAGAAATAATAACTCCCCAAAGATTTCTGCTTCCTAATAACTAGAATCTGAATGTGTTAACATATGAGAATGTTACCTTTGGAGATATGATCAAATTAAGGATCATGAGATGGAGAGGTTGTCCTGGATTATCTGGGTGGGTCCAGTATAATCACAAGGGCCCTTATAAGTGAAACAGGTGGGAGAGTTAGTCACAGCAGATGTGACAGTGGAAGCAGAGTTTGGAGTGATCTAATCGCTGACTTTGAAGACGGAAGAAAGGACCGTGGGCTGAAGAATGCGAGTAGCCTCCAGAGGCTAGGTAAGACAAGGATGCACATCCCCTAGACCCTCCAGAAGGAATGCAGCCCTAGTGACATCTTGATTTGTCCCAGTGAGACTCATTTCAAACTTCTGACCTCCAAAACTGTAAGCTAATAAATAAGTGTTGTTTTAAGCTACTAAGCTTGTGGTAATTTGTTAAAGCAGCAATGGGAAACTAATAACAATGACATGGCCCTGTCTTAAAGATAATTTCCAACAGAAGGAAACACAATAGACTCACTCCAAGAGAAAGAGTCAGTGGGGACTGGGCTCAGCCTGATTCTGAGCCTTGGCTATAGGCCACACAGCCTTATCTTTCTTGTCTCCATCAGAATCTAGCACCATCAGCTCTCATTATCCCTTGCCTTCTATGCTGCCAAGATGTTTTACCAAAGGCATAGAAAAATACTTTTTCTCATGGAAAAAGTTGAATGTGTTACTTTAATCACCTGTAGAGGATTATTTTTCCAAATTATAGAGAAAATTACTAAAAGACTGTTGCTTTGGCTGTTCATGTGTAAGTCAAAATTAATGCTGCATGACTAGTGTATTTTTTAAAAATATTGAGTATAAGAGAAATAACCACATAATCTTTGATTCAGTTGTTTGCCCTTGCTGTTGTGATCTAGTGCCTTTGTATAAGAGAGTGCTAACTTCTGAGACTAGACAAGTAATGTTTTGGGTGATGAATATCTTAGCTTATTAGCTCTCGATTAAAATTTAACTTAGAAAAAATTTCCTACTCTGTTGTAAGGTCTTTGACCCTCCATAATTTCAAGCTTAGTCTTAAAAACATTAGTATCTTCCATTCACTGCACACCTTAAGAGAAAAGTGTTTTGACCTTTGCAACTTGTGATTCTAGGCCTCAAAGTCTAAAATATATTTAAGGATTTCAAGCAGTGAATGTGTAACTATACAGTTTCTTCTAATGTCACATGATATTGTTTTGTTTCTGTTTTGAGAAGAAACCTGAACCTTAACAAGGCATTCATTCAAAATGAACAAAAACAATCTTTTGAAAACTCCTACATTGATTGTGACAGATTTTTAAAAATCCGATTATGAAGCCCATAAAAATATGTATCAAACATATGGTAGCCAGAGCTTCAAGAATGTCAAAGCTAACAAGAGTATTTTAGAAGGATTATAATTATATAGAATCTGATCAAATGAATAAAATTAAGAAAAACTTTATAGGTTGAAGTAGGACATCAGTTATGAATATACTTCAGTGGACTATTTAGAATGTGTATGTTCTTTGATTTACTTTCCTGTAGAACTTCTGATATTTTTGTCCAAAACAACTTTAATACAATAGCCATTCACTATATTGGGCTATTTAAAGTTTAAGATTGGAATTATCAGACATCTCTGTGTCCAGTTTCCTTGGCATTGACATTGACTTGTATGATTTGTCTAGTTGACTATAGCTGATACTGGCCTCAAATATACAGGATGGCTCATATATGAATGCATGACCAGTGCACTCAGCGCTTTTTGACCTGAGATTTTGTTTTGCTTTTTACCTTTTGGTCCTATGTCACTGTTTCTGGTTAGTGGTCACTCATAATCTGGTCACTGTTACCCCTGTGCCAAACTCTAGGTGTAACTGACTTCATACACATCCCATTCTTCATTAAGAGTAGATAGATTTTCTCAATCCAACCAACCAGAGTCCTTATTTTCTTGATAGGACCTTTTTATTATTTTAGGAAACTGAGTATCGTCTGGTTTCAGAGATATCTTAGCAGTTTTTTGATATCAGTATTGCTAGAAATCCTGTATTCTCTGCCAGAGTCCGCAGAGACATTTTGTTGTTTTAATTCATAGTTGCTGTTATTTACTATTGTTATCTCCTACCCTTGCCCTGACATTACATTTTGTTTCTCTCTCTCCATCAGTCTCTGTATAGGGCTCGCTACTGCTAATCCACCAGCCGAAGACCTGACCCATATCTCATTTTCTTTTTGAGCTTTAGCTAATAGGTCTGGCATAGTGTTTTAAGTATTCCTCTCAAGCTAGACTTCTCTCCCATTTGATCTAAACATCTGGGACAGTCTTTCCCAGCCTAGTGTTGGTAGAAGGGAACTGGAGGCAGACTGGAGCAGAGGACATTGTGGCAGAACAAAACAACATACTACTGAGGTACTACGTAAGTACTGAGGTACTACATATAGTACCATGTACTACATGGTACTACTTATGTACCATGGACTTTCATTTTTTTTTAGAGCTTCTACTAATTTTGGGGGAGATAATGTTTAATGTATTAATGTACTCTGAGAACACTTGAACTATGAACAAGAATTCATGCCTGGTTTTACACTACCTACTAATTGAGTGCCTTTGGGCAGTTAACCTCTCTGAACCTTTTGTCCATCCTAAGATGAAAGTGTTAGGATCTTCCTAAAATTAAATGATGTGTGTTATGGATTTTAAGTACTGTCTTGTTTATTTAATACTAGCTGCTGCTGTCATTATCTGAGAATTGGCTTTAGGTTTTTATTGCACTATCAGGAAAAAGAAAAGAGTGCTGATTTCAGTAAAAGATTAGTTTTGTAACATATGTATTACTGGTTCTGCATTTCCCTCCCCCCGGCCCCCAAGCACTCTGATTTACCCTTGGAGTGTGCTTAGGAAAGGTCAGAACTCTTTTAAGAATCTGGTTACTCATATTATTATTATTATTTTTTTTCTTTGAAATTTATTTACTTTTCTTCCCCCCAGCTGTGCTGGGTCTTTGTTGGTACACGCAGGCTTTCTCTAGTTGGAGTGAGCGGGGGCTGCTCTTCGTTGCGGCGCATGGGCTTCTTATTGCAGTGGCTACACTTGTGGAGCGTGGGCTCTAACCACATGGACCTCAGCAGTTGCGGCATGTGGACTCAGTAGTTGCAGCTCGAGGGCTTTGTTGCTCCACATCATGTGGGATCTTCCCCAATCAGGGATTGAACCTGTGTCCCCTGCACTGGCAGGTTTATTTTTAACCACTAGACCATCAGAGAATGCCAGGTACTCATATTCTTATAGAATGTATTATTTTAAACACGGGAGTTTTGTCAGCGGATGGTAGTGAGGGTTGCACAACAATGAATGTACTTAAAGGTGCAGAACTCTGTACACGTAAAATGGTAATTTTTATGTTATGTACATTTTACCACAGTAAAAAAGCATAGAAATGGATAATAGAGGAGGTGGTGGTGGTTTAGTTGCTAAGTCATGTCTGACTCTTTGTGACTCCATAGACAGTAGCCCGTCAGACTCCTCTGTCCATGGAATTTCCCGGCTAAGAATACTGGAGTGGGTTGCCATTTCCTTCTCCTGTGGGGGAGGGACAGTTATTAAGTTTGTGTCTTCTTTCCTTTCAAGTTACCAAAGCCGAGGAGGAAAACATTTCTTTAAGACTTTTTGCCAAGAATTTCAGTTCTTTTATCTTAAAGTCTGTTTCATCTGATACTTACACAGCGACTCCAGCTTTCTTATGGTTAGTTGTAAGCTGTATATCATTTCCCATCCTTCCACTTTTAACCTGTTTTTGTTTTTGAATCTTAAGTGTGTCTTTTGTAGACAGGATATAAGTTTTTTATTCACTTTGATAACCTCTGCTTTTTGATTGGCGTATGTAATCCATTTTGTTTTACAATTGTTAAAAAAATTTTTTAATTGAGGTACAGTTCATGTATAATATTATATAAGTTTCAAGGGTACAGCATAGTGATTTACAATTTTTAAAGGCCGTATTCCACTTATAGTTATTAAAAAACACTGGCTGCATTCCCTGTGTTGTACGATATACCCTTGTAGCCTATTTACTTTATGCACAGTAGTTTGTACCTCTTAATCCCCTGTTCCTATTTTGCCCTTCCCTTCTTTTCTCTTCCCACTGGTAACTGCTAGTTTGTTCTCTGTGAGTCTGTTCATTAGTTTTATTTTTTATATTGTACATATAAATGGTATCATACAGTATTTGTCTTTGTGTGTCTGACTGACTTAATACCTTCCAAGTCCATTGTTGTCGAAAATGGCAAACTTTGATTATTTTTAAATTTTATTCCATTGTAATAAACACTTAACACACATACATACATACTAAAAACCACATCTTCTTTATACATTCATCTATTGATGGACACTTCCATAATTGCTTCCATAATATGGGAATTGAAAATAATGCTGCTATGAACATTGGAGGGCTTCCCAGGTGGCTCAGGGTAAAGAATCCACCTACCAATGCAAGAGACTCAAGAAATGCAGGTTTGTTCCCTGGGTGGGGAAGATCCCCAGAGTAGGAAATGGCAGCCCACTGCAGTATTCTTGCCTGGTAAATTCCATGGACAGAGGAGCCTGGCAGGCTACAGTCCATGGGGTCTCAATGAATCAGATACAATTGACCCACTCACCCACATGAACATTGGGGTAATTTTCAAATTAGTGTTTTCTTTTTTATCTGATGTTTACCCAGGAGTGGAATTGCTGGGTCTTATGGTAGTTCTATGTTTAGTTTTTCGAGAAACCTCCATACTGTTTTCCACAGCAGCTGTACCAATTTAATCCTCACCAACAGTGTACAAGGGTTCCCTTTTCTTCACATCCTTCCCAACATTTGTTATTCGTGGTCTTTTTGACAATAGCCACTCTTAACAGGTGTGAGGTGATATCATTGTGGTTTTAATTTGTATTACTCTGATAATTAACAGTGTTGGGCATCTTTTCCTGTGCCTATTGGCCTCCTGTGTGTATGTCCTTGGGAAAATGTCTGATTAGTTTTTCTCATTTTTTAATCAGCTTGTTTGCTTTTTTGCTGTCAAGTTGTGTGAGCTTTTTATGTGTTTTTGAGATTAACCTCTTATTGGTCATTTCATTTGCAAATATTTTCTCCCTTAATCCATTCATTAAAAAAAAAAAAAACCATTATTTATTTGGCTGTGCCAGGTGTTAGTTGCAGTAAGCGGGACCTTCTATCTTCCTTGCAGTACAGGAATACTTTTAGTTTAGCAACTCTTAGTTGTTGCATATGGGATCTAGTTCCCTCACCAGGGATCAAACCTGGGGCTCCTGCCTTAGGAGTGTTGAGTCTTAGCCACTAGACCAGTAGGGAAGTCCCTCCATTTATTTTTAATGAAATTACCAGTATGATGGGTTTATTTCTGCCATTTTGATACTTGCTTTCTATATGTCTCATGTTTTTCTCTGTTCCTCCTTTAGTGCTTTCTGTGTTAGATATTTTCTGTTGTACTGTTTAAATGCCTGAGATTCTTTTTACTTCTTAAAAATTATTGTTAGTGTTTGATATTGAAATTACAGTATGCCTCAGCTTTTCACAATGTACTTCAGATTAATACCAACTTAATTCCAGTGAAATAGGAATCTTGGTCCAATACACCTTCTCCTTCCCTTGTGCTATTATTGTCATATATATTACATTTGTATGTGTTAGAATAGTACAATTTTATAATTGTTTTAGGCAATTGTTTTTTTAATCAGCTAAGAGAAGAGAAAAATTTAATTTTTACTGTCTTACATGTTTACATATGTAGTTGCCTTTATTTATTGTTGTTGTTTGGTCTAAGTCATGTCCAGCTTTATTTATTGTTGTTGTTTGGTCTAAGTCATGTCCAGCTTTATTTATTGTTGTTGTTTGGACTAAGTCATGTCCAGCTCTTTGTGACCCCATGGACTGCAGCACGACAGGCTTCCCTGTCCTTCACCATCTCCTGGAGTTTGCTCAAATTCACGTCCATTGAGTCAGTGATACTATCTAATAACCATCTCATCCTCTGCAGCCCTCTCCTTTTGCCTTTGATCTTTCCCAGCACCAGGGTCTTTTCCAGTGAGTTGGCTCTTTGCCTCAGGTAGCCAGAGTATTAGAGCTTTAGCTTGAGCATCCTTCCAATGAAGATTCAGGATTGATGTCCTTTAGGATTGACTGGTTTGATCTCCTTGCTGTCCAGGGGACTCTCAAGAGTCTTCTCCAACACCACAGTTCAAAAGCATCAATTCTTCGGGGCTCAGCTTTCTTTATGGTCCAACTCTCACATCTGTACATGACTCCTGGAAAAACCATAGCTTTGACCATATGGACCTTTGTTGGCAAAGCGATGTCTCTGCTTTTTACTATGCTGTCTGGGTTTGTCATAGGTTTCCTTCCAAGGAGCAAGTGTCCTTTAATTTCATGGCTGCAGTTAGCATCCACAGTGATTTTGGAGCCCAAGAAAATAAAGTCTGTTACTGCTTCCACATTTTCTTCTTCTATTTGCCATTAAGTGATAGGACCAGATGCCATGATCTTTGTTTTTTGAATGTTGAGTTTTAACCCAGCCTTTTCACTCTCCTCTTTCATCTTCATCAAGAGGATCTTTAGTTCCCCTTTGCTTTCTGCCATTAGGGTGGTGTCATCTGCATATGTGAGGTTATTGGTACTTCTCCTGGCAATCTTGATTCCAACTTGTGATTCATCCAGCCTGGCATTTCACATGACGTACTCTGCATATAAGTTAACAAGATGACAATATACAGCCTTGATGTACTCCTTTCCCAATTTTGAATCAGTCTGTTGTTCCATGTAAGGTTCTAACTGTTGCTTCTTGTCCTGCATACAGATTTCTCAGGAGACAGGTGGTCTGTTATTCTCATCTCTTTAAGAATTTTCCACAGTTTGTTGTGATGACTTTAGCATAGTCAGTGAAATAAATGTTTTTCTGAAATCCCCTTGTTTTCTCTATGATCCAACAAATGTTGGTGGTTTGATCTCTGGTTCCTCTCTGCCTTTTCTAAATCCATCTTGTACATCTGGAAATTCTCGGTTCATGTATTGCTGAAGCCTAGCTTGAAAGATTTTGAGCATAACCTTACTTGCATGCTAAATGAGCGCAACCATACTGTAGTTTGAACATTCTTTGGCATTGCCCTTCTTTGATATTGAAATGAAAACTGACCTTTTCCAGTCCTGTGGCCACTGCTGAATTTTCCAAATTGGCTGACATTGAGTACAACACTTTAACAGCATCATGTTTTGGAATTTTAACTAGCTCAGCTAGAATTCCATCACCTCCACTAGCTTTGTTTGTAATAATGCGTCCTAAGGCCCACTTGACTTCACACTCCAGGATGTCTGGCTCTACTTGAGTGACCACATCATCTTGGTTTATTTGGGTCTTTGAGACCTTTTTTGTATAGTTCTTCTGTGTATTCTTCCCAGGGATTGAACCTGGGTTTCCTGTGTTGCAGGCAGATTCTTTACTGTCTGAGCCACCAGGGAAGCCCGAGTGCCTTTCCTGCTGCTCTTTATTTCTTCATGTAGATCCTAGTTACCAAGTGATATCATTTCTTTTCTGCCTGAAAGGCTTTCTTTAGTATTTCTTGTAAGGTAGATATGCTTACTATGAATTCTTAGTCTTTGTTCATCTGGGAATGTCTTACTTAATTTTTATATTTGAAGGATAGTTTTGCTGGATGTATTAGTTTTCCATTCCTGCATTAAAAATTATCATAAATTTACTACCTTAAAATACTACCTTACTAGTTTCTGTAAATCAGAGATCTGGGCATGGCTTAGCTAGGCCCTTTGTTCAGGTTTTAGAAGGCCTATAGTCAGGGATTGGCCAAGGTTTTGGTCTCATCTGAGGCTTGGGATTCTTTCCAGGCTCACAGTTGTTGACAGAATTCATTTTCTTGCAGGTTGTAGAATTTATAGCAGCCTTCCTCTTCAAGCCTAATCAGACTGTCTCTTTGATCTAAGAGGGGCTAAAGCCCTCTTTTAAGGGATTCACCTGATTTCAGTCAAACCCACCCCAAAAAATCTCCCTTTTGATGAACTCAAAGTCACAATGATTAGGGAATTTAATTCCATCCACAGAATTCCTTCTCCTTTGTCATAAAATGTAATTTAATCATCGGACTGACAGCCATAGGACTCACTCACACTAAAGAGGAGGTGTGTATACCAGGGAGTGGAAATGTTGGGGGCCATGTCAGAATTCTTTCCACCACACTAAGTACAGAATTATTTGTTCTGTGTTTGCTTCCAGCATTCTGAATGTTCCACTGCTTCCTGGTCCTCCTTGTTCCAGGGGAAAAGTCAGCTGTTAATCTTTATTAGGGGAGGTTGGGGGGATATGATGAGTCATTTTTCTTTTGTTACTTTCAAAATTCGCTGCTCGTTTTTGTCCTCCAGCGTTTTATTTACTTAGGGCTGTGCTGGGTCTTCGTTGCTGCACTCAGGCTTTTTCTAGTTGCAGAGTCGGGGCTGCTCTCTGGTTGTGGTTCTCAGGCTTCTCATTGCGGTGGCTTTTCTTGTTGTAGCGCATGGGCTCTAGCCCTGTGGGCTTCAGTAATTGTTGCACATGGGCTCAGTAGTTGTGCCACAAAGGCTTAGTTGCTCCTCCGAGGCTTGTGGGAATCTTCCTGAACCAGGGTTCGAACCCATGGCCCCTGCACTGGCAGGCGGATTCTTAACCACTAGACCACTAGGCAGTCTTGTCTTTCAGCATTTTGACCAGTACATCTGTAAGGTCTCTTGTTTCTGCTACTTGGAATTCATTGAGCTTCTTGGATGTCAGATTAAAGATTTTAGTCTAATCTGGGGAGTCTTCAGCCATTATTTATTCTTCCTTTGTCTTTTTGTGAGATTCCTATTTCACCTGTGTTGGTATGCTTGATGGAGTCTCACAATAGAAAATCTGGTAGATCTGTCTTCAAATTTGTTATTCTTTTGTCTGCCAGCTCAGATCTGCTGTTGAGCCCCTTCAGTGAATTTTTCATTTCAGTTATTGTACTTTTCAGTTCCAGAATTCCAATTTGATTCTTCTTTGTAATCTCTTTTTGTTGAGTTCTCTATTTCATTGAGTCATTGTCATCATACTTCAAATTCTGTAAGTATGGTTTTCCTTTGGTTCTTTAAACGTGTTTGTGATAGCTGCTTTGAAATCCTTGTCGGCCTAGTCCAACAACTGAATTCCCTCAGAGACAGTTTCTATTGACTGTTTTTAACCCCATGTGAGTTATACTTTCTTTGCATGTTTTATCATTTTTTGTTAAACCAAGCATTTCAGATAATGTATTTTTAAGACTATTGAGTTAGATCACCTCTTATCTTTTTTCCCAGGGGAGCTTTGTTGCAGTATCTATTTTTTTTTTTTTTTTTAAGGACTTGCCTGCGCTAAGTCTCTAGTCTTTGCTGTCATTGATATTTTTCTTGTATGTGCATTTTTTTTTAGCCTGGCTTCCTAGGGGGGTCACTCTTGGATCAGGACAGCTTTAGTGGTCAGCCAGTGACTGGTCAGAGGTTCTACATAAACACTCTGAGCTAGTAAGGCTTCTGCCCTTTGTTAGTGAATTTGTATGTAGGTTGGGTTGGGGAATGAATTGAACATTTGTTTAGGCAAGTAACAGGTTTGTTTCAGGTTTCACTTTGTGCCAAGTCTTCTCATGTCCATATCTGTCCTATATCTCTGAAAGATTTCATATTGGGTCACAGATACATAGATAACTGTGGATCCTCACCAGGTTTTTCTGAGCCTGCATACAGCTTTGTGCAAGCAAACAGCCTTTCAGACCTCCAGGGATAAGAGAACTATCAAGGCCTGTTGTTACTATGCCATTCGCAGGATGTCTCTCCTAAATTTCTGGCAAGTCTGCTGATTTGTTTCTTGCCCCAATCAGTGTTAGAACCTTGGGCTACTGCAGTATTGTTCTTCGCCAGAGTCACTGTTGTCCGCAGCATCACTCCTGAATGTGGAACTTTTCTGCTTTCTACATTCTGCTTTTAGTCAGTCATCTTCCTGTAGCAGCAGTGCTGCTGGCTTGCACAGCTTGCCTCACACCAGTAGAACTACCATTATAGAGCTGGTGGCCTAAAACACCACAGATTTCCAGTGTTCTTACTTGACATTCAGTAGTTTTTCTTCAGTAAATGCTTTTTGATTTGTTACATGTCTTCAGCCAATTTCCAGAGTTCTGATAGGCATGTTTGTTTGTTTGTTTGTTTGTTTTCCTGAGAGGGTTAGTTTGACATGTTTGTCTAGTTTTATATTTGATTTTGGGGGTAAATGGTTTACCAAGCTCATCGCCGTACCATTTCAGCAGTTCCACCCTTATCTTTTTACATTTTTTGGCTGAAAACTAAAAAGCACAACCTGAAAGTTGAGAATCATGTTTTATTCAGCAGACCTGCTGAAGACATAAGCCTGGGAGGCAAACTCGGATAGCTCTGAGGTACTGTTCTAAAGCAGCAAGGGAAATACATAGGAGTTTCTGCAACAAATACCAGGTGCTTGAAACATCAAAAGATTACTGTTAATTAAAGAAAAACAGACATCAAATTAATGAATTTAGTGCTTTCTATGATGGGAAGTTGCAAGAGTCTGGGCTCAATGAAATCATGTCTTTGATATGCACCTTAACTGTCTAGGACCAGTATCCTGTTCTGTCCTGAACACCCTCAGGGTGCACAGTGGGGAGGGGGCAGCTTCAGTGACTAATGGCTTGAAGGACTCAGTGTCCTTTGTTTCTGATACGGCAGGAGACATTTTTAGTCCCCACTCATTATTACAGGTTTTTCCCCCTTAGTTTGGCATTTTAATTTTTATTTTTTATTGTAATATAGTTGATTTACAGTGTTGTATTAGTTCACATTATGTTTCAATGTTAATCTATGGGTGCTCAGAAGCACTTTTTGTTGTTGTTCAGTCACTCAGTCGTGTCCGACTCTTTGCGACCCCAGGGACTGCAGCACGACAGGCTTCCCTGTCCACCAGCTCCTGGAGCTTGCTCAAACTCATGTCCAGTGAGTTGGTGATGCCATCCAACCATCTCATCCTCTGTTGTCCCCTTATCCTCCTGCCATCAATCTTTCCCAGCATCAGGGTCTTGTCTTTTCTTTTTTGAATTTATTTATTTTTTTATTGAAGGATAATTGCTTTACAGAATTTTGTTCTTTTCTGTCAAACCTCAGCATGAATCAGCCACAGGTATATGTATATCCCCTCCCTTTTGAACCTCCCTCCCGTCTCCCTCCCCATCCCACCCCTCTAGGTTGATACAGATCCCCTGATTGAGTTTCCTGAGCCATACACCAAATTCTCATTGTCTATCTGTTTTACATACGGTAATGTAAGTTTCCATATTACTCTCTCCATCCATCTCACCCTCTCCTCCCCTCTCCCCATGTCCATAAGTCTGTTCTCTATGTCTGTTTCTCCATTGCTGCCCTGCAAATAAATTCTTTGGTACCATCTTTCTAGGTGCCATACGTATGTGTTAGTATACGATATTTATCTTTCTTTTTCTGACTTACTTCACTCTGTATAATAGGCTCTAGGTTCATCCAGTTCATTAGAACTGACTCAGATGTGTTCCTTTTTATGGCTGAGTAATATTCCATTGTGTCTATGTACCACAATTTCTTTATCCTTTTATCTGTTGAACTATGAACTATTGTAAATAGTTCAGCATTAGGGTCTTTTCCAATGAGTCAGTTCTTTGCATCAGGTAGCCAAAATATTGGAGCTTCAGCCTCAGTATCAGTCCTTCCAGTGAATATTCAGGATTGATTTCCTTTTGGGTTGACTGGTTTGATCCTGTTACAGTCCAAGGCACTCTCAAGAGTCTTCTCTAACACCACAGTTCAAAAGCATCAATTCTTCAGCATTCAGCCTTCTTTATGGTCCAGTTCTCCCACCCATACATGACTGCAAAACATCATAGCTTTGACTAGACAGACCTTTGTTGGCAAAGTAATGTTTCTGCTTTTTAATATGCTGTCTAGGTTTATCATAGCTTTTCTTCCAAGGAGCAAGCATTTTTTAATTTCATGGCTGCAGTCACCATCTGCAGTGATTCTGGAGCCCAAGAAAATAAAGTCTGTCACGGTTTGCATTGTTTCACCATCTATTTTCCAGGAAGTGATGGGTTCAAATGCCGTGATCTTTGTTTTTTGCATGTTGAATTTTAAGCCAGCTTTCACTCTCCTCTTTCACCTTCATCAGGAGGCTCTTTAGTTCCTCTTCGCTTTCTGGCATAAGGGTGGTGTTATCTGCATGTGTGAGGTTATTGATATTTCTCCCAGCAATCTTGATTCCAGCTTGTGCTTCTTCCAGCCCAGCATTTCATATGATATACTCTGCATAGAAGTTAAATAAGCAGGGTGACAATATAGCAGTCCGTTGTTCTATGTCCAGTTCTAACTGTTGCTTCTTGACCTGCATACAGGTTTCACAGGAGGCAGGCAAGGTGGTCTGGCATTCCCATCTCTTGAAGAACTTTCCACAGTTTGTTGTGATCCACACAACGGACTGCTAGGCTTTGGCATAGTCAGTGAAGCAGAAGTAGATGTTTTTCTGGAATTCTCTTGCTTTTTCTGTGATCCAGCAGATGTTGGCAATTTGATCTCTGGTTCCTTTGCCTTTTCTAAATCCACCTTGAACATCTGGAAGTTCTCAGTTCACATACTGTTGAAGCCTAGCTTGGAGAATTTTGAGCATTACTTTGCTAGCATGTGAAATGAAGCACTTTTTTGCAATGCTTAAATATTTTTAAAAGCCTCTTAACCAGGTATTACTTAGCTCCTTGCACAGTACTTGGCCCTTAAACAACATGGGTTTGAACTGCATGGGTCCTCTTATTTATGGACTTTTTTTAGTAGTAAATACTACAGGACTACACAATCCGTGGTCAGTTGAATCTGTGGATGCAGAACTGCAAATATGGAGGAACCATGTATATAGAGGACCAGCTATAAATTATACTTGGATTTTCAACTCTCAGGAGGGTCGGTGTCCCTAACCTACAGCATCGTTCAAGGGTCAATCATGTATTAGAATGACATATCTGCAAATGAGCATGTACCACTGTTCTTTTTCTTTTTTTTGGTATGGATACGGTATGGATACTTCCTATGAGCCTGCCATGCACACTTAATACATTCATCTTTGTATGTTTTTATGTCTGTTTCGTTTCTATCCTGATTACTTTAGTGTGGGTTTCCACTCTTTCATCTAAACAGTAATAAGTCTACAATGAATTATAATTGATAAAGGTTTTAAGTCTTGGAAGACTACTTTGCTCTCTTCTATCCAACCCCCCAGTTTTATGCTGCAAATATCTCTTAAGGAGGATTTTTTTTTTCAGATCTCTGTAATCCATATGTGCCTGATAATGCATACCTAGGAGTTTAGAATACACTTACTGAAAAGGGCTTCTTTTATTTATAATGTTTACTTTTGGCTATGCTAGGTCTTCATAGTTGTGCAGGTTTTCTCTAGTTGCAGTGAGCAGGGGCTTCGTTTTGGTGCATGGGCTCCTCATTGCTGTGGCTTCTCTTACTGTGGAGCATGGGCTTCAGGGTGCCCAGGCTTCAGTAGTCGTGGTGCAAGGGCTTACTTGCCTTGTGGCACGTGCAGTCTTCCTGGATAAGGGATCAAACCCTTATCCCTTGCATTGCCAGGTGGATTCTCAACCACCAGACGACCAGGGAAGTCCAGAGCTTCTTAACTAGTATTCTTTCACTGATTTCTACATTGTGGTTTTATTTTTGGTGACTTTGCATCCCATTTCCATTGTTCTCATAGTGTCAGTTCCAAATCCTTGAGGATGTAAAATATTGCCCGTATCTGTCCTGACTAAACTAGAATCACTGGGGATCATACAGATTCCTAAGGACCCAGTATTCTGTTTCACCTTTAATAAGTCTAGGGCAGTGCTTCTTGACCATGGTTGTATCTTAGAATCACCTAAAAATACTGATGTTTGGAGTTCAACCCATACTAATTTGAATGAGATTCTCTAGATGAGGACACTTAAGAGTGTGGGGATGGGAGTGTGTTTAAAACCTCTTGAAGTGATTCTTACAATTAGGCAAGTTGGAAAGAGATGGGAAATAGTTTTGCACTTTAAAAATTGTTCAGAATAGGTCTTATGCTATTAATAGGTAGTTTTCTTTCAGCAGAAGCTTGTAGGATTATGTAAGTGTTCAAGAACTATTAAGAACAAATTTTCCTTTACAGTAGAATTATTACTGCACAGTCATTAAAGGTTGCTCATTGAAGATCTTGCTTGAGCTCACAAATAAATCTTGTCATTCACAAATGAAGAATATGGACAAAGTAGAAGACATACATAAAATTACTTGGTTTATACATTAAGCTAGTCTCGATAATGTCTTCTCGTACTGTTTCAGAAGTTATACCATAAAGGATACTTCTTCTAAAATAACAGGAAACTGTATCACTGGAAGGCCACGTCCTTATTTAAAAAAAAGAAACTAAACACAATACCTTGGCTTAATGACAATCTACATTTCAAAGGTTCTCCAGACTAAAAGCTTATTCTTTGCTTAAATGACTTCTCCCAAGCCATATTTAGAGTTCATCTAGGTTATAAACCATATCTCCAGTTATTCATGCTGTTCCAGATTGGGTAAAACAAGTATCAAAAGTACTGAAGGACGAGGTAATAGCTTAAGCACTTCTCAGCTTATCCTTTATCTCTAGATGTAGATATTTGAAGAAATACAGCCTTTTAATGAGAACTGAAGTGAGGCATCCATTTACATCTCTTAGGATTGGTTGAATAGAGTATGGCCTATTGAGTATACTTTTGATGTCGTTGCCAGTCTCTTTTTTCAAATGTACACATGACACTATCTGAAGAAATGCTAGAAACACCTAGTAAACATTTTTCGAATATCTATTGTTAAGCTATATTCAGGTGACCACATTTTGAGGCTGGGTTTTCTGCTTGGCTATCAGTGATAATCAGGTTACATATCGGGTATCTGTGAGCTGCTGACTTTGATAGGTCAGCCTGTGTAAGTGTGTAAGACCTAGCTTTTTGGAGACCAGTAATGTGGCCATTTCCTCTGTTTGAACGTGAAGGGAGCACTTGTTTTAGAGCTCTGTACCATGGTTTTGAAATCTGTTCTGTAGTGTATAATGTCCATTTGAATTCCTGATAGTTTTACCTTATGTAGTTAGTAATACCTTGTGGGAAATGACTAGTAGTTTCTCTTTTATATAAATAGCAGTTTAAGAGTATCAGGTATATAGGCATCTCTCATAACATTTTATCCCTTTGGAGTTTTGTTTTTTGGTATGTTATTAGGAAAAGTAAAGAGCAACAGAATAATTTTGAACAGGGTTATGTGTGTTAGTATGTGTTAGTCACTCAGTCGTGTCTGACTCTGTGACTCCACGGACTGTAGCCCGCCAGACTCCTCTGTCTGTGGAATTCTCCAGACAAGAATACTGGAGTGGGTAGTCATTCCCTTCTCCAGGGGATCTTCCTGACTGAGGGATTGAACCCGGGTCTCCTGCATTGCAGGTGGATTCTTTACCTTCTGAGCCACCAGGGAAGCCCTGAATAGGGTTACTCTTGTTCTTTTCTAGTTTTCCGAACGTCCCAGGTTTCTTATATAATGACTAGTCCATCACCTTTTCATAAGCTACACAGAAGCTTTAGAATTGCCCTGAATTTTGCATAGGATAAGTAACAAACATCTATGACTTCATTCTAGCCAAGTAGACTATAAATCTTAATTTTTCTGAATGAACAAATTGCAAACATGTGCTTACACATCTGTGTGTTCACACCACACTCTATCTGGCAGAATGGGGTTTTCCTGCAGTAAGCCACTCTCTGTCCTAATGGTTAAAGTCAGGCAGATAACTTCCCCTAAAAGTGAATTCTCTTAAGAATTCATTCTGTGCTTTGCCAATTCCATAGGTTTTAAATTTAGCTGGGTAAATTCCAAATGGCACTAAATTTTATTATGAAAGGTAAGTGCAAGGAAAAAAAAAAAAAACCCTCAATATAAGAGGAAAAAAAGTAACTTTACATGAGAGAGATCTAACTGACCTCCCCTTCACCAAATGAGCGAACAGCAGGACAAGCTGACATCATGTTCTTTCTGATGTGGGGTACTGAGAAGGCTTCAGTATTCCTGCCAATAGGAACATTCCTGACAAGGATGAACGACATGGAACTGGTCATGAGGAAAAGGACAAACTCAGGGATATAATATCTCTCAAATATCTGGCCTGCACTCTTTTAAATTGTCACTGTCTTAAATGGCGAAAGGGCAGGAGGATTGCTCTAGATTGAAGAAGACTTAAAGAGATAACAAGGCATATATAGTATAAATAAGCTACAGGGATATATTGTATAGCACAAGGAATATAGCCAGTATTTTATAATGACTTTAAATGGGGTATAATATCTAAAAAATCTTGAATCACTATGTTGTACATAGTTATAGTTAAAACTGTTACAATTAGGGCTTTCCAGGTGGCTCAGTGGTATCCACCTGCAATGCAGGAGACACAGGAGATGTAGGTTCGATCCCTGGGTTGGGAAGATCCCCTGGAGAAGGAAATGGCAACCTTGTTTAGTATTCTTGCCTGGGGAATCCCATGGACAGAGCAGCCTGGTGTGCTATATTCCCTGGCGTTGCGAATGAGTTGGACACGACTTAGTGATTGAGCACACACATATGAGTTGGACACGACTTAGTGATTGAGCACACACACATAGTTACAGTTAAAACACAGTTAAAACTGTGTTACAGTTTTCCCCAAAAGTATTATTAAATAGTGGTGACATTTAACTAGGATTTGGCTTATAATGTTTAACAGAAACGTATTTTGAATGTAGAATAAAATAGTTTTTATAGACTTTATAGATTCCAAGCAGCCAATTTAACTTTTTGGGGGGCAAATGATTATAATTCTCTGCTTTTTAAATGTTAGTTTGGGCCACAGCCCTGACATAGGTTTAAATTATTTTTAATTTGCAATTTCTTATATATATGACAATGGTTAATGTAAATGTTTATAGGTACCTCTGTCTTTGCTTTGCCAGACATTCATAACTCCATGAGTGGAATTGAAAAGTCTAAAATAGACCAAGGTTACTCAAACTCACTTTGAGCGTTCACTAATATCACATACCTACACAAATAGCTGCCAGGTGTGGCTTAGTTTATGGTTTTTGCCTAATGATTGGCTTTAGTTTTGCCTGTCTGAGGTCAGTGTTCCTTAAATGCTGTTATTTCATACAAATGTCTGAGTTTGACACTTTCACCTGTTAGGTAAAATGACCTATAGATGGAGGAGAATAGTAGTTTCTAGTTTATGCTCAGCTTGAGAAACTAGAGCAACTTTTTTAAAAATAAGATTTGAATGTAAGGATGAGAAAATACTAAATCTTGCCTTTTAAGTTTCAAAAGTTTTAGTCATCTTCACATTGTTAAGTCTGATTTACGTTTAATTTCAGAATTCAGCCTTATTTCTCTCTGGATAAATCAGAAGCATTTTAAATGATATCCAAAAGAAAAACTTTAAAGAATTTTTGCTGTAATTTGCCTCAGCCTGTCTCTTTCCCATACTCTTCAAGCAGATAAAACTAACAAGAACCAGCCCTTTTTCTTTCTAAGGGATAATTGACATATTAGTTTCAGGTGTACACCATAATGATTTTATATTTGTATACATTGTAAAAGTAAGTCTAGTTAATATCTAGCATCATACATGGTTACTAAAAATGAATAAATAATGCTCTTGTGTGTAACAAGGATGAGCCAGCTTTCCATGCTGCTCTTTGGTGTGTATGTGGCTAATCTGTTGAGTTCATAATAACTTCTCTGTTTTTTTTTTTTAAAGATATATTCCTGTTCAGAGATGTCTATTAACTCCTGGTGCCACAGGGAGATACGTTAGCCAGATATTCGGGCTTTCAGTTTTATTTCCCACCATCTCCTATGGTTTAGCATGTTCAAGAATTACTTCCTGAATACACTGTTTTCTTCTCTGCATGTAGTTCATGGTATTTTCATCATTCTCAACTGTCTTCCTGTAGTATGACTGACTCCATACATTAAAAGAATACTGACCAAATCAATTATCAGTTCCTTTATGCTTTTAAAAAAAAATTATACAAATGGTATCATACAGATGCTGTTCTGAAACTTCCTATACTTAACACATCTCAGGGAAGCTTCCTGGTCAGTCTTTGGCCGAGTTACATTTTGTAAAAGTGTATAATATTTCATTTTATATTTGTAGCAGTTTAATAAGATTTTCAGTTTCTGGGATTTTTTTTTTTTTTTTTTTTTTTGCTATTATATAAATGATGTTCAAGTGAATTTCTATGCACTGATACCTTTTTGCATATGTGGAAATATTCATAGGATAATTCTTGGTTGAATCGTTGGCTCAAAAGATAATATGCATTTAAAAGAGTGATGGATGTCACCAAAACGCCCTTCTTTAAGGTTGTTTTCACTGTTAGCAGTAAGTTTTTTAGATGCCTATCTATCTTCACCATCACTGGATATTAAAATTGAATACCTGCCTGTCTGATAAATGAAAATGGGATCTTACTGTTTTGACTGTCATTTCTTGTGTGAGTGAAGCTGAACATTATTGACATAGTTTCTCTGTCAATTTACTCATCTTTATCTTTTACTAGTTTTTAAGTTCTTTACATTTTAATGAGATTATCTCTTTGTTTTATATTGCACATATTTGTCTACAGTTTGTGGTCTTTCAACTTTGTTTTTGTTGATGATGTACAGTATTTTTATACTATTTGCTTATAATCAAATATAAGCTCCATAAGGACCAAGACTGCATCTTACTCATCATTATATTCCCCATCTTATCTAGCACTATGCCCTTTTGTAGATGTTCTTAAACTGTAATAATAGTTGAATCCTTCCAAAACTGTAGGAGAAAAACATTACTCTTACTCTTTTCTCTTTAGAAAACCAAAATACAATATTTTATAAGGGTTAAATAAGTTGAAAGTTACCAATCATGAGTGTTTGTAATTAAAAGTGATAGTTCAGTGGCTTAAACAAAAAAACCTCGGCATCTTTTATTTGTATGCTGATCAATTTGAATTGAAAGTCCTTGTGATGATCAAGGAGAAGTTAACAGGCACACTCTAAATGTAGTAGGCAAATAACAAAATTACTTGATATGACTTTGTCAAAACTCTAAAGCAGTCTTCATATAAAGAAAAATAGCCAGCTGAGAAAACTGTGACATTTTCTTAAACTAACCATGATCCTTTTTTAATATATAATCTTCAATCTATTACCTAGTCATAGAAAGGAGTGGACTTTTTCTTCTTCCTACTACCCATCTATTAAAGTGAATCAGATATAATCATGATTGTGTCAAAAGTTCAAAAGGGAAAATGGAGGTAAAATGAGCTGAATTGGCATTCTTCCCTCAACATTGTACCTGTAAGCTTGATATGTTGTTTCAGAGATTAACTTTATAGACTTCCGTACCCAAAAGTATGAAAATTCATAGGGAACTCTTTTCACAAGCTTGATCTTAACATACTGAATAAAGAGAGCAGCTAATCCCTTTTGTAAGGTAATTTGAGAGGAGGGAATTCAAAATGTAAAATCTCACCTGCAGAAAACACTCTATTCTGTAAAGGCCTTTCTATCTTTAGACACTTACAAAGACTTAATATTTTAGTGTGGAAGGGTGAACTTGGTTAAAAAGCCAATGGGTGAAATTAGAGAGAAATAATCCAGTGCTTTCTTTCTGGGAATTACCATCGTGCTCTCCAGGGGACCTAATTTTATTCCCTGTGGGTAATAAGAATACCCCTCTTGTACAGCAAGCCAGCATCTCTAAATATAAGCTTGACTTTTAGTATAATAAGAGTCTTGTTAGGTGCAATTTTGCTCTTAGTCATTAATACAATGAACAAATGTTGTGGTTACCTGGGAAAGAAAATTCAAGTGCTTTTAAACCTCTTGTGAGATTTGGTTTCATGCTTGAAATCTATACAGTGTTAGGCCCAATAGCATCTGTAGAAGATTCCAAGCTATAAGGTGTACAACATAGAGAAGTTAATACATGTTGGAAAAAATTGAAACCACTACAAAACAGGTTTAAGGTCCTGAATAAAAAGCTTTTCTTTTACTAAATGACACTTACTAGGGCATTAAGTTTAACAAGTGATTGGAATTTTCTTAAGGGGAATTTTACATGATGATGATGATGTCTCTGTAAAGAAGTCAATCTTTCCTTCCGGTGGCACTTTTTCTTTTCAGCTTTAATAGAGTTTGCGGTTCTACAAGTGCAAAGACCGCTTAAAGAACAAAATATAATCTGAGAGTATATAGTATTAAATAACATTTTCAGTATATTATGGCATTAATTATGTTAGGTTATTTGCACCAACTTTTGTGATATGTGCAATTAAAATCTATTCTTGATTCTTTAAGTTTAGAATTTGACAGAAGTGGTCTTTCTTGTAAAGAACAGTCTTCCATTCTGATGTACCCTAAAGTACTGGGCATTATGTTTTCAGTTCCTAAAGTTGCCCTCAGTCTGAAAGCTCTGGACCTTATGTGTATGACTCCTGATTTCCTGTTGACAGTAAGAGCACATTGCACTCTTGCCCTGCTGTTTTTTGGCTTTTTTAAGAAGACCATTAAGAGTAATCGTCCTTTATTCTTTCCTTTCATTATGAAACTTCTAGTCATAATAACGAAATATTTTGTATTTCATTTCAAGCTAGTAAAGCTCTGTTTCCCCCATAAGCATTGTATACTAAACTGTATAGCAATCAGAGCTGGCTTCATCTCACTCCTGTGACATTTTTGCCACTTACTGAAAATAGAAAAAATGACCTGTATTTATGTAACTGACCTCAGGAAGAATGACATCCAAAAGTGTATGTACAAATGTGCATTTAAAAAATTGTATTCTGGTATATGTAACATACTTTTTAACAGCTAAGCTTTATTAAAGGTAAAATGTCATCTTAATAACTTTTATGATTTTCTTAAGGTAACTGGGCTTGTCATTTTATCACTTTGACAATAGATTCTGCCCTACCCCCAGCTGTTTGAAATCCCTGTAACATGCTTCAGTTTAGGAGTGATTTTTTTTTTTGTTTCAGACAAATCTGCCTATTTTCAAGCTGAAGGAATCTACCGTTAGAAGAAGATACAGTGACTTTGAATGGCTGCGAAGTGAACTAGAAAGAGAGAGCAAGGTAAGAATTATTTGTAATGTTACTTTAAAGCAAAACATTCCAAATTTTAATGTTTAAGACCTCTCAGGAAAATAATCTTGAATAAAATGAGTAAAAGCAATTTTTTTTCCCCCAAATAGTTCAGTTTCATTTTATTTCCTAGGAGAAGGGGAAGTGTGTAGCTTTTCCTTAGAACTCTTCCTTCTCTTGTCTTCTTCAGTGGCCCACGGAGGCCTTTGCTGACTCACACGTACATGACACTTCTTAGAACTTTCTTGCTATTGCTTCCGTCCTTTTTCTCGTCTTCCTGTTTACTTTCTCCTCCCACCCTTGCTAAGTTTCTCTTCTCGGTACATCTCCTATTGCATTGTATTTGCAGGTTTAATATCATAAACCAGTACTTACCTTAATGTGTATGATAGGTGCTAATAATCGTCAGATTCACTTTTTAAATGACGGCCATGATCTACCTTTAGGTTGCTACCTGCGGTTTTAGAACACTGTTACATATCCTGGTAAGAACTGTCTTCTCTTAGAAGAAAATTTGGTGGCTTTGGCTGCAAAATAGAGAAAGCAAAGTCTCATTCCAATGTCTCTTATTTCAGCCCTATGTCAGAATGACATACATAGCATGGAGTCTTGCAAAGTACCCTCAGAATGATGAAAAGTACACTCAAAGACTAGCTTGTGCTTCCTTCTGAAGCATACTAAGATAGAAAAAGAAGGAAATCTTTCTTAACCAGATAAATGTGGCTGGATTTATAAATGTGGCAAGAGCAACATATACAAGTCATAGCATTACATCAAAAATGGAAAAATAGTTTTACTCTAAAGAATATCCAAGTATAAAATATTTCCAAGTAAAACTGAAAGTATAAGGTCCATGTAAAGAAAACCTTAAAACTTCGTTGAAAGGCAAAAAGAAGACCTTACAAACAAATACTACATTCCTGGTTTGGAATATTCACTTCTGAAGATTCATTTATAAATATTTGAAAGTTCATTCTATATGTTATGTGAGTTGCAGATAGAGCTGTGAACAAATGAAGGTCCCCCATTTTCTGGCACTTTGTTAAAGGGTAAGTCAGGGTGGTGGTGAAAAGGAAACCAGCAAAAAATAGTAAGATTATATAATATGTCAGATGGTAATATGCCCTAAAAAAAATCTAAGGAAAATAGAGAGTGCTAGTCTCATATAGAATGGCCAAGGGAAAGGCTCACTTAGAGCTGGCATTTTAGCAGTAGGCCCAACAGAAATAAGGCACTCTCTCCTAACTTACTTATAAATTTGCGAAATTCCAATAGAAATCTTAATGGAGTTCTTTATAAGCCTGCAGATAAGAGTTTTAGAATCAAAGAAAGTGCAAGAATAGCCAAAAATTATTTTTACCAGTGATTTAGCACCTGCAGATATCAGCATATGTTAAAGCTATAGTAATTAAAGCAGTATAGTATTGCTTTGTTGTTGTTGTTCAGTCACCAAGTCATGTCTGACTCTCTGCAGCCCCACAAACTGCAGCACGCCAGACTTCCCTGTCCTTCCCTATCTCCCTAAATTTGCCCAGACTCATGTCCATTGAGTCAGTGATGCCATCCAACCATCTCATCCTCTGTCGCTTTCTTCTCTTGGCCCTGTCTTTCCCAGCATCAGGGTCTTTTCCAATGAGTTGGCTCTTCGCATCAGGTAGCCAAAGTATTGGAGCTTCAGCTTTGATATCAGTCCTTCCAGTGAATATTCAGGGTTGATTTCCTTTAGAATTGACTGGTTGGATCTCCTTGCTGTCCAGGGGACTCTCAAGAGTCTTCTCCAGCACCACGATTTGAAAGCATCAATTCTTCAGCATTCAGCCTTCTTTATAGTCCAGCTCTCACATCCATACATGACTACTGGAAAAACCATAGCTTTGACTATACAGACCTTTGTTGGCAAAGTATTGCTTTAGGGATGAGCAAATAGACTTGCAGAATGTCAGAGAATTTAGAAGCTGACCATGTGTTTATTGGAAATTTAGTTCATAACAAAAATAACTTTGTCAACTAGTATAGAAAGGAATTTATATTCAGCAAATGGGGTTGAAACATGTGGTTATTTGGGAATAAAGATTTATAATTTGCTGTATATAAATTACAGATGGTTTGAAGATCTAAATGTACAAAACAAGTTAGGAAAGTTTTAAGTTACAAAGAAGAAATTTTTTATGACCATAGGGAGAAGTGTCTTTTCTCCCCCCACCTTTATTTGAGATATAACTGACAAATAACATTGTATAAGTTTAAGTTGTATAACATGATGATTTGATATATGTATATCTTATGAAATGATTACCATAGTAAGGTTAGTTAATACATCTATCACGTCACATAGAAGCCTTTGTTTTGTTGGTGGTGGCGGTAACATTCAAACTCTGTTTCTGTTAGCAACTTTTAAGACTATAATACAATCTTGTTAACTGTAGTTACAATGCTATACATTAACGCTCCAGAAGACCCCCTGGAGAAAGGCATGACAGCCCACTCCAGTATTCTTGCCTGGAGAATCCCATGGACAGAGGAACCTTGTGGGCTACAGTCCATGGGGTCACAGAGTTGGACGTGACTGAAACGACTTAGCACAGCACCGCACGCAGATCTCCAGAACTTACTCATTCTTTAACTGAAAGTTTGTACCATTCGACCAATATCTCCCTATTTCCCCTACCCCCCACCCCTGAAAACCACTAATCTATTAATACTACTCTCTGTTTCTATGAGTTCAGCTCTTCTAGATTCCACACAAAGGTGGGATCATACAGTATTTGTCTTTTTCTGTCTGATTTAGGACAAGAAGTATCTTTTTGTTGTTGTTTTGTATTTACCTTCCTGTTTGCTTTTTTTTTCTTCTTTTATTTATATTAGTTGGAGGCTAACTACTTTACAGTATTGTAGTGGTTTTTGCCATACATTGATAGGAATCAGCCATGGATTTACATGTGTTCCCCATCCTGAACCCCCCCTCCCACCTCCCTCCCCATCCCATCTCTCTGGGTCTTCCCAGTGCACCAGCCCTGAGCACTTATCTCATGCATCCAACCTGGACTGGCGATCTGTTTCACAATTGATAATATACATGTTTCAATGCTATTCTCTCAAATCATCCCACCCTCGCCTTCTCCCATGGAGTACAAAAGTCTGTTCTATACATCTGTGACTCTTTTTCTATCTTGCATATAGGGTTATCGTTACCATCTTTCTAAATTCCATATATATGCGTTAGTATACTGTGTTGGTGTTTTTCTTTCTGGCTTACTTCACTCTGTATAATAAGTCCAGTTTTATCCATCTCATTAGAACGGATTCAAATGTATTCTTTTTAATGGCTGAGTAATATTCCATTGCATATATGTACCACAGCTTTCTTATCCATTCATCTGCTGATGGGCATCTAGGTTGCTTCCATGTCCTGGCTGTTATAAACAGTGCTGCAGTGAACATTGGGGTACCCATGTCTTTTTCAGTTCTGGTTTTCTCATTGTGTATGCCCAGGAGTGGGATTGCTGGGTCATACAGCAGTTCTATTTCCAGTTTTTTTAAGGAATCTCCACACTGTTCTCCATAGTGGCTGTATTAGTTTGCATTCCCACCAACAGTGTAAGAGGGTTCCCTTTTCTTCATACCCTCTCCAGCATTTATGGCTTGTAAACTTTTGGATAGCAGCCATTCTGACTGGCTTGAAATGGTACCTCATTGTGGCTTTGATTTGCATTTCTCTAATAATGAGTGATGTTGAGCATCTTTTCATGTGTTAGCCATCTGTATGTCTTCTTTGGAGAAATGTCTGTTTAGTTCTTTGGCCCATTTTTTGATTGGGTTGTTTATTTTTCTGGAATTGAGCTGGAGGACCTGCTTGTATATTTTTGAGATTATTTCTTTGTCTGTTGCTTTGTTTGCTATTATTTTCCCCCATTCTGAGGGCTGTCTTTTCACCTTGCTTATAGTTTCCTTTGTTGTGCAAAGGCTTTTAAGTTTAATTAGGTCCTATTTGTTTATTTTTGCTTTTTGCTTTTATTTCCAATATTCTGGGAGGTGGGTCATAGAGGATCTTGCTGTGGTTTATCTCAGAGTGTTTTGCCTGTGTTCTCCTCTAGGAGTTTTATAGTTTCTGGTCTTACATTTAGATCTTTAATCCATTTTGAGTTTATTTTTGTGTATGGTGTTAGAAAGTGTTCTAGTTTCATTCTTTTACAAGTGGTTGACCAGTTTTCCCAGCACCATTTGTTAAAGAGGTTGTCTTTTCTCCATTGTATATTCTTGCCTCCTTTGTTGAAGATAAGGTGTCCTTAGGTACGTGGATTAATCTCTGGACTTTCTATTTTGTTCCATTCATCTATATTTCTGTCTTTGTGCCAGTACCATACTGTCTTGATGACTGGCTTTGTAGTAGAGCCTGAAGTCAGGCAGGTTGATTCCTTAGTTCCATTCTTCTTTCTCAAGATTGCTTTGGCTATTCGAGGTTTTTTGTATTTCCATACAAATTGTGAAATTATTTGTTCCAGTTCTGTGAAAAATACCATTAGTAGCTTGATAGGAATTGTGTTGAATCTATAGATTGCTTTGGGTGGTATACTCATTTTCACAATATTGATTCTTCCAATCCATGAACACGGTATATTTCTCCATCTATTTGTGTCCTCTTTGATTTCTTTCATCAGTGTTTTATATTTTTCTTTTCTATATATAGGTCTTTTGTTTCTTTAGGTAGATATACTCCTAAGTATTTTATTCTTTTTGTTGCAATGGTGAATGGTATTGTTTCCTTAAGTTCTCTTTCTGTTTTTTCATTGTTAGTGTATAGGAATGCAAGGGATTTCTGTGTTGATTCTATAGCCTGCAACTTTACTATATTAATTGATTAGCTCTAGTAATTTTCTGGTAGAGTCTTTAGGGTTTTCTATGTAGAGGATCATGTCATCTGCAAACAGTGAGAGCTGTACTTCTTTTCCTATCTGGATTCCTTTTATTTCTTTTTCTGCTCTGATTGCTATGGCCAAAACTTGCAAAACAAGAAGTGTCTTGATGGGCTTTTGACTTTGCTTAACATAGTACCTGGCCTACTGGAGTGTTTAATAAGCATTTCATAAATGTATACATCACTTTTTTTCATGACAGCTTTATTGACATAACTCAAATGCCATACAATTCACCAGTTTTTACGTTTGTTTATTTTTGGCCCTGGGTCTTCATTTCAGTGCATGGGCTTTCTCTAATTGCGTGAGCGGGGGCTGCTGCCTGTAGCCCTGTGTGGGCTTCTCACTGAGGTGGCTTCTTGTTGTGGAGCACAGGCGTTAGGCACACGGGCTGCAGTGGTCGCAGCTCTCAGTCTGCAGAAGGCGGGCTTAGTTGTTGTGCACAGCCTTAGTCGCTCTCCAGCATGTGAAATCTTCCCCAGCCCAGGGATCAAACCCGTGTCCCCCACACTGGCAGACAGATTCCTGTCCACTGTGCCACAAAGGAAGTCCACAACTCACCAATTTAAAGTGTATTAATTCACTGGTTCTTAGTATGTGCAACCATTACTATAGTCAGTTTTAGGACATTGTAATCTCTTTCTAAGAGAAACCCCATTCCCATTTGTAATCATTACCTATTTCTCCTCACCCAGCCCTCACAACCACTGATTTTCTTTCTTTGTGGATTTTCCTGTTCTGGGCATTTTGTATAAATAGAAGCATAGAATATGTAGTCTTTTCTGTCTGGCTTTTTTCACTGAGTGTATTTTCAGGGTTCATCCTGTTGTACTGTTAATCACTGCTTCATTTCTTTATTCTTTTGTATGGATATATCAGTTTTTATTTACACATTTATCATTGGCAGACATTTGAGTTTTTCCTGCTGACTATTGTGAATAATGCTGCTGTGAACATTCATGTACAAGTTTTTGCATGGACATGTGTTTGTATTTCTTGGGTATATATCTCTTATATCTCTTGGGTATGCTCAAAATTCTCCAAGCCAGGCTTCAGCAGTATGTGAACCGTGAACTTCCAGATATTCAAGCTAGATTTAGAAAAGGCAGAGGAACCAAAGATCAAATTGCCAACATCCGTTGGATCATCGAAAAAGCAAAAGAGTTCCAGAAAAACATCTACTTCTGCTTTATTGACTATGCCAAAGCCTTTGACTGTGTGGATCACAGCAAACTGTGGAAAATTCTTCAAGAGATGGGAATACCAGACCACCTGACCTGCCTTCTGAGAAATCTGTAGGCCGGTCAAGAAGCAACAGTTAGAACTGGACATGGAACAACAGACTGGTTCCAAATTAGGAAAGGAGTACATCAAGGCTGTATATTGTCACCCTGCTTATTTAACTTCTATGCAGAGTACACCATGAGAAAAGCGGCTGGATGAAGCGCAAGCTGGAATCAGGATTGCGGGAGAAATATCAGTAACCTCAGATATGCAGATGACACCACCCTTATGGCAGAAAGCAAAGAAGAATTAAGGAGCCTCTTGATAAAAGTTAAAGAGAAGACTAAAAAAGCTGGCTTAAAACGCAACATTCAAAACACGAAGATCATGGCATCTGGTCCCATCACTTCATGGCAAATAGGTGTGGAAACAGTGAGGGACTTTATTTTGGGGGGCTCCAAAATCACTGCAGATGGTGACTGCAGCCATAAAATTAAAAGACGCTTGCTCCTTGGAAGAAAAGCTATGACCAACCTAGACAGCGTATTAAAAAGCAGAGACATTAGTTTACCAACACAGGTCTGTCTAGTCAAAGCTATGGTTTTTCCGGTAGTCATGTATGGATGTGAGACTTGGACTATAAAGAAAGCTGAGCACCGAAAAACTGATGGTTTTGAACCATGGTGTTGGAGAAGACTCTTAAGAGTCTCTTGGACTGCAAGGAGATCCAGCCAATCAGCCCTAAAAGAAATCAGTCCTGAATATTCATTGGAAGGACTGATGCTGAAGCTGAAGCTCCAGTACTTTGGCCACCTGATGCGAAGAACTGACTCATTTGAAAAGATCCTGATGCTGGGAAAGATTGAAGGTGGAGAAGAAGGGGACGTCAGAGGATGAGATGGTTGGATGGCATCACTGACTCAATGGACATGAGTTTGAGTGAGCTCCAGGAGTTGGTGATGGATAGGGAAACCTGGTGTGCTGCAGTCCATGGGGTTGCAAAGAGTCAGACACGCTTGAGCGACTGAACTGATAAACCTAGGAGTGGATTTATGGCCATATGATAACTGTTTAACTTTTTGAGGCATTCCCAGACTGTTTTCCAAAGCAACTACATTTTCCCCAACAGTGTATGAAGGTTCCACTTTTCTCCACATCCTCACCAACACTTAGTATTATCTAATTTCTTTTTTTTTTTAATCTAATTTCTTTATTATTGCTTTCTTAGCATGTACGAAATGGTTTCTCATTGTGGTTTTCATTTTCCTGATGGCTAATGATGATCATCTTTTTAGGTACTTGTGTATCAGCCATTATTTTGGTGGAGTAATTTTTTTTTTTTTTTCAGATCCTTTGCCCATTTAATTGAGTTTGTTTTATTATTGAGTTATATGTAGAATATATTAAAAAGAAACTCTTAGAAGTCTCTTATCAGATTTACAGTTTGCAAAAATCTTATCTCATCCTGTGGATTGTTTTCACTTGATGATGTCCTTTGAAGCATAATACTTCACTTTTAACATTAGATCAGTTTATTATTTTGGGCATTTAACCTGTGTGAAAGTTGTATTTACATTAGGGTATTCTTGAAAGTTTGAGTTTGAGTAAACTCCGGGAGTTGGTGATGGACAGGGAGGCCTAGCATGCTGCGATTCATGGGGTCGCAAGGAGTTAGACATGACTGAGCGACTGAACTGAACTGATTCTTGAAAGTCCTTGGACTGCAAGGAGATCAATCCAGTCAATCCTAAGGGAAATCAACCGTGAATATTCATTAGAAGGACTGATGCTGAAGCTGAAGCTCCAATACTTTGGCCACCTGATGTGAAGAGCTGACTCATTAGAAAAGACCCTGATGCTGGGGAAGATTGAAGGCAGGAGGAAAAGGGGATGACAGAGGATGAGATGGTTGAATCACATCACCGACTCAATGGACTCATTGAGTCATTGGACTCAATGGGTTTGAGCAAGCTCCAGGAGATAGTGAAGGACAGGGAGGCCTGGCTTGCTGCAGTCCATGGTGTCGCAAAGAGTTGGACACGACTGAGCAACTGAACAACAACAAAATTGCTAAGAACGGTTAATCAAGTTGTTTTATTTATATATTACTACTTCTACTTAAGATCTGTTATACTAGATGAGAAAGTTGGTGAAATTTATTGTGTTTATTAGTCATTATGGTTTAATTTTTTAGCTTTTATTTCAGTATGCTTTCACTATATTATGCTGGCCAGATATCCTCCTGTCCTCATCTTGCCCACATACACACACGTATCATCAGACACATGATTTTTTAAATTGGTGTGAGAATTCTAAGTAGATCTTTTCGGACTGCTTAAGCAGAAATAATTTGATGTTGAAGATCTTTGTTAACTGAAACCATTCATGATTTTTGTAGGTGATTAATCCTGTTGCCTACAATGTCACCATCCAATTCAATGAGTATTTTGAGTATGAGTAAAAGTATATCTCTATTGATGATAATACATAGTAATCTTTAAATTCCATGCTAAATTCTTCCCTGAATTAACAGTGGTCATTTCTTTAATGCAGTAGTTCTAGATTCCTTTTTTTAATAATAGCTTTACAGATAACAGATGTTTTTCCCTGCTCATCATATAGCTATTCTGTTGGAGCACAGCTAGTGGTCATAATCCCTGCTTTTCAGTTCTAGTTACCTGCAGGTTTCAAATCTTCAACTTGACAAATGCTTTTATAATATAAGGGAGAGACTTAAGATTGCTAAAGCAAACTTACGATGACAGATCTTTAGATTTCTTAATCATTGGCATCTGGGAAGAGTAGATCTAGGAAGGAATTACAAAGTTTATGTAGGGCATTGGTTTTGTGTTTCTTTTTTACTTTGTTTTTTGCGCATCTGTAAGAAGTTGTGTAATCTTTCTCTTTTTTACCTTGTTGAATTATTGTTGTAGGATAGAAACTCTTCATCAAGGGTTTTACATTTTACCTTTTAGAATATATATAATTTTATTACTGGTGTTTACTGTTTATATTTCTTATTGCGTGAATTATTTGCCTACACCTTTTCTCTGTTTAAATGTAAGATAAGGATTCACCTAAGTGGTTAGTCATTTAACAGATATTGAACTTCTCTTGTATGCCCAGCTTTCCTTAAAATAACCATAAGCCTGAGACAAGGGTCCGTGATTTGAAGGCATTAATAGGATAGATTGGTGGTTCTCCAGGAGGGGTAGCTTTGTCCCCCAGGAGACATTTGACAGTGTCTGGAGACCATTGTGATTGTCACACCTGTCTGTGTGGAGTGCCTACTGGTGACTATTGAGTGGGTAGAGGTCCGGGATGCTGCTGAATAGGTATTCTACAGTGTACAAGAAACCCTTCCCCCAGTACATAATCTAGTTCAAAATGTTAATAGTGCCATGGTTGAGAAATACTGGGATAGAGAACCTGACGAACCTGTGAAATAAATAGCGAGGTACTATTTAGTTCAAGGGCATCCCAGGTGACTCAGTGGTAAAGAATCTGCCTGTCAAGCAGGACACACGGGTTCAATCCTTGGGTTGGGAAGATCCCCCAGAGAAGGAAATGGTAACCCACTCCATTATTCTTACCTGGGAAATCTCACAGACGAGGAGGCTAGTGGGTCACCATCCATGGAGTCGCAAAGTGTCAGACACAACTTAGTGACTAAAGCAGCAGCATTTAAACAAATATTTGAGCTCCAGATAATGCCCAGAAGAGGGTTCCTAAAGAAAAGCTAGACTTTGACAGGGAAAATATGGGATGTTCCTTTATTGTAGAAGGAAGAAATGACAGGTCTTTGGGGAAAGGGAGGATAGTGGGTTTAGGAGAAAGTTGATGTGTTTCTTAGCCTAGTAATAGAAGAGTGGCAACAAGTAGTAATTATTGATTATTTTGTCATCACCTCAAATGCAAGTAGGAAAGATTATATGCAAATGGTATGAAGTGGAAGGAGTTGACCACAGAATTCTTATCTGCCCATGCCAGAAAGAACATTGTTAATATTTTACTTCCTCATTTAATTGGGAGGTCAGATTGATCTCTACAATAACCATTGTAATAAAGCAATGTTCTCACCAAGTGACATCAAAACTGTCTGAGGGGCATGGCAGCCTTTATTTCAGTATTGCTTATTCCCTTTGTATACTTGTGCTTTGATAAGTCCAGGAAAAATGAAAATTAAGCCATTGAGGAGCTTCGGTCTGATGGACTTTTCTGGCCATTTTGTTTATCATGCCTCCAAAACACTAAATCATTTTTCAGTGTATTTTTATTGAGTCCCTTTTACTGTATATCTAAACTAGTTTGACAGTGGGATGGCTCTCATAGTGAAGATATACTTTGTCTTCTTGTTATGCTCTATAAATTTTCCCAACTCAGCCAGCATGTTGTTCAAGAACTTTCTTACCATGTTTTAGGTTGTAGTCCCCCCACTCCCTGGGAAAGCATTTTTGCGTCAACTTCCTTTTAGAGGAGATGATGGAATATTTGATGACAATTTCATTGAAGAAAGGAAGCAAGGGCTGGAGCAGTTTATAAACAAGTAAGTGCTTTCTCTTCCTCAAGGTCTAAGAGTGAATAGTGTTCTGAGATTCTTTAGGTGACTGCTAGTAATTTAGATATCAAACTAATGCTACTTTTTCCTTTTGGTCATTTTCTAACTTTTTTGTATCATTTAAACAAAGTAAAAATACATAACAAATTGAATATCATGTGCTAAATATTCATAAACTTAAGTGAGTGATAGGAGTACCTTTTTGTTGACCTGAGTTTTGTATGTTTTTCTTGGTTAATTTATGCCAATTACATTTAAAATTACAACATTTAAAAAATTTAGTTTTACTTACGATTCTTTTTGATTTAAGGTATGTTCTAGCATGAACAATACACTTGGAATCATTTTGTTTGATTGCACATGGAAGGTATTATCAGCATGTCTTGTGTAAAAGCTGCACATTTTAGATTTTCATGGCAAAATATATACTTTTGAAAATGTAAGAATGTATCGTTTATCTTTTACTTTTAATAAAATCAGCCTCTAGCTTTTAATTTTATTCCTATTTAAGATATAGTATTTTGTTTTGTTTTGTTTTGACTGCACTTCTCAATCTTAGTTCCCCAGTCAGGGATTGAACCTGGGTCCTCAGCAGTGAAAGCACAGAGTCCTAACCACTGGCCCCCAGACAGTTCTCTAAATATAGCCATTTTTTAAAAGCCAAAATTATAGGAAGAGTTATGCCTGCAAAGGGCTCACTATAATTGTGCATTTGGCCTTAAGTTTGGCCACATAAAGTCAAATCCTAGAGAATACTGTTGTGTGAGCTTATTTATTAGCAGTACTTTTTTATCTAGTAATTTGAAGATCTGTGAGTGGTAAACAGAGGGAAAGTTACACAAAGCCCTTAACTTTTAGTTATCTGATACAGCACACGACCTTCATTGTCTACTTTCTTTTTGGAAAAGGCAGTGCTAGCTTGGATGTTTTTAAATTCTGAAATAAAGCCTGGTTGCCCAGTCTGATCTATTTGGTCTGATAGAAACCTTGAAAAGCAAGCAAAAAAGAAAAAGAACCCCAAAACCTTGGACATTTGTGCCTGTTTCTTAGTATTCAGGGATTTTATTGAACTTGTGATCCTATATCTTTTTCTTCTTTAAAATGTATTCTTTGAATCAATGACGTTATTTCACTTTTAACATTAAAATTCATTTAGTTTTCTTACGAATTCATCAACTAATATGTAAAGAAGCTAACTGGGTACATATGCCAGAGACAGTGTAAAGCTAGTGCTTAAATGTTATCTAAATTACCCTTATAGACAGAAGGAAAGCAAATATACAGTTAGTTACTAGATAGACTGTAGCTCTGTAGGCTGTCCAGAGTAACATTGTTACTGAATTGTTCATGTTTCCTAATCTTAAAATGTGTATGTTTGGTCCCCCTCCTGCTTTTGTAAAAATTGGACTGAACTTGTATTTTTTATTTCTAGGGTCGCTGGTCACCCTCTGGCACAGAATGAACGTTGTCTTCACATGTTTTTACAGGATGAAATTATAGATAAAAGCTATACTCCATCTAAAATAAGACATGCCTGAAATTTCACAAGAAGGGGTGGGGAAAAAAAAAAAACTTTCCATGACTTAATGATTCATATGCACCAGTGAAGAAGTTCTAACTAACTTTAGCATGCTGCATAAAAAACTGGTATAATATGCCTTCAGTATACTAACACTCAAATGCTCAATTTTGTTTTGTTTTGTTTTGGCAGTTGACAAGAAGTTAATTTGCTTTAGTGAAAAATCCCTCATTCCAACCTTTCTATATAAATAGCTCTTTCTTGCTGTTTTAATGTGGTATACACTCTAGCTTCACAAACCTGTTACTCCAGTGTAACCTGCAGTGTCCTAACTAAACTTACTCACTTGGTCTCACCTGCAATTTTTTGTGTCATGTTTGCTTCTTGAATCCAATTAATAGAATATTTCTCTTACCCCCTTTTAATATGTGGTGTCACTTGACCTAATTTATGTGTGGAGGCACTACACATTGGTTTCCAACACCCTACACGTAAGATACACACTTGTATGCAGAAAGTATCTCCCTTCAGGCTTGTAATACCCTTCACATGGAAGATCAACAAGGAAATCTTTATATTCTGTATAAAAACAAAATCAAATTTATATACTAAAATCATTTGTCTAAAAATTTAAGTTGTTTTCAAATAAAAATGCATTTCTGATATGCACTGATTGTGTTGCCTCTGGGTTTTCTTTCCTCTCTTCAGAAGGCTTTCCTGCTTAACTCACTTGCTGAGAGGGATTATTTACTAATTATATACTTCTCATTCCTGTAACTCCATTCCTCTTTAAACAGTGGTGATATCAAATATGCTACTACCCTTTGAATGGAGGCATTTTCTTTTATACAACAACAACAAAAATGTGATGTACTAGAAAAAGCATTCCTTAAAGCTTACTGAATCATTATGAAGCACTTTGTGTATTTGGAAAATGCTCTATAATCTCAAGTCATTCTATTCAAAAATCCTTTTAAGATAAGTCAATAGCATGCCTCCTATTTTTTAGAAGAATTTTCTTCCTAGCTCATCTGAGTGACCTGTTTAAACAAACTTAGTAAGAGTGTAATAACCTTTTCTTAGCAGATTCATGCTTTCTAATTTGGTTTAGGAAGTTGCATCTTTTCTCCTCTTCTCCTCTAACCAACGGAGAGGGCCTCGAATAGTGTTCTAGCCTGACTTGTATAACCAGAAAATGCAGGAAGGACTCCTTGCTGCTTAACTTGTGTTGCGGCCAGAATGTGGTCTCTAATTTGAATCTGTACTACATCTGGTGGTTTGGAGCCCCATTGTGACCTAGAGTTAAACTCCAAGGTAAGGAAGGTTTTCCCTTGCACTCCAGATGTGTCTCCTGTAGAGACAGATCAGTCCATTTGAGAGAAAACCAGCTTAGGCCTTGGCCTAATACCCAGGATGTCCCCCCCAAGCAGATGGATGTCATAGGAAGAAGTCAGAACTGCCCTAGTATGTCTTGTTGCTTATATACGTCACAGTTGCATAATACTGGACATTTCAATTACTGTAAATAAAGGTACAGAGTAAACAGCATGTGAATTATGTTTCACTGAGAGCAGAAAAAGGTGGTCAGGAACATCAAAAGGTGTTGGTATGCAGTAAAATTGAAAGTTTCTGGCATGCAGAACAGAGTTAACAGTAGCTTTGCTAAACTCGGTAATTCCTCCAAAGCATGGGTGATTTTCCCTCCTGGGGAACATTTGGCAATACAGCAAGACATTTTTGGCTGTCACAACTGGGAAATGCTACTAGAATCTAGGAGGCAGAAGGTTAAAGATGCTACTAAACTCCATACAATGTACAGAGCACTGCTTCCCACAACAGATGTCAACAGTGCTGACATTTCTACTCAGTGTGGAATTCTTTTGATCATTTATAGACAAGGGAATAGTGTGATTTAGGATTGGTTGTACTAGCCTTGCTTCCTTTTAATCTCTACAATTGCCTTAGGGCAGGCATGCTTTTAGAAAGTTGAAGGTTTAAAGTTAGATGAAAGGTGGTTTATTCTAGGTAACATGTTTTTACCTCATGTAGGAGGATACATCTCAGTGTTGTTTCTTAGAGAACTGAAACCACGATCTGCATTAAAACAATACCTTTGAACTTCTATGGTGGTACAGTGGTAGGAATCCACCTGCTGGTGCAGAAGACATGGGTTCAATCCCTGTTCCCAGAAGATCCCACATGTCACAGAGCAACTAAGCCTGTGAACCAAAAGTATTGAAGCTTGTGTGCCTACAGACTGCTCCACAACAAGAGAAGCCACCACAACAACAAGCCCACACACTGCAACCAAGAGTAGCCCCCACTCACCACAACTAGAGAAAGCCCACTCAACAGCAATTAAGACCCAGCACAGCCAACGGTAAATTTTTTTTAAAAAAAAAAGCTCTGAAAACAACTGCAACACCTTTAACCCTATGAACTAAAAATGCAGGTGCCGTCAACTCAAGTGACACAGGAGTTTCTAGAAACCCTTAAAGAGTCTTCCTAAAAGAAGTTGAATTGGCAGTGAGTTATGCAGCAAGCGTCTCCAGCTCCATGTCCTCTCAGTAAGTTATCACCTTGTCCCAACTTCTGCCAGATGTAAAGTTTCAACAGCAGGGGTACTATTGGTAACTTAACAATTGTTGAAGACCAAATGTAAAATCCACAGAACACGACCTGAGACATATAAAGGCTTAATGATAGTTTTCTGATGGCAGTGGGAATCACAGATGAAGCATTAGCCACAGCAAATGGTACCACTAAGCCCCTGGCAGTATCTGAATAGGTTTATCTGGTATTTGGTTTCCTGCTGGGCGGTTCTGCTGTCATGACCCTCAGTAGTGATGATGACCTCTGGGCTGGATGCTGGAGAGCATCTTCTTTTTATTACATCCTGCTTCTTTTTAACTCAGCCCTCTCATTAAGGGCCATTCCTGTGCTTCAGCTTGCTTTGCCTGTTTTGGGTGAATATAGCCAATGAAAGGAGAAGGCTCCTCGCCTGCAAGTCTTTACAGATAAAATTTGTTTAAGGTGTGGATGGACAGAGAGCTTAGCACACTGCCTGGTTTATAGGTTAACTGCTCTGTGAGTGCTAGCTGTGATTATTAGAATATACAAGTGTTTGGACTGGGAAACAAGTTAGAAACTATTTTAGGAGGATAGCGTATGTCTTCCTTGATAGTTCCTTTGTGATCAATCATACAACTCCTTATAAGGTAAATAATATTCTCCTTTACAGATGAGAAGACTGAGGCTCTGCAAGCTTAAGTAATAAACCCAAGGTTACCCAGGATGTTATGGCTCTAGATTAACACTGGAAAGATGTCTGCCTCTAAAAGCCATGCCTTGGTGCACTTCTTTCTTAGGACCAGGCCTGTGACTTGGTACCTACCCAGCCCTTAATGCTCAATAAATGTATTGATTGAGTGAAAGGGTGAATTTCCAGTAACATTTCCAGGGTCCTCTAGGATGAGCATGAGTGAATGTGAATTGGTTTTGTTTTTTAGTGTGATTTTAAGTGTAGGTATAAAAAGTGCTTTGGGGCATGCAGAGGTAACTGATCAGATGTATCTTATGTTCCTAAACTTAGTTGTGTACCACAATTACTGCCTAAGACTGTCCAGGTTTTCTTTTTTAAAGCTTCACAGGTAATTCTGGAATAGCCATGTTTGGGCACTTAGGTAGAAGGCCCTTTGATTTCCTGGAATTTGGTTCATTTTGATCTTAACATGACTAGATCATTATGAAAAGAAATCAGGAACTTAAGAAAAAGTCAGGACGTATCTTGAGAAATTACTTTTGTAAATATTGATTTATAGTAAATGAAGGTTACCTTATTCTGACCTTGCTAAGAAATAAGACCTTGATTTTGGAGACCAGGAATATTTGTTTAAAAGCCCAAAAGGAAGTTTCCAGGGTGCTAGGTGATACCTCACCACAGATGCCTTTTAGAATGAGTGCCATAAATGGAAGTGACTCAACAAAATCAAACAGCAACACTAAGCATTTTACATGAGCAAAGTGTAAACATTCACAAGAGGTTAACAAAGGCCCTTTTCTCAAGAAACTCAGTCTTGTTAGGACACTGTCATGAAAAAACTCACATGGCCACAGAGAGAAGACATGGCAAATGTGAGGATGGAAGGGACACGTGAGTTCAAGTGGAGGGAGGGGAATGGTCATTTAAAATAAATGGCACTTGAGTTTCAGCCCCAAAGTGTAAAAAGCTTGAAAGTTGGCATCCTTGGGTTCACAACAAGGAGAAGCTCGACAAAGTGAAAAAATCAAGGACCCACCTTATTTTATCTTAGGCCCACCCATCAGAGAATTGAGGTTGCAGAGGAAACCTCCACCCTCAGATCTGGAAAGACATGCTTATCTAGACAGACATGGTCAAAATCTGTTTACCTCTAAGCAGGAACTGCTAGTCATAAACTGGTAGGATCACACATACAGTGACACTGAATTTGTGGAGGTTGAGTGTGATCTTCCCAGGTGGCACTAGTGGTAAAGAACCCACCTACCAATGCAGGAGGCCTGAGAGACATGGATTTGATCCCCGGGTTGGAAAGATCCCCTGGAGAATTAAATGGCAACCAACTCTAGAACTAACACTCAAAAAAGATGTCCTTTTCATTATAGGGGACTGGAATGCAAAAGTAGGAAGTCAAGAAACACCTGGAGTAACAGGCAAATTTGGCCTTGGAGTATGGAATGAAGCAGGGCAAAGGCTAGTAGAGTTTTGCCAAGAGAATGCACTGGTCATAGCAAACACCCTCTTCCAACAATACAAGAGAAGACTCTACACATGGACATCACCAGATGGTCAACACCAAAATCAGACTGATTATATTCCTTGCAGCCAAAGATGGAGAAGCTCTATACAGTCAGCAAAAACAAGACAGGGAGCTGACTGTGGCTCAGATCACGAACTCCTTATTGCCAAATTCAGACTGAAATTCAAGAAAGTAGGGAAAACCATTAGACCATTTGGGTATAACGTAAATCAAATCCCTTATGATAATACAGTTGAAGTGAGAAATAGATTTAAGGGACTAGGTCTGATAGAAAGCCTGATGAACTATGGGTGGAGGTTTGTGACATTGTACAGGAGACAGGGATCAAGACCATCCCCAAGAAAAAGAAATGCAAAAAAGCAAAATGGCTGTCTGAGGAGGCCTTACAAATAGCTGTGAAAAGAAGGGAAGCGAAAAGCAAAGGAGAAAAGGAAAGATATACCCATTTGAATGCAGACTTCCAAAGAATAGCAAGGAGAGATAAGAAAGCCTTCCTCAGTGATCAGTGCAAAGAAATAGAGGAAAACAACAGAATGGGAAAGACTAGAGATCTTTTCAAGAAAATTAGAGATACCAAGGGAATATTTCATGCAAAGATGGGCACAATAATGGACAGAAATGGTAGGGACCTAACAGAAGCAGAAGATATTAAGAAGAGGTGGCAAGAATACACAGAAGAACTATACAAAAAAGATCTTCACGACCCAGATAATCATGATGATGTGATCACTCACCTAGAGCCAAACATCCTGGAATGTGAAGTCAAGTGGGCCTTAGGAAGCATCACTACAAACAAAGCTAGTGGAGGTGATGGAATTCCAGTTGAGCTATTTCAAATCCTGAAAGATGATGTTGTGAAAGTGCTACACTCAATATGCCAGCCAATTTGAAAAACTCAGCAGTGGCCACAGGACTAGAAACAGTCAGTTTTCATTCCAATCCCAAAGAAAGCCAATGCCAAAGAATGCTCAAACTACTGCACAATTGCACTCATCTCACACGCTAGTAAAGGGATGCTTAAAATTCTCCAAGCCAGGCTTCAGCCATACATGAACTGTGAACTTCCAGATGTTCAAGCTGGTTTTAGAAAAGGCAGAGGAACCAGAGATCAAATGGCCAACATCCACTGGATCATTGAAAAAGCAAGAGAGTTCCAGAAAAACATCTATTTCTCCTCTATTGACTATGCCAAAGCCTTTGACTGTGTGGATCACAATAAACTGTGGAAAATTCTTCAAGAGATGGGAATACCAGACCACGTCACCTGGCTCTTGAGAAACCTGTATGCAGGTCACAAAGCAACAGTTAGAACTGGACATGGAACAACAAGACTGGTTCCAAATCAGGAAAGGAGTACGTCAAGGCTGTATATTGTCACCCTGCTTATTTAACTTATATGCAGAGTACATCATGAGAAACGCTGGGCTGGAGAAAGCACAAGTTGGACTCAAGATTGCCGGGAGAAATATCAGTAACCTCAGATAGGCAGATGACACCACCCTTATGGCAGAAAGTGAAGAGGAACTAAAAAGCCTCTTGATGAAAGTGAAAAAGGAGAGTGAAAAAGTTGGCTTAAAGGTCAACATTCAGAAAACTAAGATCATGGCATCCGGCCCCATCACTTCATGACAAATAGATGGGGAAACAGTGGAAACAGTGGCTGACTTTATTTTACTCTGCAGATGGTGACTGCAGCCATGAAATTAAAAGACACTTACTCCTTGGAAGGGAAGTTATGACCAACCTAGAGAGCATATTAAAAAGCAGAGACATTCCTTTGTCAACAAAGGTCCATCTCGTCAAGGCTATGGTTTTTCCAGTAGTCCTGTATGGATGTGAGAGTTGGACTATAAAGAAAGCTGAGCAGCAAAGATCGATGCTTTTGAACTGTGGTGTTGGAGAAGACTCTTGAGAGCCCCTTGGACTGCAAGGAGATCCAACCAGTCCATCCTAAAGGAGATCAGTCCTGGGTGTTCACTGGAAGGACTGATGTTGAAGCTGAAACTCCAATTCTTTGGCCACCTGATGCGAAGAGCTGACTCACTTGAAAAAGACCCTGATGCTGGGAAAGATTGAGGGCAGGAGGAGAAGGGGATGACAGAGGATGAGATGGTTGGATGGCATCACCGACTCAATGGACATGGGTTTGGGTGAACTGTGGGAGTTGGTGATGGACAGGGAAGCCTGGCGTGCTGCGGTTCACGGGGTCACAAAGAATCAGACGCGACTGAACTGAACTGAACTCCTGTACTCTTGCCTGGAGAATCCCATGGTCAGAGGAGCCTGGCGGGCTATAGTCCATAAGGTCGCAAAGAGTCGGACACAACTGCAGTGACTGAACATGCGCACACAAGTGTGGTCTAGCCCGAGAGTAACTCCTGGAGACCACAGTCTTAGAGGGGCCCCCACGTGTACCTAGGCTGTACCTCCAGGAACCCCACCAGATTTCCACAGTGAAGATCGAGAAAGATCCCTTATGTCTCTGACAGGAAGAGAAGTTGAATAATCAGTGTGAAATACCAGAGTCTGCTTTGTTACAAAGGCCCATGCATGTGTGTGTGCTCAGTCGCTTCAGTTGTGTCCAAGTCTTTGCAGCCCGCAAGGCTCCTCTGTCCATGAGATTCTCTAGGCAAGAATATTGCAGTGGGTTGCCATGCCTTCCTCCAAGGATCTTCCCGACCCAGGGATTGAACCTGTGTCTCCTGCATTGCAGGCATTACCACTGAGCCACCAGGAAAGCCCATTACAAAGGCCTATCCTCCAGGATAAGCCTTTGCTAGAGCTTATCCCTGATGAGGGGAGGGCATTCCTCCTACACCAGCCCCTCTAGCCTTCTTGTCTCACCTAAAGGAAAAGTAAAACATAGTCAACAGAGGTCAAGACTTCAAGGAAATGCTGCAGCCAGAGAAGGGAGGAAGGGGCAAAGGGGGAAGCTATGCCACTGGAGACACCTGTGAAGGTCACAGGCCCTCTGGACACTGGGACTTAATCTAGAAACTATAGAATGTGCTCTTGCCTCCCACTTTAGCACCACACCACACCAGGACTCCAGTATAATAGTGGATTATAGCTGAAAGCTGCAGGACAGACTCTGAGGTGGAGGGAAACCTAGAGTTAAGAAAGAGAAAAACATAGAAACAAGTAATTTGAAGCCTCTGGTACCTAAATCAGAGCAAACATTAAACAAGTCCACTCCCTAGCCAGATAATCATAAATCTTAAACAGAGAAGGCCCATTTATTTTAGTTTCTATTATCCAGGGCAACATATGTGGCTTTCAACAAAAAATTCCAAGGTATGCCAAAAAACAAGAAAAAACATTCAGAAGAAAGAAAAGAATCACCAGAACCAGAGTCACATATGATACCAGAATCAGATATGATGTTGGAATTATCAGAGAATTTGAAATAACTGATTAATATGTTAAAAGTTTTAATGGGAAAAAAAAATCAAGAACAGAAGGGTAATGTAATTAGAGAAGTAGAAACTTTAAGACTCAAAGGAAATACTAAAGATCAAAATCACTGTCATAAAAATGAAGAATGCCTTTTAATGGGCTCATCAGTAGACTCCACATAAAATAAGTGCATCTCAAGATATATCAGTAGAAACTGCCCAAACTGAAATGCAAAAAGTAAACAACAGAAAAACAACAAAATTTCCAAAAATTGTGAGATCATTGCAAAAGGGGTAACACATGTGTAACTGGAATACCAGAAAGGACTGCTGCTGCTGCTTCTACGTCACTTCAGTCGTGTCTGACTCTGTGTGACCCCATAGATGGCAGCCCACCAGGCTCCTCTGTCCCTGAGATTCTCCAGGCAAGAATACTGGAGTAGGTTGCCATTTCCTTCTCCAACCAGAAAGGACAGAGCAAAATAAATATTTTAAGTTCTAAATGGCTGAGAACTTTCCAAACTTAAAGACAACAAACCACAGATCCAAAAAGCTGAGAAAACACCAAGGTAAATTCAAAACAAAACAGCACAGGCATATCATATTCTAACTGCAGAAAATCAAAGTGAAAGTGCAAGTTGCTCAGTCATGTCTGACACTTTGGGACCCCGTGGACTGTATAGTACTGGAATGGGTAGCTGGTCCCTTCTCCAGGAGATCTTCCCAACCCAGGAATCAAGCCCAGGTCTCCTGAATTGCAGGTGGATTCTTTACCAGCTGAGCCACAAGGGAAGCCCCAAAACACTGCAGTGGGTAGCTTATCCCTTCTCCAGGGGATCTTTCCGACCCAGGAATTGAACCAGGGTCTCTTGTATTACAGGTGGATTCTTTACCAACTGAGCTATCAGGGAAGCCCACAGAAAACCAAAGACCAACAGAAAATCTTGAATGAAGCCAGAGGGAAAGAGTAAGGTAAAGGAGTGCTGGTTTGACAGCTTTTGACTGATAAAATGCCTTTTATCAGTCATCTTGAGGCTAGAGGTGGTGATATTTGATCATACCAGAGTTCTTAACCTGATGTCTGAATGTGGATAGGAAAAAAAGTTGCATCTTTATATTTAGTTTTCTCTAACTGAAATGTAGTATTTTTTCATTATGAAAATAGGAGCAAACCAGAGTAGCAGTTAAGCAGAACTTGTGAAATGCAGATAGGTTATATCACATATAATGCTGCAGATCTTGAAATACTCTTGTTTGAAAACTACTGTAGTGATTAGACCCATCCCAAGATCTTATTTAATATGTTAAAGAAAGGCACATATTTTCTACAGGTTAAAAAAAAATACTAGAATAAATGTATTTCAACAAATGGGTTTCTTTTTGTATTCCTATGTGTTTCATGCTTTTATCAACATCTGAGTAGGGATCTTTGGCACAAAAAGGTTAGGAACCCTCCTGTCACAGAACATGATTTGGATGTGCTTAAGACTGCATGGCATGGGATGGGTTCACTTGATGTTCACATGTAAGAGGGAGACTGGGAAACAACCAACCAACCATCAGTTGAGAACTTAGGTTTCAGCCTGGGCTCTTCACATCTATCACCTCACTTAAACCTCAAAATGCTATCCTCATCTTACCAAAAGAAGAGCTGAGACAATATAAGTAATTTGTCCAAGGCCACAGAGCCAGAAAAAAGTAACACTGGGATACATATCTGGGTCTTTCTGATTCTAAAGCTTGTGCCTGTGCAATGCTGTCTCCCATACGGATTGCACAGACTGTTGGCAGTCAGGCCAGGGCCCACACCAGGACATCCTCCCTGACAGCCGGGGCCTCCGGCCTCCTGGGCAGCACTGTCCCTTGTGTTCACACAGTTGCCTTGATACCAGTGTTGTTATCAAAGAGGCCAGTGCAGGCAGAGACTCATTATTGTGATCTAAAAGAAAGCTAAACATTTTAAGAAAATTTGGTTATAAAACTGGAATGGTCATCCCTTCTTGGCACATGGAGACACTGCAGCTTTGTTACTTAGCTTTCTCGGTACATTTCCTTTCCTTTCTGGCTAGATTATACTTTAATCCAGTTGTTTTCATGTTCAGTAAATCCAAACCATGTTTAACCGGTTTATTCATGTGAAGAGTCTCTGAGGTGAAGAAAGTTTTGTCTTTTCAACCGCACTGGGGATTTGCTGTCTTCTTTCTGCAAAGGGATTTTCCTGGACCTGTAATCTGAACACTTTGACCTGCTGGTTGTTTTTTTTTTTCCCCACCATGAGCAAATTTGTGAGGCTTGACCCTTTGTGTGCTGGGGAGCAGAGACAATGGCCTTCTGTGAATATCGTCTCCTGAGGACAGTAGTAACTGAAGTTGGGAATGTTATTCATTTGCTATCACTTCTTCAGAGCCTTGCTGCTTCTGCCGATAGCAGCCACCCCATGGGCCTTGTCTGTACCCTTCAGGATGGACCCACATTCTGTTGGCAGCATTCTAGAGAAGTTTGTTCATGAATATTTTGGAAGTTGACAGTCTGACTTAAACTGAAGTAAACCGGTCTCTCAGACAACAGTCTGTGTTGGTGAAATGACAGGCCCTCGTACGCAGTGTCTGGCAGGAGGCTAAATTGGCACACCCTTCACAGAAGGCAATTTGGCAATAAGTATCAAAACTATATGCCCAGGAATTTCACTTCCAGGAATTTATCTCACAGACATACTTTCTGTTTTGAGGAATGATATTTATACAATATAGATATTTTCTCTGTTTATTAATTGAATATCTCAAAACAAGCAACATTGGTTGCCTGGTTGGGGGCACTGGGTAGGTGCCCCAAGGATGAGGAGGCGAGAGGAAAAAGCTTTTTTATTTTGGAATAATTTCAGATCTACAGAAAAGCTGCAAAGGTAATACAAAGAGTTCCCATGTACCCCCTCACTCAGTTTCCCCTTATCTTATATGACCAAAATATTTTGTCAAAATTAAGAAGCCAGCCTTGGTACATTATACTATTAACTAAACTCCAAACTGACTTTCACCAGCTTTTCTACTAACATGCGTTCTGTCCCAGGATCCCACCCAGAACACCCAGTACATTTATTTGTCATGTCTCTCTAATCTCTTCTGCTCTGTGGCATGTACACATACCCTGTAGAATTTTTTGGATCTGTATCATATGACTGTTAACTATTCAAGAATAAGTAAAGTTTTAAATGAACTAGTCTTATAAACTCATACAACATTAGAACTGTAAGGAATCTTAGAAGCAATTCCATCTAAGCCTCTTGTTTCTCAGATGCAGGAAGGGACTTGGCCAAGGCCTCACTTAACAGCAGACCCAGAGCCCAGGCTAAAAACCAAGAGGTGAGCTGAGGACTAGTAGAAAGGGGGTAAGCTTTAAAGTCACTCAGACTTGGCCTCAAATCCCAGCTCTGTATCCTTGGGCCAGCGCTCTCTTTTGTCTGGATTCTTTTGTTCAACATAACGTTTTAAAATTCAATCATGTTGTGCATTTGTCAGTAATTTGCTTAAAAGACCAAACAAAGGAAAAAACAATTCTTTAAGGGAGCAGTCATGATTTCTAAGAATTTGTTGAGAAAATGTGTTGGGACTTCCCTGGTGGTCCACTGGTTAAGAATCCACCTTCCAATGGGATGCGGGTTCAATCCCTGCTCAGTGAACTAAGTTCCCATGTGTTTTGGGCCAACCAAGGTGCCGCAACTAAGACTCAATGCAGCCAAATAAATAATTTTTTTTTTTAAAAGAAAATGTGTTTTCCATCCTTGATCTCTGTTTTGCAGTTTGTTTTGCTTTGACCACACTATGCAGCTTATAGGATGACAGTTCCCTAATCAGGTTCTGAACCTGGGCCATGGCAGTGACAGCCCAGAATCCTAACCACTAGGCAACCAGCAAACTAGAGCTCTAGTTCTTATGCAGAAATATGACACCACTGGCCAGACTTTTTTCCCTTCCTGGGAGCATGCAAGTGCATTGAGTCCTGGGGTCCCAGTATTGCTGAGGGGGCGGCACTTGGAAGGAGCCCTAGGAGATGAGTGAGAAGAAAAGTAAGCTCCTGATAAACACACTAACTCAGTAGACACATTCCATATTAAAAAGCAGGGGACTGGTCTTTCATGTGGACTGCAAAATTCAGATGTAGAAGCTGGGGAGCTTCTGGGTTCAGAGCAGCGGTGTGATCTGATTATCTTAGGCAGATACAGCACCTGCCTAAGCCTATGGTGCTGGGACCACCTGCATCAGGATTGTCAAAACGCAGGTGCCCAGGCCCCACCTCACACTTGCTGAATCCCAATCTCAAGAAGTGGGAACCAGGAAACTACATTTTAACATTTTTCATGGGTAATGTTAAACATTTTAACAATATTTCCATGTTGTTCCATATAATATAAACTTATTTTATTAAACATTTGGGTTAATAATTATGCAAAACAGTGAAAGAGGAAAACTATGGCATACGCCAAGTATCAGAATTATTATGCCAGCACCAAAAAGAATTCTGAAGTTTCACAGATACTATAAAAATGCGAGTGATAGAATGTTAAGAGTAGTGTCAGAATGGAAAATATGTTCACTGATTATGTTAAAATATATAGGTATACATGTAAGAACCAGAAAAAAAAGGTAAAAATAAAAATAGTGTAAGGGAGGTGGAATTATAGATAATTTTCCCCTCCAAATTTCTTGTATTACTGTTAGGGGAAGCACACTGATTAAACCGCCCACCCTGGCCAGGCACCATAGTAACCATTTGCATAAGTTGTTTTATGACAGGAGATCCTGATAAGGAATACGGAACTAATAAGCCACCACCAACCAGAAGAGTTTGGGAAAGGTCAAGAGGAGACACCGCGTGTCTGTCCACTTTCCAGAATCCCTCTCACTAGCATCCATCTTGGCTGAGCGATGCATGTGCCACCAGGAAACACTCTGAATTAGATTGATTGGCCAAAGACTACCCAGAAACTAATCCCATCACCATAAAACCCAGGACTGCGAGCCACACAGCAGAGCAGTTCTCCTGGGTTCCCTTACCTACTGCTCTCTGCCCGGGTGCCCTTTCCCAATAAAATCTCTTGCTTTGTCAGCATGTGTCTCCTCGGACAATTCATTTCCGAGTGTTAGACAAGAGCCCAGTTTCGGGCCCTGGAAGGGGTCCCCCTTCCTGCAACGTTACTGTCAAATAAAAGTCACTTTTAATGCTATGTTTTATTTATTTAAAAAATTACTACTCCTCCACCTCTGGCCCACCTACATGTATGTATGAGGTATGCCACTAGGCACTGTGTGTAGCAGAAACTGAATGAGCACCCTAATCCTCCCAAGAGGGAAAAGAGTCTCAGGGCCACCCTGATCACCAGCTCCCAGGATGCAGGAGGAAGCCTGGAGGCAATCTGGGCGGGGTGATGGGGCACAGAGTATGATTGCTCCATGCTCAGCTGCTGTTTATGGGGTTCCAAGGTCTCTAAGGCTTCCCAGGTGGCACAGTGGTAAAGAATCCACCTTTACCCAGAGACCCAGAGCAGGAGACCTGGGTTCAATCCCTGGATCGGGAAGATCCTCTGGAGGAGGGCATGGCAACCCACTCTAGTATTCTTGCCTGGAGAATCCCATGGACAGAGGAGCTTGGTGGGCTACAGTCCATAGGGTTGCAAAGAGTTGGATACGACTGAGTGACCAAGCACACACACAAGGTATCTCTAAGCAAGGGTTTCACGGAGGAGGAATGTGTCATTCCCTCAGGCTTGACAGCCTTTAACCTCACTTCTGAACTACAGATAATCCTGACCGACTGCTCCTCCCTGACAAGACTGAAGTTGCCCAGTGGATAAAGAATCCACTGATCTTTCCTATTGCTCTCTTCAGAATCTGAGGGGACCTTCCTTTCAACTTCAGAGAGCTTGGGGTAGGCAAAGGGTAGCCTGAAGCACTGCTAGCAAAGAACTGGTTTCCTCCCTTTGATATTCAGCACAGATGACTGCTGGGAGCTTACTGACCCCTGGGGAGCTGGTCACAAAGAGCTGAAGGAGTCAGTTCAAGGAGGCACAGCCCTCCCTGCACACCAGCTCTCCCCTCCTCCAGCCTGCTCACCGCCCCTGGATGCCCTGCTTCGAATCACAGGCTGCTGCCAATTACAAAAGCACTCTTAACTCTGTTTCACAGCCCCTTGATTGATAGCACTGGTGAGTGAAATTATAAGCCTTAATGATCACGTTAATTTCTGGGGAAAGGGAAGCGGTCAGAAGAGGTTCTCAATCATAAGCACCACAATCAGCTGGGTGAGTTCAATGACAGGCCAGGGCAGGCATAAAGGGGAAAGAATTAACTTTTTTAAAGGTCACCATTGCGTAGGGGGAGCGCAACCAGGCATGAGGAACGAGGGACACAGATGATCTGGGAGCCTGAACATGACTCCAGCCCCAGGTCTCCCAACCAAAGGCCACATCAGGGCTTCTCATCCTTTGCTGCACACTGGAATCATTGGGGAATTTTCAAATACCTGGGCCCTGCCTCAGAGATTCCGGTGTACTTGCTCTGGTGTGAATGCAGCCTAGGCACTGAGCATTTCAAAAGCTACCAAAGTGATTCTATGTGGAGCCAAGTTTGAAAACTCCTTGTCCAAATGAAAGGATTTGGTGAGCAAGTAGTCAAGGTTGAGCACCTTTGGAAATCCAAAGGTTTTCCTAATCCATCTCATTAGTTGGTGCCCCCAAAGAGGAAGGGAAATTAGGCATCATTAAGCCTAGTGCTCCTTTGCACAGATGAAAACACTGATGTGCAGAGAGGTTAACTGACTTGCCTGAGATCACACTGGTCATAACTAGAACCCAGGTCTCCTCACCCTGGCCAGCACTCCTTCTTCCAGGCTCATGGCTGGGTTAGTGCGAAGATGCCCTGGATAACACTTGTGGGACAAGAGCTGGGAGCTGTTCTCCAGCCTTCACAGTGGAGGACCCCAGGCCTCCACCGCCACTTGCTCAGCATCCTGAAACATAACCATTGAAGGATTTTAGAGATACTAGGGCCACAGACAGACTTAGGCTGACTCCTTGAGGATCAAACCTATGACTTTGGCTTCCTCGGTACTTGACCCTACTCACAATTTCCCAGCAGAATATTGCAACACTTTGGTACGTCAGAAAGATGCCTAGGCTATGTGGCAACATCCTGGTTTCACCACTGGAGAGAATGTCCTCTGCACATTGCTGACAAGTCCAGCTCAGCAGTGGTAGAAAACGCTGACCACCCTCCCTGATGGTTTATATGCAAGTCAGAAGTATTCAGAGGGGGAAAAAAAAATCACTTCATGTTCCAAAATGAGCTTCAAAAATCTAAAATTGTGATTTAAAATACAGACTACATTAAAAAAAAATTAAGCCATGTGTCATAAAGGTTCTGGAACTACTCAAAGAGAGTTATTATTATTCTTCAGTTTCCATAAATGATTTTTTTTTTCTTTTTCTCTTTTTTGCACAATCTTAGTTCCCTGACCAGGGATTGAACCCAGGCCACTGTAGTGAAAACCCAGAATCCTAACCACTAGACCATCAGGGATCTCCCTCTGTAAGCAATTATAGAAAATGTTATTGTAAAATGAATGATTTGAAAGTCTTAGAGAAGCTTCTTAGCACCAGAAAGTGTCTGTCAAGTTCTTTCTATATTTTCATTTATCCAATGTCTCTCAGCCTTCATCATGATATGGGTACTGTCAAAAGATCATATAAGTGGCCTGGACTGCAAAATTTAGGGAACCAAGCTCTAACCACGGGTGCAAAGTGAAACCTACTTCATCAGTCCACTAGCAGAGGCATATTCATAATTGAAACATATGTATTCTCTGTATTTTTCTAACAGCTTCTGAAGTGTTCATCAAGCCTGTGTCTGATTAAGCACTTTTAAATTCTGAGCAATGCAATGGGCTCTCTCACACCCTCTTGGCAGGAGTGCAAATTGATGCAACCCTTTTGGAGAGCCATTTGGTTGTATGTATCAAAATTAAAAATGCATACAATCTTTTTGACCCAGAAATACCACTTCTAAGAATTTATCCTACAGAAAAACCCCACAAGTTCACGGAAGTGTACATAGAAGGATGGCACTTTGTAGTTTAATTTATGACAGTAAAAAAAAACTGCAAGCAACCCAAGTCTACCAGTAAGGAATTTGTTGGGTAAACTATAGTCCATACAATGAAATACTAGGCAGATGGTAACACGAATGAGGTAGAGCCATATGTACCATCAGGAGAGAGAGTCACACATACACAAGAAACTTGCAGAAAAGTTATATTTAGAAATAACTGACATACGTCACTTATAAGTTTAAGTTGCACAGCATGATGGTTTGATTTACATGTACTATGAAATGATTACCACAGTAGGTTTAGTTAACATCTATCATCTCATAAATAAAAAGAAAAAAGCAATTTTTAAATTTATAAATATTATGAGATGAAGATTTAGTACCTCCACCACTCCTCCCTCATCTTCTCCCCAAAATTTTATCATACTTTTAATTATACCAATAATTAGCATTTGTATCATTATAACAATGTGAATAGTGTTCACTATACAACCTATTAGAATACTGTGATTTTATGTCCTTTTTTTTTTAAACTGAGATATAATCGAGCTGCAACACTATGTCAGACACAGGTGCACAACACAGTGATTTGATATTTCTTTACATTACAAAACAATCTCCACAGAAGCTTTCTATTTTTATATAAATGATTAAAGACAGCAACCCCCATGCTGGTCTCTAGCCAGTGGGTTCAGTTCTTGTGCTCCTAAATTGTACTGAAACCTTGAACTGTAAGTGGTAAACTGGGAATCTCAATTCAGTTTCTAAACATCCTCCATTCTCTCTGTTTCCCAGAATCAAAAAACAACTAAAAGTAATTCAAACACAAATGTGAGACTCCGTATCTAATTGTCATTGTAAGCAAATACTACTTTAAGATGACCCTCCTAGATTTAGAAAAAAAATTTGTGAAAGGAGAAGCACTGAAGACTGTTCTTTGACTGCTGTCATCACTTGACTAGGTTCATCTTCTGTTGCTTGTATATTCAAATTGCATATATTGAAACTGCATATCTGGAATTTGTATATTCCAAGACAACTGTGGAACCTCCCCCACAATACCAGCCCTAGAGAATGTCTGCCTTAAAATCCAAGCAAGCAGTGAGGTTCTTAAAGTATCCAGCCTGCATACAGCAGAGATTCCAAAATCCCAGAAGACATTGCTACTGGATTTTTAACTCTGGGCTTTGTCAAATATTGAAAGCGAGGGTTTTGTTTTGCTTTTAAACTATAGTTGATTTATAACAGCCAAGTTTGATTCTTCTATGTAATGGCAGAGATGCCCCCAAAAAAGGCAATTCCATTGAGAAATCAGTATTTTGTGACATGTTACAGGAAACTTACTCCCTTTTAACTTTGCTGAGAATATTTCAAATAGAATTAAAGCAGATTAGGACTGCAATAGCTTTTATTACAGGCCAGTGAGTCCCTCCTCTTCCATGGGAAGCATACATTCCCAGCCCCTGTGAGGCTGGGTTTGGCCATGTGTTTGTGTTTGGCTTTGGCCTGTGGAATGTGAATGCATGTGATGGGAGCAGCAGCTTTAAATGTGTTTGCATGGTTTGGCTCAGCCCCTTGCACTTTCGCACTCTGCCACACAAATAACTTGCTCTAGAGAAGATGCTAGTCCAGAATGAAGAAACCCTGGATCCCATTTGCATCCAAACTGTAGCCAGGTGCCCAGCCCAGCAGTCCCATGAACAAGAAACACAGGTTTGTTGTTGGAAGTAATTCAGCATTATTGAAGTGAAAATTGACTAATACGTGGATGGACAGCCTTGAATCCATTGCTATTCTTTACCACATCTTGTCATTGATCTTATATTTGTTTCCAAGTCTCTTTTGTCTTACGAAATAGACCATTTCAGAAACATTTGAGGGAGGGTCCTCCTGATACCCTTCACCAATCCCACCATTCCCAAAGGTAACCACTATCATAGTTAGTTTTTACCATACTCATGTTTGTTTTTAACATATGCTATACATTTGTATATCTATAAACATGGTGGAGTATTGTTCTGTAGGTTGCAAAACTTTATATAAAAACCAATCTTTTTATCCTCCGGGATTCACATACCACCACTCCCAACATCATATTCCAGATTTGCCCATGTTATACATCAGCTCTAGTCCATTCACTTTATCTATTGTAACATCATCTGTATTTACTGCAATGTGTCTATTCTCTACAATATTGAAAAGAACATTCTTGTACACGTTTTTTAGTATCTTGCTTTCCTTTAAGAGGAACTTCTCTTTCTCAGTGGAATCAGTGGAATAGGAGTGGATGGCTGACTGAACTTCCACACATGCTATCTACCAAGCCAGTTTAATCAAGAGATGCAAGTATCTCTGCTCCGGACTCTTGGTGGAGATGTTGCCTAGGAGGAACCCAAAGTGCCTGTGGTCTTCAGCACCTCTGATTTCCATCACTGGCTTCTGGCTGTGGGACCAGTGCCCTGAGATTTGCTGGGAACATCTCAACTTACTTTCTACTGCTCCTTGCACGTCTTACTCACCAATATGGTTCTTCACACTTTATCTTTTTTTATCATTAAATAATTCTTTAGTTCCTGGTCAGGACTGAAATGTTGGCAAGAGAGTTAGAGACCGAGGAGTAAGTGAATGAAGACTCTGTTAATCGGCCTCTTTCTTCCTCACACAGCAATTTTTCTAACAGATGCAATTACATTTGAGAGCGGCAGAGAATGGAATCTTATGTTTTATTTCTTTATTCATCGTTTTACAAATGGGATTCACTGTAAAAAGGAAATTGCCTTTGTGGTTCAGTTCTTCAGGCTGCAGTGCTCTGAGCTTCAGTTTTTACACCAGCTGCCACTGCTACCTTGCCTCTAGTGGATGAGGACTGGCCAGGGATGGAGGCTAAGAAACCAGGCAGAGTTCATTTAAATTCAATATATTTTTTATTCTTTGTAAATACAATGAGTACAACCTTTTAACTTCACAAATCAGTTAATTCCACTTTGTACAAGGAAAGTTTTACTCATCCTATAATAGTCCAAGTGCTGAATATTTTTCCTCAGTGCTAGTACCTAATAAATCAAAATGTGAAAAGTACAGCAGCTATTTTAAAATGTTTGTTTCTACACTTCCATAAGTAGAGATTCATACCAAAGGAGCAGCTTACAGTGTAGGACGAAGTGTGTGTGTGTGCATGTGCAGGCATTCAAAGCTTTACTAGAAACCAGTTTTCTGAAAGGCATTGAAGAGTCTCAAGCTGTTAGCAATGGATCAAGAAGCCTTTCAGCATCCATCACCTTGAAATTCCTTCTGGTCTCATGTCCCTGTTCATTTGCTATCTGGTGCGACTCGCTGAAACATGAGTTTGGACCCCACTGCCGTTGATTTCAGCGCTGTGTTAATGGGACAGCAGTCTGCCTCACTCCATCATTCATCTCCACTTTACTTGGCTTTGCTGTTTTTATTCTTCCTCCCGCGACTTGGGTTCTTTTAGTAAAGCTCTTCTAATTTTGAGATGTTATCCAACCTGAAGTCGTGGTAAGAATCTCATTTTCGTCCACCAATTCCTTTGACAAGGTTGCCTGGCCTAAGGTACTGAGAAAGAGGAGGAGGAGGAGGAGGAAGGGGAGAAGGAAGGGGAGAGAGAAGGGAAGGGGAAGGAGGAGGAGGCAAGAAAGAGAAAGGAAAAAGATAGAGAAAAAGCAAATCTCACAGCATAAGCTACCCTTCACATATTAATTCAGTTCTGAAGGCCACTTTATGATGCAGTACAATAGAAGGGAAACTTCTGATAAAACTTCTGATTTAAAACCTAACCATTATTTTTAAAATAAATTCTTCAACATAAAATAGTTCTGAAGGCTGCTGTATGATGTTATACACAGAGCTATATTTGGTTACCCAACTTTATATGCTAAAAGGGAAAAGAAAGTTCTACTTATGTTTCAGCTATTGGTAGTTCAGCCTGATCTTCCAGGTAAGAGGCAGAATGGCATGGCCTGTGGCAACCCCAAATTCGGCCCCCTCCCAGGGCATGGCAGCAGGGAGTCCTCTCTGCTCAGGCGATCCTTCTATACCCCGTTCCTTCCAGGCTGCCCTACCCTGGGTGAGGCAGCAGGTCAGAGCTACTGGAATCGTTTCGTGTCAATTGACATTTCTTTTCTGAAGGCTACACATTCCCAGGTTTATGCTTCCTGAAGGGTTTGTTAGTTGAGGTTTGTTCTCCATGGGTAGAAGTTCATCAGATACTGTCCCATCCTGAAAACTGGGGACTCGGAGAGCTTAGATATCACTGGATTTGTACATATCTGAAAGCAGTCTTGTAATTGGCACATTGCCGATGGTTTTTTTGAAAAACACTTCCTCTATGGTTGATGGGCTAATAGAACGTAAAGCTGGCAAAAGTAACAGGAGTTTTCCAAAGCGACAAGGTTGAGTGGGGTATCTGGAATAGGAGAAGCCATGAAAGCAAGGTAAGATCCATCATGAACAGGCTTAATATCTGTCCTTGAACACACATCATCTTCAGCATAACTTCCTGACTGAGCCTCTCTAATGACATACTACAGGGTCCTATCCCGGCGGTACTGTCCCTATTCGGCAGGTGGAATAATAGGCACAGAGAACATAATGACACTGCCAAAAGCACGTGGTGACAGTCTCATCATTAGCACAGGGGTTGCATTTTATTTGGAAAAAAAAATCATTTTAAGAAATACGGTACTCAATTTAGACCAAATAATAAACTTAAGGTTGCTAGTGTAGACACCAACCACTAGTACTGATGAAAAAACTAGTGACAACACCCACATTTTCTGATTCTCAAGACTCCTTCACCAGGCTATTTCCCTCAAATGAAATGGATTCCTTTTCCAACCAATTATCCAAATTATTATTCAGGCACTATACTTAGTCACTCTCAGGAATAATTCCATCTTTATTACACTGCAAATTAAAGACTAAGCTCTGTTGCATGGCATTGACACCCAACTTTCACGTCAATGAAATTGGCATATAATTAAAGATGTGAGAAATTGCTGAACAATTTCCTCTCTTGATGTCCAACATATATCTGTACTCAGATATGCAAGTTCAATCTTCTGCTGCTTTTAGATGCCTATAAGCCACCTCCTCACTGCAGCTCTGATGCTTCTTCAGTCTATAGCTTAGAATCAGGTTATCAATATAGGAGGGCTCCCTCCACTGACACAAACCACCCAAAAGACTGAACTTTAGAGACACTTATCTGTGACTCAGCCAGGTTCAACTCATGGCCACAAGTGCTAGAAACTGACAGATAGCATATCCTACACAGGAGTTAGGTAACCGAACATTGAATTTAAATGCCCAATAACTCCACGGTGCAGGGACCAGGGGGACAACTTTCATGCTTGTCTCTAAGTTTTGAGCACCAGAGAGTCCCTCTCTTCAACCTGATCCTAGGCTGACAATTCATTCTGGGCCTCTGAGGATCTCATTTGGCTCTTTCACTGCCCAGCCAGACCACATTTAATAATGTGGAATGGGCATGGTGGAGCCTGCCCACAGGAGAGAAAAAAAACAACAACACATATATCGCATTTGCTCTCTTTGCTGAAAGCATCTCCTGTGTTTCCTGGAAAGTAGAGGAAGACCCATGTTCCCCTTTCTCCTTGGCCACTTACTCTCTTCAACAACTCTGTTTCCTTTCCCAGGCAGGCAGAGAGAAGCCCCTGCAGTGGGTGGGAAGTAGTGGTGGCCTAGACAAGCCCCCATCGTGCCTGCAGCAACCACTCAACCTGCTGACGTGTCCCCCAGTGGGGAAACACTGGGAAATAATGACAGAAAGGATGGCTTTTGGAGACGTCATAGACAATTAACTCTTGATTTTCCGTGAGGAGATTATCCACTCACCTACTCACCCACTTCTTTTATCCTCTAATTAGGAAGGGGCTGGTTAGTCAGTCAACACAAATTAAGTGTTTATTATATGTGGAGTACTGTACTACCCAGAAACAACAACCATGTGTGTGTGTGAGAGAGACAGAGACAGAGAGAGAAAGAAAGAAAGAGGCTCTCTGGCTGCTCAAAATTATTTTGTAGAATATCTAGGCCCCTGACTCCATCTATCAGCATACATAACTGGAAGTTTTCTTGTTTCAGGTGTAACTGTTCTGTGTCTGTCACAGATCCATGTATCTGACTGTCAGTTATATAGTTTATTACATGTAACTAAACTGTTCATTACTATATATGATTATTACACATAGTCATATATAGTTTGTGTGAAATGCCAATTTCTAGCCCTCTCCTTATGTCCTAGATAATTAGAGAAATCACTTACAGGGCTGTAACAGTTAGGTCAGTTTGCAGGTTTAACAATTAATGCACAATTAGCTCAGTTTGTAACATTAACTTTTCATTTAGATTTCAGATTCTTCTAGACAGGAAAGTGCTAGAGGAGAATATTCACTGACTTGAAGGAGCTAAGAAGGTATAGTTAGTTTTGTCACATTTATGACTCTAGACATTAATATTAAATTATAGCTATAGCTGATATCATGAAATACAAAGCTCATGTCAAAGTAGATACGTTCCTTCCCTTAATAATTCCTTTGTTTTGAGGGTAAGGGAGAAGTAGTATACTTGTCATTTCTCCAAAATAGACTTCTGTTAATTTGTGGTTTAATGCTCTCAGTCGCTTCTGACTCTGTGCAACTCTACAGACTGACTATAGCCCCCCAGGCTCCTCTGTCATGGGATTCTCTAGGCAAGTATACTGGAGCGGACTGCCACACCCTCCACCAGGGGGTCTTCCCAACCCAGGGATCAAACCTACTTCTGTTACATCTCCTGAATTGGCAGGCAGGTTCCTTGCCACTAGTACCATCTGGGAAGCCCTTAACTCTCTCAAGTCGTCCTAAAAGCAGCTCTCGAAGTGTCAGGTTCTCTCAGACTCTCCTTACTCCCTCTCTGGCACCTCCCCTGGCACCTCTACCAGCCCTTTCTCTGGCTCCTGTTGGTCACCTTCTCCCCTGCTGGAATCCAAGGACCATTCACATGTCTTCTCTACCCACCAGACTTTCCAGATTTTTTTTTTTCCCACTCCACCCAACTAGAATTCATCTCTCTCACTCCCCACTTCGCTTCTTCTCTTCCCTGGTCTGATGAACACTTCTGCCTACTTCCTGCAGTGATAATGGGCAGTCCTTTCTTGTGTCCCACAGTGCTCACGAGCCACCCTACACAAAGTGAGTACTCAGCAAGGGCTGGATCAATACCTAGTATCATATTCTTTCAGTGTGATGTTCTTTATACCTTAAAGACTCTGTCAGAGGTCAGTTATGTTATACAAGTTAGTTTTTAACCTGGGGGGAAAAGTGCCCAAATTATGTACTGCTCCATTTTATAATTCTGAGCAAGTCTTAAGTGCTTACTATATACATTCTAAAATTTAATGTGGATTTTAAATTTAAAAGCCATGGGACTTTAGTTTGGAAAAACATATACATGCACTATCGCACATCACAGTTTCAGTGATATTCCATGGACAGGGAACAGTTGTTGTTGTTGTTTTTAAACACACATTTTACAAATTTATTTGTTTATATACTCCCTCTACTTTCAGGGAAAATCGCAACATGCTGTGTTGTAAGGTACATGGTAAGCACTCAATAGATACTGGCTGCTGTCAGCTACTAAAGATCTGCTGTGAACCCTAAAGCTTTCAGGAATACGAGCTCTGAACGTGACCTTCAATGACTCTGGGACAGGGAACAGTTTTACTTATTAGTATTCAAAAGAGGATTTATAAAGAAAGAAGGTGATGTTTGCACAAGTGGTATCATCCCAAATGAATACAGGTGACTCAGGGTTTCTCTGATCCCCTTTAGTACTGAAAGTATTAATGCCCTCTACCCATTTGAGATAGTTACTCCCAACAGAGTGTCTGTGGGTTATGCTGAGATGATAGAGACAGGTTTCCATGGGCTTCCCTTCAAGATCAATCTAGAGAATAAAAAAGCAACTGTATTCTAACCTCAGATCTACAGCAGTCCTAACTTAGGAAGCTAGCAAGGTTCCACTGCTCTTTAAAAAGCCTTGCTTTTTTCATATGAAAATGGAAACAGAAGGTCTACAGATCTTGTGATGGATTTGCCTGTTTGGTGGGCCAGGAGGAGCACTGCCAGAACCCTAGTGACTGAGAGTTTCTACAGATAGTTGATAGGTGATACGCATTCACCTAGATGTATTCAGCTATACTGATGGATCAACTTGTTCATCTGGGACAAGAGTGAGGTATCTAGCAGTGCTTTCACTTTGATAACCTAATTTGATTTGCTTCTCTCCCCTACCCTTAGAAATAGATGAGGACATAGATTCTAACTAAATTTACTGGTTTTGCAGCAGGATAATTAGTCGCAGTGTTTGAACTGGCTTTTTACTGCCTGCTCACACATTCACAATGGAAACAATTTTCTTAGGTACATGTTCAAGGCAAACAAGGGTCACCTGGTATGGATGTAGCTGTTGAGAGTTAGCTGAGCCTCGTCTTGAAGAGCTGCGATGGCGGCAGCATTCCGGAAACTTCTCAGTTCAGAACCACTGTGTGTAGGAACTAGAAATGAAGACGAGGAAATTGTGAGAAGCAGCACAGGAATGCAGATGGGGAAAGCACTCTCTGGAAGTGGATGGTCAACAAGCAGAAGAACATGCAGGTCCAATGGAATCAGACTAAGAGTATTAGCTCTCTTGAAAGCCATCACCTCTCTTTTGGACTTGAAGGCGGCTGAGAGTGAGTACATCATGAGAAGCCCTGGACTGGATGAAGCACAAGCTTCAATCAAGATTGCCAGGAGAAATATCAATAACCTCAGATATGCAGATGATACCACCCTTATGGCAGAAAGCAAAGAACTAAAGAGCTTCTTGATGAAAGTGAAAGAGGAGAGTGAAAAAGCTGGCTTAAAACTCAACATTCAGAAAACTAAGATCATGGCATTTGGTCCCATCACTTCATGGCAAATAGACGGGGAAACAGTGGAAACAGTGTCAGACTTTATTTGGGGGGGCTCCAAAATCACTGCAGATGGTGACTACAGTCATGAAATTAAAAGACGCTTACAACTTGGAAGAAAAGTTATGACCAAACTAGATGGCATATTAAAAAGCAGAGACATTACTTTGCCAACAAAGGTCTGTCTAGTCAAAGCAATGGTTTTTCCAGCAGTCATGTATAGATGTGAGACTTGGACTATAAAGAAAGCTGAGCACAGAAGAAGATGCTTTTGAACTGTGGTGTTGGAGAAGACTCTTGAGAGTCTCATGGACTGCAAGAAGATCCAACTAGTCCATCCTAAAAGAAATCAGTCCTGAATATTCATTGGAAGGACTAATGCTAAAGCTGAAACTCTAATACTTTGGCCACCTGATGTGAAGAACTAACGCACTGGAAAAGACCCTGATGCTGGGAAAGATTGAAGATGGGAGAAGAAGGGGACGACAGGGGATAAGATGGTTGGATAGCATCACCGACTCAACTGACATGAGTTTCAGTGAGCTCTGGGAATTGGTAATGGACAGGGAGGCCTGGTGTGCTGCAGTCCATGGGGTCGCAAGTGGTCGGACACAACTGAGTGACTGAACTGAACTGAGTTAGTGAGATGGCAAAACTGGAAGAAGAGACAGCAGTTTGTATCTGCTTACCAGCTTTGAAAGTGACGATGCATTTTAGACAGGCAAATTCAGTAGCATCTAACCGGAGCTGTCTAAATCGAGCCACCACCTCTTGTAAAGCCTGTATTTCAGATATGATCTTGTTCAGCTTCTGGGAATCTGTGTTGTCACCATTCATGCCTAGAATAAAAATATGCAATAAATGCTCTAACATGAAGGCATTTTCATGATTTAATATTGATTTTTGACAAAATCCTGCATATCAATATCTATTCAATTGTCACTCTAAGATATCTGATTCTATGTAAACTGGCTATATTGTATGAAAGTTAATATAAAATCTTCTCTTGGATAATAACAAACACAGTAATTTGCATTTAAATAACAATGCAAGCAGTCATGAATACAACAAAACAACATTATTTGCATTTAAATATAGATTTATAAATGACAGGTATACTCTATTGTTCAGCAGGAATTTGTTATTCTTTACATGTTGTTCTTTTTTCAGTAATGTATTTTTATGGTAATTTCTACAACAAAGTCATTAAATTGTGCAATTCTTACCAGATACAGCCAGTAGAGTGTTAGCATCAACCGGAATGGCCCATTGTGCTATTCCTAGAACAAACAGTTCTCTCCAAGCATCTTCCAAAAGCATCAGCTGTCATACAATAGATGTATAATATAATATAGTGTGTAATTTATAAATTTATAAACAATTTCAATATGTAAATTTCTATCATTTTTAAAAGTGTTTTAAATGCCTGTCCTGGTAGTTTTTCCTCTGAATATTTTAGCTTTCCCTTATTTTCTCATATTTTCCTTTTTTAAAAGGTGTCTATACTTGCACATGCACTTGAGGATCAGTCATTCCAATCCCCCCAATTTTGCTTCCCTTGGAAAAGGGTTTACCCTTCTCGTCCTTGCATCCATTTGTTCCTGACTACCTAGAAGCTTCATGGATGACCCAGGCCCTGTGAAATGCTAACAACAGGTCAGCAGGCAGATTCCCCTCATAGAAAATGTTGATATTATCAGGGTTGAGGATTCCAGACTAAACGTGCTGATGTGGGCCCCCATCTTCATGGAGGGTTGAGGGGGCTGGGCTGGGAGAGCGATCACTAATTCCCAAGAGGCATGCAGGGAAATCAGGGTGTAATTATGTTAATTGGGTTTTGCTGAGTTTACCTCATCTCACTGCCTGATTTTTCTGAGACTCATAAGTGGACAGCATCAAGGTGCTTGTCATTTTCATTCTATTGAAATGTGCTACTGAATATTTAAAATAAAAATCTGGCTCCTTTTCTAAATTAATATACTGGATTCCACTTCACTGCAGTTTGCTTGTTGAAGGGTTTCCACTGAAGGGCTAAGTGGCAGATAGTAAGTAAATTTTGTTTGGATTAAGGAGTCTACAAATACTTGTTTTGAGAAAAAATAGCCAACTTACACACACACACACACACACACAGAGCAAATGGTCAGAGTCTACAAGCAAATCTGGACAAATATAAAAACTAACCATCTTGAAAAATCTGTTTTTGAAAAATCTCTCAAAAACCAGTAATCCTGGATGATTTATGTGAGAGGATTTCCTTCTGAGTGCTAAGGGCTGAATTGTGAAGGCTTGTAACCAAAATCACAATTAGACCAAAGGGTTTAATTTTCAAAATGCTTTATTTTCAGCTTTATTGCATTAAGTACAGAAAATAATACTTTCAAAATGCAAGGTAAACAATGTCTAATTCTAACCATGTCTGAAAGTCCAGGCCACAAAAGAAAGAATATCCCATGCTAGAAGATTAAATGTTTTGAGCACATTGCCAGGTCTCTCTGTAGGAAATGTACTTCATATTAAGGGGCACTATTATGCTTTAATTAGGTATAAAATGAATTAAAGAAACAAATCCTTTGCTTTTGGAACTACTTATTAGCCTTTTGGGAAATTTGTCATTAATTTCCATGAATATACTGGTAACAGCCAATTTTTGTGAATACTTCATTTTCTTTCTTTCCCTTAAGGATAGAAAAATTATGGCAGAGGCCATTTATGATATTCCTAACAATAAAACTTCTGAGTTTTGGTATGACACAATTTTAATAGCACATACTTTTTTTTTCTCCGTCTTACTGTCATTTACAATCACAGGATTATGCACCAGACCTATTAATTCACAAAATGTCTAAAAGCATTTAAAGAATCAAGGGAACTGTGCAACACACCTTTTAGTCCTTCATGCTGATACATCAGTGGCCAAAACTGTGAGCATCACAATGAAAAATAAAAGCGGCAAATATAAAATGAGACTAGATCTCAAAATCTGACCAGGGAATACTCTCATCACCTTCTATTTCTCTCAGTTCCAGTGTTCTTAAAGAAAACATTGCTTTATTAACAATTTAAAAAATCATTAAGATTTATGATTTTTAAAATTTGTGATTAAATTTGATGTTCCAATAAACTAAAAAAGAAAATGATCTTGTATATTTGTTTCTTGCAGATCATATCCAACTTTCCTGAAATAACACAATTACACTTCTTAGTAAGGATTCCATAGCTAGATATTTTGAAGCCATAGCAAAAAGCTAAGAAAAATCATTTTCTCACTGCTGTTAGGAATGGATGACTGGCTCTGGTGATTTATCCAAGTAGCACTTAGTTTCATAAGCCTGACGACTGTTACTTCTCTCCCAACCCTCTTCCCCCAAGAGCTCAGTGCCCTCTTGGTCCTACCTGGTCTTGCAAAGATAGCGTGGAGAAAGCTGGCACACTCTTAGCCCACTTGATGCTCATAAATAGAAGTCTGGCAGCCGATTCACACACTGACTCTGTGGCCACTTCATAGAGATACATTGGGGTCCCATTCACTTCATGGGGATACTGGGTGGGGAAGAAAGAGAAAAATCAGGGAGTAAGGAAACAACAGCTCTGCAAGAAGAGCCACTGTTAAAGTTTTCTAATTAACCAAGGAAGGAGGCAGGAACATCTACAGAGTCTGGGAAATAATAATTATTGGGAGAGGCTCATTCCACTCTTTGGCGGCCTTTTCCATCAAGAGGGGCATGTGGCTATTCTATCCTCTGCAGCAAATTTTTCTCAGGCTGAGCCAAGTGCCAGGCCTGTCTCCCAATTTAGACAAGAGCTTGCACTTGAGTAAATAAAAATAGAAGTGGGAAAAAAGTATAAATTAATAGGCATCCCAAACACAAATATGCATATGAGTATTTTTAGAAAGGATTAGTATATTATGGAAATATTTCAATTAGACATCTTAATCATTCACAGAGCATTCCCATTCATAACTGACAACATATTCATAACACTACTTTCCCAAGCTTATTATACACATCAAGGGTAAGAAAGCAATATTAAATATTGTGCATGCACCCAGGTGTTTGGCTTCCCTGCAGTGTGGGGCTGCAGCTGGCCCTTGTCTGGGGGAGATCTGGAGGCCTTCTTGGCCTGGAGTGGGGGCTCTGTGTAGGTACCAGCTGGAAGGCTGGAAGGTAGTCCCTAGGGACACCTTTTGAGGTGGTTCTGGCTGTGGCCCTGCTAGTAGAGGCTCAGTCCTTGTGTATATTCATGTGATTCAGAAGTGGAGTGGGAAATGAAGCCAGGTTCTTCATACTGTCCTAACAGGGTGAACTCCACATTTCTCTCTTGCATTAAGGACCTTTGTCCAAGAGATTAGATTCCTGCAGTTGCAATTCAAGGTGCTCTTCTGCCAGCTGCATGCAACTTCTTTCTTCTAAAAACAACTCTGCTCCTCTGTCCTTCAGGAACACTTTAGGCTGCCCTCTTAGTTCAGACAGGCTTTCACACTAGAAGTGTTTTCTAAAGGTGCAGGTTCCTGGGCTCCACCTCAAATTTGCTGTAAGGAGGATGGGCCTAGAAGTCCACAGTTGTAGTCAGCTCAGAGAGTGGCTTGACCACACACTGAAGCTTGAGAACCTCAGCTCAACAGGGGAGAGTGGGCCATAGAGGGCTCCCCGCAGGGCTCGGCCAAGCACGGAGGGCCCCGCCAGGTCTCTCTCCCTAAGTGTTGCTTGAGCTATCCCAGCTGAGAAAGAACGGGCGTGCCCCTCTCTGCCCTCCACTCTGAACGGCCTCGGGCCCAGCAAGGCCACTGACCTTGGGCGTGGGCTGAGCCAGGCTCACAAGTGTCTGGCGCTCCGGGGTGGCAGACACTGCGGCCAGCTCCAGGCCGTGCGGATCCAGCTGCGTGACCGCGGTGAAGAATGCAGGCGCGGGCAGTGCGGCAGAGGGGAAGTGCGCGGCCGCTCCGTTCTCTTCCTTGTGTCCACGGAAGTAGAGGGCCACCTGCTTGCGGATAGTGGACGTCCGAGGGCCCCGCTCGTGCTGCACGGCTGCAGAGACACACAGACCAGAGCGCGCCCGAGATCAGAGACGTGGTCATCACACAGACGCTGCCGCGCTCTCTGGCCAACCTGCGCGTCTAGGCAGGCAAGGGAACCCAGGAGGTGAAGAGAAGCGGGGAGAAGGAATGTGAGGGTGGGAGGGCGCTCTGAGACCGTCTAACCCTTACACTGTTTGCATAAGGAAGCTGAAGCCGAGAAGAGCATCCCTGCCCAAAGTGTCACACTAATGCCCGAGTCTCAGGCAAGACTACGTGCGTTTTGTCTGTTCAGGGCTCCTCCGCTCCCAGGCGGGTTGCAGGGAGACCAGAGATCCTCTGGACAGGAGTGGCTAGGTCTCGACCGCAATCGAGTGCAGAGGGAGCATTGCAGGAGACTAGCGTTAGATCCCTGGGCCGGGAAGATTCCCTGGAGGAGGAAATGGCAACCCACTCCAGTATTCTTGCCTGGGAGATCCCATGGATAGAGGAGCCTGGCAGGACTATAGTCAATCCATGGCGTCGCAAAGAGTAAGACAGGATTGAGCCACTGAGCGCGCGTCTGCACACAGAGCGTCTCTGCACAGACTTTCTTCAATCAGCCGGAAGCCCACTCCGCCCCACCTCCATCCCCCGCCCTACTTGGAAATACCTCTGGGCCTCGTCGGGCCGGGAGAAAAGAACCCGAGCCCGGCCCGCCGGGGGATGGGACGAGGGAAAGCCCTCTCAGAATATGCTGGAGGAAGGCAAGGGAGATGTGACAATTACCACCAACAGTTTAAACAAACAAATTAATTCAGGGCAATCTTCCGCTCCACGAGCTTGACAACTTGTCAATACACAAGTTCAACAGGTTGGACGCTCCCTCCTGCTTCCTGCGCCGCGGAGTAAGTAACTTCCCCCAGTGGGAGCTGTATGTACCTCACGCGGATGCCACCCCACCCAGGCTTCCTTCCCGGCAAAGCCCACTCTGCACCCAGTCCTAAGGCTCCATTCCTCCCTCCTGGCCACGACTCCCGCCCGCTTCCCGGCCTGGGACACCCTGGCCAGGCCACCGCCGGCCACGCCCTTGGATTGCTCTCTAAGTCCAAGAAGCATCCTGACGAGCTAGTTCTTGCTGAGCCTTCTGGGAGCTGGGTGTCCGAAGCACCCACTAGGGTTACCTTGCCACTACTGCCCCTTTCTTCAGGACTGAGAGAAGCCCAGATCACCACAACAGCCGTCCTGATTTTGTGATCTTGGTGAGTCTACAAACAAGGGCTAGACATTCTGCCTGTTCATGTCTCTGCCCTTCCTCCTTCAACCAGTCTCCTAGTCCACAGGATATTCTCTATCAGAGACATCCAGACAGCAAGACCCTGTGGGAGGCTAACAGGCTTAAGACTGGCCACAAAAGGGATGCCAGGAGAGGTGAGAAGAGGAATCTGGATGGGAGATCGGAAACGTCACGTGTGTCCCCAGCAGAGTGGGGGCCTCAGGAACGCTGGCCTCGTGGGGATGGTTGTGAGGTGCAAGGGCCCCACGAAGGCATGGGCCTTACCCTGGAGAGTTCAGTGGGGTGGGGCTGGGACTCAAGCCGGGAGATGACTAAAGCCCGAGGCCAATTCCCAGAGTCTGGAAAGAAATGCTCAGATGATTTACATGCATTGGAGTGCCATTATTTTCTGTACACATAATTTACTTACTACTCAATCAACATAAGATGAACTAGAATAAGTAGATTACCATCTTTGTTCATGTTGACTTCCAAACACTTCTTCAGCCGACACGCCCTGCACTGGTTTCTGTGAGTCTTGTCCACTGGGCAGCCTCCCTGGAACAGAGTGCAGGTGGTCAGCGGCCCCCAAGGCCTTTAGAGTGGGGACTAGAAGCCGGCGCTGGGTGGAGGAAAACGCATGGAGGCTGAGTACCAACTCCACCACAGACCGCAAAGTGGCAAGCCTGGGTCCGCAAAACTCGAGGGCCTTGGGCACCAGCAGGGCCAGGGGGAGAAAGGGCTAGGATTCTCAGAGCTACTTCAACAAAACCAATCCCTGACCCTATGAAAGCAGACAAGAAGGAAAGTCCTGCTCCAAGCAGGTGAAGGGTCAGAGCGACTGGACTGCCAGACCCCGCCGAGCGGGGAGGAGCTCACGAGGGGGAACTTCGCCAGGCGCAGTGGTGGTGGAGCAGGGGCGAGACTTTTCAGGACCGAAGACAGCGACCTGCCCGGGTGGAGGGAGGCTTCAGAGCTCAGTTACCGAGCCGGCTTGCCTGCCCGGATCCCTGCCACATCCCCCTCCCGTGAACTATTCTTTCCGTTTTCAGCTCTTGAGTCTACCTCTTTCTGTCACTCTCTGGGTAAGTCCATTTATCTGTCAGATAAATATTTCATTATTCTCCACTCTCCTGTTTCCTCTCTTGTCTTCGTGTTCGAAGCCATCCTTATAACCAGCAGGTTGAGAGTTGTTTTAAGGACTACCCTCAGCCCAGATTCACAGAAACACAGCCATTCCTGGAAGGTGAGGCAGAAGCCACAGTGGTTAGGAGGGCAAGGCTTACAGATGTGAGGGTGGGAAGGGACGAGCCCAAGGCCTGGACAAATTCTAGAAACGTCCACAATGTAAATATGACCTGAAAGATAATGTGATGGACTGTCTGAAAAAATGATAATATGGACTGAGAACATTAGCATGATAACTGAAAAAATAGAGGTAACTGCTGCCTCAGAAATATTTATCTGAGACGCATGAGAAAATAAAGGTTTTATCCAGTGCAATTTTCTGGAAAAATACTGGCCATTAAAAGAGGAAAGTACAGAGAAAATTTCTAATGAAATTTATTTAGTGTTAGGTGTTGTTACTGAGGGAACATATATATAGATACATAAAGAGTCATATCTACACGTGTATTTTATACACAGTAAATACATAAGAAGTTTTGGTGCTCTCTGTTTTTATTATGTGCTACTGTTACATTTACAGTGGGAAGAAAGATAATAAAATAAATATATTTTTATTTTGTTCCATAACCTCAAAATTCATATACTCTGAATTTGGAGTAAGCATATTTTTCTGAAATACCCCTTAGGAAAAAATTACACACTCAAACCACAGTTTTATGAGATCATACCCCTCTGGTTTGAAATATGTTGATTTATTCAAAATAAAGGTAGAGCAGAAGTTCATAACAATTTCTAAACATTCTCATTACTGTTAATGATGAATTGTAATGCTATTTACCTAATCTTAGAATAAAAAACAGAAATAACTTTTTTTTTCCTAACTGAATTCTTCTGGGCATCTTTGCTGGCTAGTGTAATAGCTCAATGTAAAGAAGTTTAAATAGCTCAATGTAATTAAATGCCATCATATGTCTATCCTCAAATGTTATCCTTCTAGTATTCTGATAAACATACTAATGCAAAGTAGAAGCTTACATTAGTTCTTAAGAGTGCCTTCAAATCAGATATACTGTATATAAATATCTGGAGCCTGAGAGAAAGATGCATACCTCGGTTTGGGCCATTTATTCTCTGTGCAAGAAGAGGACCACCATGCCTGATGAGTCTATTATCACTCCTTTACAAGCACTTGGACTGACATCAATATGTTTGAGTTGACAGCCAACCCCTTTGAAAATATCAAGCATAACATCTGAGATTTTGATTCCCCGATTCTGTGCGTTGCATAAAAGATAAAGTAGAGGCCTGCTCAAATCTGATGACCCACAGTAATCCCATATTCCTGTGGAGCTACTGGGCTACAGTCCTGGGTATATATAACATGATGTTCAAATGGTGACACAGAAACTGATACAGAGTTATGAACTCAATTAAACAGGTAATAGGGCTGGAGAGTTCAAAATAACTTATCCCAATGCAGTATCTTCTTGTTCTTGTTTCTGTTGATAATCCAAATCTATCAGAACTTGGCATGAGCAGACATAGATTCAGAAAAAGATAAATAATTCACTAGCAGCAAGCAATATATGTGTAAGTATATCATAGACATTAATATATATACTAATTAGTGAAAATGTTTTTACCATTTTGGTACCAAAGGATGACTTCTGACCCCTGCACTCTCCAGGATCTTCCTGGGAGTGGAGATGGTCATTCTATACTTAGGATCTGTATGCCTGGCCAAGGAGAAGGCCAAAAAAATGTGGGACCAAAGGGCTGATCTTCTGAGCTGGAAACTGAGTCGGGGGAGGGGTCTGCTCACTCTTTCTGGGAGTTTTAGCTCACACTTAGCCCATGCCCCTACTTTTACGTCTCTTTGAGACAGTTCCTGCTCAAGACCAAAACATAATCAATCGGGCACCCCTTCTAAGCAGAGAGGAAGAGAAGATATGGGAACCATGAAAAGGCTGCCAGTTACTCCTTCCTTGGGCACCTTCTCTTCTTGCTCACTCTGTCCTTTTCTGACAAGGCTCAACTAAATTCACGAGGGTGTTGAAGGCCCACTGCCCACTGCCAAGAAGCCCTGCTTCTCTGAAACTGAAAGGGCACAGTTCTTCATTCAGCACATCCTGTCTGTCCCAAGTGGCCAATACTCACTTCACATTTCAACCCTGACTGAGATGCCCTGTGCAATTCACTTCTGCCCTGAGACCCAGGTCACAGCATTGAGCTTGGGCACTGCTAAAAATGGCGGTGGGGTGGCAGGCAACATAAAACAGCCCTTCCACCTGCCTGCACTTGTGGTTTAGAGTCTAAATTTCCTTAGATCCCCTGGGTTGGCTTTATAGTCAGAGTACGGGCCTTATCCAGTGTAGAAACCTATCAGAGGATTTTTTTAAAAAGGGCAGGGTAGGGGATTGGGAGAGGACATAAAGAGGCACTGGGATTTCAGCTTTCCTCCTTCAAACTCAGCTCTCTTCCCTTACCTCTTCACACCTTTCCCAAGCAAAAGCGCCACTGAGAGTTGAGGCAGGAAGGAGGGGAGAGGACAGGAGTGGTCAGGGCCTGGTCTCTCCCTAGCAGTTTGGAAACTCAGAGGAGGCCTTGGCACAAACAAAGGAAGGGGAGGTGGCGGAGGGGAGCCGGGCAGCGCAGCCCTGCTAAGGTACCTGGTTTCCAGATTTGCAGACATACGTCCTATTCCTTCGGATACTTCGTTTGAAAAACCCCGAGCAGCCGTCGCAGGCGTAGACCCCGTAGTGTTTCCCCGAGCTTCTGTCGCCACACACTTTACAGGGAATATCTAAAATACGGCCTGAAATCGCAGGAAAGACAAGGAAGGGGTGGGGTGTGTGTGTGGAAGGGGTGAGAGAGAGAGGAGGGCGGAGAAGGAGGAGGAAAGGGGAGAGGGAGAGAGATGCTAAGCAATCTGACCTCCGAAGGGATTAGCACCGAAGCTGCGGTAAAAGCAAATAATGAAGTGATTTTATAGCCAAACTTTTTTTCCTTGAGCAAGTGTCAGTTTCCTACAATGAGCATTATTCATGCACCGCTACATGTATTTGGGTCTCCTCTAATCGCCGAGACCCATTTTGGAATAAAAGATTACAGCAGGCCGGGGCGGCAGCGCGGCCCGCTGCTGCCTTTCTGCTCCGCGGAAAGTTTGGCCGCCTCCCTCCCTTGCTCTTGCATTTAACAGAGAAAGTTGTTAGTGAGCGCGCGAGGAGACAAACTTGAAATGTAAAAGGGAAAAGAAGAAAAACAAACACGGCTGGAACCGGGGATGGCAGCTGGAAGGCAATCGAGGTTTCACTGAGCTGCCGGGCGGTGGTTATTATTAGGATTATTATTGTAATGCTAATACTAGGATTATTAATGATAATAAGGGTAGTGGTAATTGCCCAACTTTCACTTTACCTATTTAAAATAATGCTTGATGGATCGCTTTTGACAATTTCTTTCAGGAAAATTTTTTTTTTTTTCTCCTCAAAGTAGCACCGAGCTAGGCAAGTAGGGGGAGAGTGTTGTAAGTATGTTGATTTCCTGGCAAGTTAGGGTGGGACAGCACCCCCTCCACTCCCCAGGGTTTTCCTACTTGAAGTCCTATCTCCTCACACTACATCCTGCGTGGGGTCCCTTACTCCCAGTTTTTCACCGCTGTCTGAGTCTGATTTTTAAAAGCCATCTGACGGGTTTCTCTTGACTGCCCTCCAACCCCAGTGGCCTTGACAGTCGCTTGACTCAAGGGAAATCTCCTTGGAATCCCCTCAAGCCTGGGGTGACCGCGGAGCCCTGAGAACTGTTTCGGAGAGGGTAAAATTCAAAAACTCAGAAGGAAAGGGACTATATTTCTATAGGACTCAAGGGTCCAGCAAGACTGAAGCGGTTCACAGAGCCTTAGAAATCTTTCCTCCCTCAAACAAAAGTAGTAAATAAAAGGTTAACTTAATTAATACTCTGATAATGATGGTGGTGACAGTCAACAATACTACTTAATAATCAACTTCTTTACATTTAATTTTCCCTTTGCCACCACTTCAAAAGCCTCTAGCCTGGGCCCGGGAGGCCTCTGGCTTGGTCTGGGTGAAGCTGGCAGCTGGTACCGGCAGCACTCGAGTTGGGGACCACTGGGGTGATGGGAGGCGAGGGTGAGGACAACTGGGCAAGGGGAGTAAGGGAAGCGTGGGTGCAGTGCGGGGAAGACCCGAGGCCTCAGGGTGGAAACATGCTAGTGGATTCCCAGGCGTCCAGTGGGCGAGCACCTCCGAGCGCGGCCTCGAAGGAGCTGCAGGGGGTGGGGGCGGGGAGAACGCGGGCGGCAGGGTTGGGGAGGGGGGTTTGGTAACCACCAGGCTCGGCCCGGGCAATTACAACGCCGCCATAGCACCTGCCTATAGAGCCACCAGTGACCCGTCAAAAAGAGTAGCATGGGAATTCGGATGGCGACAAAGGCCGGCGGGGGAGGCGCGCGGCGCGGCGACCACCGCCTCGGCGCCCCCTCTCCCACATGGTGGGAGGAGAGGTTGTGCTGGGGGCGGGGGCGAGGAGGGAGTTGGAGAGAGCCAGGGGAGGTCACCTCGGGTCTTATCCTTCACCCCTTCGGGCCTGTCACTGCGCCCAAGGGACCTCAACAGCCGCCCAGCAGCCGCCCTCATTCTGGAAAGCAGTAAACTTGGTTTCCATGTTTTGCAACCATACTCCTCTGCACAACACGCTCCCTCTGGCTGAGCTGGGGTCCGTATTTGGGGGTCCAGTCATCTTGTCATCCCCTCTATCCTCCTCTTCCTGGTGGCACTTTTGATGATGCCAGGATAAGCGCGAGGGACGAGCAGTGGTGAGGGTTCTCTTTTCTGCTTCCTATCCAGAAACGAGGCCAGGGACAGGCATCTCTGGAGAAGCCCGATGGGGTGGGGGACAGACCAGAGGTGTGGGCCATACCTTCGGCCTCCGGGCGCGGGGCTCCTCGCTCCTCGGCCCCCGGGGCCAGCCGGCGCGCGAGGCCGGCCCGGTCCCTGCACAGACCTCCGGGCCGCGGCTCCCGGGGCACACTAGAAGCCGGCACACCCGTCTGGGGCGGAGCACAGGAGGGAGGACGCGCAAATTCCGAGGCAGAGCGGGTGTGCGCCTCAGACTCCGCCACCCAGCCACGTTAAGGTGACTTGGGTCACGAGACAAGCTGGTTGACCCCGTTGCAAAGCTCCTCTCATTTAGCAAGTCGAGCGAGCTCCGACGTGAGGCAGGCGGGAGTTTCCTGAGGCTGGAAAACCGTTCTTAACTTCCCTCGCCAGGGGGTCCCCTCGGGGCTTTTTGTGTGTCATAATTGCCTAAAGATATATGGCAGCTTCGATTACTGTAATTACCATCAGAGGCTGTTGAAAGAAGTTAGTCTGGGCTGCAGGGGTGACTGGCCGGGGTCTTGTTACCACCCAGGCGGGGCTCCCGGGTGACATCGCTCTGCTCTCCAGCTGTGCGAATCCGAGCGAGGCTGGGGTTGCAGACCTAGCAGCCCGGCTCGGGTCTGACCTCGCCCGCTGCGCGCCGACCTCCTCGCTCCCGGGGCTTGAGGGCTGCAAGCCTCGGTCCGGCTGCCGCCACCGGTCTGGAGAAGGCCTGCATGCCGCGGCGCCGCGGGCGGGGGCTGCTGTCCTGCGGCCCTGAGAAACCTCTGCGGAGACGTCCGGACCAGTGTCGGCCTCGAGGTTTAGGAGGCCCAACTTAGGCTCTTGGGAAGCTGGAAAACTCCAAAGTTTCCCTAGTGGCCCTCTGCCTTTTCCCCTAAAAGTCCGAAGGGTCCGCCTGCGTCCTAGGCCATCTGCTGCACGCAGGCGCGGAACCCAGCGAACCCAGTTCGCGCCCGCCCCTTCTCTCACTTTCGAGGCCTTACTTTTCAAGGCCCCTCAACCCCGGCGACCCTGCACCTTAAGTGAGCGAGGTGCCTTACTTCCAGGGAAAGAGGCAAGGGCCTGTCACAGGGCAAGCAAGCACACCGAGGCCTGCCTAGGACTGTCGGCTTCGGTTTTTGCAATGGAGGCTCAGAATGCACCAGGAAAGCTTTCCTCCTGAGCCTCCTGGGAAGGACAGTCACACGCCAGAACATGGGCCACAAAAAAATATGCGAGTTCGCCTCCTTTCTCAGAGATTCGAACAGCCAGGGTCAGGTAGGCCCAAGGCAAACTGGAAACGCCAGTCCTCCGTTGGGGTCGGCTCTGATTACCCCGGCATCTAAGATCCCTTCTCTCCTCTCTCTGCCTTAGTTCCAAACATTTCTCATTTTTTTTCTTTTTGTTCACGTTCACTTTAATTTTTAAAATGGCAGCGCCCAAAACCAAAACAAACGGACAAAGTGAAAACACAACTCACTTCTTGGGAGGGCGGGGAGGAATTGCATCCCACTCAAGTGGGACTTCATTATCAGTCCTCAGAAGTATCTCGGACTCTCCCAACTTTCAAAGACACGGGACAATAAGGGAGAGTGAGGGGAGGGAGTGTTTGAGGAAATCACAAGCGCCATAAATGCTATAAGCGAAAACAACGGCGGCGGGAGCACTTCGGGATGTGGGGACTTCGGCGGCGGCCACCTTCAGCCGTGGGACCCTGGAAACCGCAGCCCCGGGCCACCGGATGGCGGGAACTGAAATGCCTCCCCAGAGATCCAGCATTGCGGCCGCGCCGGCCCAGCGCCTGCTCTGTCCTGCGCATTCTTGGGTTCCGCAAACACGTTGCACGCAAAAACCCTTGTACATACACTCAGCCCTGCACTTGAGCGTCTAGGGGCGGTTAGAGATCAGCGGCGACTTGGTGTCCCAAGGGAGAGCCTCCAGCTAAGCAAGTTTAAGGAAGGAGAGAAGCGCGCGAAGGGAACAGGCCGCACTCTCCTGCCTCTGCCGAGCTCCCGCTCGAAAAGTCCTTGGGATTAGGGATTTGGTCCTCGCCTTGCTAGGGAGGTTCGCCATACTTTAAATTCCCCAGTTATGACCTACGCGGATTTAGGATTAAGGAAAATGTGACTTTTAAATGGTTTCTCCTTCCCAATTTACAGGATTATTTGAAATAGCTAGAAACGGGGTGCAAAGCATTCCATTCAAAATCCTCTTTGCGCAGAGTTGCTTTTGCGCTCTGGAGCTCGGAGTTTTGAGCGAGCGTGTTATTGTGCTGCCGCCTGGGGCTGCGGCCTAGTTCCCGCCCCCGGCGACTCTCCCCACCCCCCCACTTCCCACCTGGCGGCTAAGTGGAGGCAACTCGCGAGGGACTGGTGGGCTGCCTGGGTCGCAACCTTCCCACCATACCAGAGAGAAGTGGGGAAGAGGGGTGTCAAGCAATGCAGAGGTAACGAAATTGTTCATCCCTCACCACGAAAGGCACTGACTCAGTATAGAGGGAGCTGGGCCAAAGCGCACACACCGCTGGAATCCCTCTCCCGGGCTCGGAGCCTCGGAGAGCCGGGCTGGACTTTCCCGGCCACCCCGCCCGCCCGTCCCAGCCTGCGCGCCGGAGCCCCGCTGCGGCCCGATAGGTACCCACTTGTTGATCCGGCCGGCTTGCTCATGCTGGCGGTCCCGGGGCGGAGCGGTTGGTGGGCGCTGCCCGAGTCCCGGCCGGCAACGCCCGCTTCGCCGCCGGGCGCCGCCGCTCTCCAGCCGCCCTCCAGCCTGGGAGGCTCCGGGGCCGGACAGGTGGGTGTCGGTTGCGCGCTGCGCTGCTCTCTGGGCGCTCAGAATTCGTTCCACAGTGGAAATTTAAGCATCCTTAAGTTTCTTCCCGTCTCTTGCAAAACCGCAGCCGCTGGGAATGTTGCTTGGTATGAACACACGCATGTACGGACAAATGGATAGACGGACAGGCAGATCGAGGGAGAAGGAAGGACAGGCAAGAGAGGGGGTACTGAAGAACAGAGATGGAGACACGAAAATGGTCTTTCTACGGAGCAAAAAGGGCAAAACCCCTCTCTTTCACCGTTCCTGTCTCTCAGTCTTCAATTTCTCCCTCTATGTTAGGCATATGCAGAGTGTGGGCAGATCTCTACAGACCGCTGCTCTTTTACGGAAAGAAGGGAAACGCACAACCGCAGTCTCAGGCAGATGGGCTCCGCGCTGCCCAAATCCGAGCGCGGAGTGGGAAAACTAGATTGCTGGGAAGTCTTCCGAGGGAAAAGGCGGCCAGCTCCCGGTATCCGGGGAGAGCCGAGCACGCAGCGCCAGAGGGTCCCCGAAGTTCATTACCCCGTGACTTTATGCCTGTCGCTGCGGACTGGGTCCCCCGTAATATCCAGGAGCGCTCTGACAGGCAGCCGCGGGGAGGGGAATAGGGCGTCCCTGGCCCACTTAGCTTTTCCCCCAACTCCTGGCGGGGTCTGACGTCAGCCATGTGCGGGGAGGGGATGGAAAGAGGGAGGGGGTTAAATGCTAATGATATTAATGAACCTCCAAGCGGCTCCCAAAGAAAATGCAGGCGCTCTCGGAGCTGAGGAGTTAAGTGTGAATATGGGAGTGTGGCTCTGTGCGGGTGCTTCGGTGAGGACGGTGCTGCTCTTGTAGTAAAAAAATGAATTATTATTATATTCATGGCAAGGGGGAAGGGGAGGGAAGCCGGAGCTTTCTCAAAACGCTTTCCTCCTCCTCTGCAGAGGGCCAGACAGATTCAAGGAAGAACTGGGTGGCTGTGTGTTTGTGTGTGATTATGCACGCCGGATATGGCCATGTGAGTTGGTTCATTCTTGGTCCCGTGCCCCTTCTGTTGGGTAAAACTTGGATCTGGTCCGAGGTGAGTAATTATTCATTTTGCAACTATCTACGGAAAGTTATCTGCGAGGACGCTGTGTGCAGACTTGGGGCCTGGGATGGGGTTTGCTGGAGGTTCCGAGTTCCCGTGGCCTTCGCGCTGTACATTTGGGCACCAGCCGCCGGGAGGGTGCTGCCGGCTTGCAGAAGTAAAGCCCATCCCGAGCGGGGCGAAGCAATTTCGCCTCCATTATTTCTGCATTTGCACTCGGGAGGGTAGAGCTGCTTCCCTCCCGCAGCTCGTCCCCAGCGGGCTTCGCTTGCCGGCCCCTCCCCTCAGGGTTCGGGGATTCTGGAGAGCTTCCTCCCCCGCCTTAGTCTCCTACTCCTCCTGCCCGCCTTCCCGCGATTCTTGTGCTCTCTCGTGCCCTGGTTTCTGTTCTGCGCCGGGAGAGCGCACGCCTAGAGAGTGATCCCCGAGCTCTAAGAGATTAATTCTTATTTAAGCTCTCCCAGCAGCTTGAACTTGTCGAACAAGAGTTTGCCAGCCTCACCTCCTGGCGTGGGCTTGGCCGAAGGTCAAGGGTCACATCTCCTGCTCTCCGGCCCTCGGCGCACGCTCTGGGGGAGGTGAACAGATACTAGCACTCCGCAATTCTATCCGCCCGCTTCGGATCTCACTTTCTCCAGGCTTTCGGTCTGAGTATGTGTGTGCAAGTGAGTGTTTGCGTCCCGTCCTCTCCTCCCTTTCCCGCCCCGCCCCCGGACTCTGGAGGGAGCAGCAGTTCCTCGGCCCCGGAGGCTCAGGGGCGCTGGCTGTGCGCCCCCGTTCGCTGCCACAGCACGTGACCGCAACTTTCCGCAGAGGCCTGGGCTGGGCCTGGAGCCCCCGCCCGCGCACGCCTCGAGGTGCTAGTGCTGCGCAGCAAGCAGGACCCAGGTCTGGGGATACCCAGAAAGAGCAAGACAGGAGATGACTACCTCCCAAGTTGTACCTCCTCTGTTTTTCGAAGTGGAAGGAGATCAGGGAAATGAGATACAAAGCCATAATCCTGAGGGTTTTTTAGGAGACAGGGCAGTAAGTCAACATTTTTGACAATCAAGTTGGGCAGACTTGTGCTCAGCTGGCCCTGCCCGAGAAGTAGTACAAACTCAAACTCCGCGCCTAGAAAACGAAATTATTTCCCCGCGGCGTTTCAGAAACGCAGTTACCATTCCAGGCTCTATTTTGGACACTGGGATTATGACTTTCAGAAATACACTTGCGACCACCGCTACCACAATCGCCGTCACCACCAAAACACCCACCGTGTGGATGCAAAGAGGGGAGCTTGGTTAAAGCTAGAGAACTTTAAAGAGTCCAAATAATTTATTTCGGGCAAAGATGAAGGCTGGCGTGGAAGATTCGGCCTTGCCCGTCTTCAAGGTAGAAGTTTAGGAGTCTGTGACCAGGAGACCTGAACGTGGCTTTGCAGGCGCAGTGGCTTGGAGGTAGGAGGACCGACTGTGGTAGAGGGTCTAAAGGCTGATTTCCCTACTCCAGACACTCGCCCCACCGGCTGAGTTATAGGCACCTAAACTTGTTGAAAATACTCCTGAGGTTCACCAATTGTCTCAAAGTGAAAATGGGAATGTCTCCTCTTTCTCCTGCCACTGGTTTCGATTCACAGGGTGTCAAGAATTCCACCAAATAGAAACACACACACACACCATCCAGCCCTGGCAGAGGACACAACGTGCACACACACCCACAGCATGTCCGTCCTGTGTTCTGTGCGCCTGGCTGTAATTATCTGCGCGCTTTGCATAAATCACAATGCAGTTCTGAAATCATCATGATGACTTTCTGGCATGATTGGTTTGGTGGCAACGGCAGCTACAAGATCCAGGGTAGGCAGGAGGGGCTAGGGCCCAATTGCCCACCAGGTCCAGGAGGAGCCTGGCACCCGAGTGTTCACTGGCTTCTGCTCACTGGAAGCTGCTGCAGGACACGGGGACTTCAGATCTAAGGTGCAGAAACTTGGAACTCTTGAGGTCGGACCTCAGAGAAGAAAGACTCTGCAAGGTAGGGACTGTTACTTTTCATCTTCGTGTCCATGGACTCAAGTACGCTGCCTGATTCCTATTATGTGCTGTGGAAACCTTGGGCGAATGAATGAAGGTGGAAGTTGCCTGCGGACTTCCCAAGAAATAGCTGGAGACACAGCAAGGCTAAATCACTGGGAGCCCAGAGAGTGTGGCCGATGGGGGGTGGGGGTGGGAGGGGAGGTGGAGGGGGTGTTCAGGCTCTGTCCCAACAAGCTGTGTAAACTTGGGCAAGTGACTAGACCTCTCTGGGCTCCAGGTAATTATCTGTAAAATGATTAAGTCCTGTTCAACCTTAACTTTCAAAGATTTTTTTCCCTGTGAGTCCACAATGAAAAGTGATTGGTAAAGGGCAAATGCCATGTATCAGAAACACCTTTTAACACAGACAAGATATTAACTTTAAGGATAGGTTTATAAAGTTGGCTTGGAAAGGGGTGGTCATACCCCAGAGGTTCTGAAGAATTTCTGACCAGGTCCAAACGTAGTCTCTAATTTCCTCTATCCTTTTGTGAGAATGGGGTTCTCAACAAAAGGGAAGCAAAGAACACAGGGAAGACATCTTTTATTACAGGATTACATTTTTGTCCAGGAGATAAGAAATAAGACCGTGAGAAGGATGACGGAATCAAGGGGTCTCTCTCGCCATGCAGCAATCCAGCCCATTCATCAAACACTGAGCACCCACTATGTGCCAGAGATTCATGACATGACCCCCTTTTCAAGGAATCACAGGGAGAGCAGATTCATAAAATGTTATAAGTGCTTTGGACTGGACGAAAATACAGGACGTTTTGGAAAAATATCCAAGGGACCCTAAATCAGTGTGGAGTTGGGCAGGCTGTCAGTGCCCCTTGGAAAACTGGTTATGAGTTAGGGGAATCTACTGCCTCTGAAAATTGTCTCCTACCATAGCTCACTCTCCTACTAATCCTCTGTCTCCTCATTTAAACAGGGAAGCAGAAAGACAGAAATAGACTCACAGACATAGGAAACAAACTTACGGTTACCAAAGGGGAATGGAGGGAGGGGGATACATTAGGAATTTGGGATTAATAGATACACGCTGCTATACATAAAATAGATAGTCAACAAGGACCTACTGTATAGCACAGGGAACTGTATTCAATAATCTTATAGTAATCTATAACGGGAAAGAATCTGAAAAAATGTTACATATACAGCTGAATCACTTTGCTATACACCCGAAATATTATAAATCAACTATACTTAGTTTTAAAAACGTTCTAGAACAACAAAAGAAGGGGGGAAGTAGAGTCCTGTGAACTAGATTGCATGAGAGGTGCAGGGGTGCAGGACACTCCTCTAGCATCAGATTATCTGGGTCTGACCCCTAGATCTCCACTCACTTAGCTTCCCTAAAAAACGGTACCATTTTCTCCATTAACTTTCTCTTCCAATACACTAAATTAAAACAGTAAAGAAGAAAGGAAAAGCTTTCCCATCTGCAAGCAGACCTAAAGTTGGTGTGGAACAGACTCCCCTCCTCAACCAGTGATCAGCTCCCTCTCAGAGGTTATCCTACCTCTAGAGATCCATTCCTTTAAAATTCCCTTCACCTCATAGACAAGTAGAGTTGAGAAATACCCAGACCCAGAAAACATCTGGCAAAAATCTACCAGTTAAGGTTGACTGAGGTTTGATGTTCAGCTTCCAAAAGACACTCTGACACAAATTTTATTTGTTTACTCTAAAGAGAGAGTTGATTTTCATTTGCCTCCAGGTCATAATGCAACCTACGGTTGGTTGTTGCTTCCTACGTGGATAGGGAGTTAGAGAAAAGGTGGGTCATGGAGCAGAGTGTCCAATATAAAGCAGGTACTCAGTGAGGGCTCAGTAAGTGAATCTTGTCAGGCTTGCTCCTGAGTCTGTTGTGGATCTCTCTACAAGTTGTTTGGTTCCTATTAGGTAACTCTACCCATAAACACTGAGAACAACCCAGAAAAGAGACCCATGTGCTCTAGAACTCAACTGGTGCTGAGTTGTAGAGTTTTTCCTTGACATTTTCTAGAACTCTGTTAATTGTCTGTTACTCCTCACTAATAGCACCCCTGCACCCATTCCTCTCTCATACCATCTAGTATTGGTGCTAACAGCAGCAACAATAAGACAATGCCCTGTGTGATGGGCTCATTTTTTTTCTTAACAAATAACACATTGTGTCTCTATATTTATTCACACATTCTCTTAGGGTCACATCAGCAGAAGAAATTCAAGTTTAGGGGCAGGCTGAGGATTAGAAGCTTCTAGAGTCTCACTGCGCTTTTATATTCATCTGGCCCCAAGAATAAGCAAATGGAAACATCTTTCTCCCATATTTTACTTTTATTTCCTACATATAATATTTTAGTTGTTTGTATCCTGCCTTGTTGCAGGAAGAATTTATTATGGCTCTCATGTCAAACTGCTTTAAGACCTGGTATCCCTCCCTATAAGATGACACACCTGAAATGTATTTAAAACAGAAACAACCAGAGATGTTACTAGGAGCAAAAGAAAAAGAAAATGGTGTTCCCCAGAAAGATAGATCAATAGAGAAAAAGCTGCCTGTTTTTTTATGTCCGTTTCTTTGCTCCTAATCACCAGAGCAAAAAGTTCAGAGGACATGTAAGGGATACCCAGCTTTCCAACTAGACAGGGAGCTCCATGAAGCCCTAACACTCTGGCACATACCACTGCTTGATAAATGTGGGCTGTAATAGTGGTCCTGGTTCATGGTACTCACAAAGAAAGCTGAGACTGGGTGAGGGACTTGCTTTTGCTTTGCCCCAGCAATGGGGAGGATAGGGAGTAGGGACAGGTCCTCTAGACCCCAAACCTTGGGAAGAGGCAATTTTTTATTTTCTAAAACAAAATTATGACTAGAGAAACAAGAAAGCAGACTACATGCAGGGAACCATTGGCCACCAAGCCTCCTTCAACCTCTTAATTTCCTGTGAACTGCACAGTTCAACTTGGCTTCCATTTAGCCCAGAATTATAGAGCATACAGGTTAGAAGCAACCTTGGAGATCAGTACTCATCCAATTTCATCATTTTACAGATGAGGAAACTGAGACCCTTAGAGACAAAGCTTGTCCTAAGTCACTCTTCTAGAGACAAAGGCCAATCCCAGAACCCAGATTTCTTCTTGCTGAGTCTTATGCTCTTTGAAATATTAATTCCATTGCACTGAGCTACCTCTCATTTCCTAGGAGGGCTTCTAGAAGCTCCAATTAAGGCAATTTCACTCACAAGAGAAGTAATCAGAATTAAGAAAAGTGTTTTGTGCATCTTGAAGGAATAGTTCAGTATTTCTGGAACTTCAGACTCTTCCACTTAACAGATTTTTCTTCAAACTCTCCCTCTGTAAGTATTTAAAATTTGCTTGTCCAAATGGATAGAAGACATATGAGGTCTCTTTTTATTCTGTAGAGGGGATGATGTAGGCTACAAGAGGAACTACTTAGAGACACTAATTGTAGGTGCAGAGAAAAAGGTCAGTGATTAGGCTGAACAATTAATCACTGAATTTGATCACTGTGGACTGTCAATCTGGGTCTTTCAGATTTTAAAAACACCTCTCTATTCCCTCCACAGCAGGTTGAGAACCTGCTTTATCCAGATTACACTAGTAGAAACAATTGTTATGTAAAATGGGATAGCCTGGGTTAAATGTCACTCATGTATTTGAGAATAAACTAGAGATTCAATTCTTTATTCAGTCAATACATTTATCAGGACCACATATCCATCTCTGCCATTGCAGTGAAAAGCTTACATTCTAGTATGCTTTGTTTCTAAATGATCTAGTTCACACAGTACTCTGTTGTCCCCCTATTCTAGTAAGTAATTTCAGAATTCACATCACTTACAAAGATGCCGAGTGGCTATTTAGGGAAGTCTGAGTCAAAAAAAAAAAAAAAATCCTCCAAAACAAAACAAACCTCCCCCTCTCGTCTCCCTCCCCCCAACCCCACGTGTTTTGTGCAAGACGGAGTCAACCAGTGGGATTCACAGGAGGTCCCCAAGTCAAATGCTGCAGCTGCGTTTTTAAAAAGGGTTGGATAAACTACAGCCGTTAATAACATCTGTATCTATGCAAGCTAAGATGATGATAGGGGTAATCAGATCTCATGCTTCAGGGCATAAGATGATTGCCTGCTGAGAGGAGGAGGATTTGGCCTTTCAGGTATAGCACTGCACAACCCAGGAGGTAGGCTGCAGACATTTCTCCCAGGCTCTAAAATTTCAGGTGTAACTGACATGATTTTGGAATAGATGAAATATTTGAAATCTACTGTTTTTTTCAGACAAGGATATTGAATAATGAGATATTTGAAATGCCCACATGTACCATGTACAACATATATTTATCTCTCTAAAGATAAGATATAACTATTTAGATGCCTTTTTTGAAGGCTATTTTGACCACCTTTTAGTACAAGGAGATGCTTAATAAAGGCTAAACGACAATGAGAACAGTGGAGGTAATTCAACTTTAATCCATACATTTATGATTAGCTAAAATAATGTATAATTACCCAAGTATTCATAATAGCACATATTTGGATCCCTAAATATATGTTTTCTAGTTGCATTAGCAACTGCGTTTGGAGTTGTATGTTGGGAGTGTACAAGTAATGTACTCATTTTAATGTCCTGATCACTAAAATAATTTTTAAAACTTAATATTTGTCTGGAAGTGAGAAAGGAATTACACAAAATAATCTTACCTTTTCTTTTTTTGCCAACTGGATTAACTTTTCTTTTGATTTCTATAATATTTTCAAATCCTAGGAAGGTGTACACTTCAGGATAGTTGTAAAATTAATCACTTTTGAAAATGCTGTGCAAATGTTGAGTAGGCTTAAAGAGCTTATTTAGACATGTAACCCCATGCTGCAGGACATATAGCATCAGACACTGGTCCACATTTCAAGAGATGTAAAATCTTTTGAAGGAGTTGATTTCTGTTAGAGTCCTTTTAGCATGAAAGACATTCTTGCTACTGGCTTTGTCACTATTACTAAACCATTCCACACAGAAGGACTGTTTGAAGGATATGGTTGTTAAATGCAATTTTTAAAATGATGCACATAAACAGTTTTAAGGAAGGGGTGTGTGTGGAAATCCTGCAGCTGTTTGGCTGCAGACAGGCAGGGGAAATTAGTCAGAAGCCCAAAGCATCATAGTTAATAATCATTATTCTGTTGTCTGGGATGTTTGTTTAAATACTATTGACACTGTGTATGTATTGTCATCTTCTCTAAATTGTAGCTCTTAACCACTGAAATCTTGTTAAAGACCACCTAGGGTTTCCTCTGTATGATGCTGAAGTGTGTATTCACCTGATGGATAAACAAAAAACAGATTTTAAAATTTTTTCTCTCATGTGCAACTAGCAGGAAATTTTCTAAAGAAAGAGATTGCCTGAGTACAGTAAAAATAGAAGCTGTAGAGTCCCAACCTTTGTATTTCTCCTCTAGTGATAGAAAATGATCAAACCATCAACTGATTAATACAATTCAGTTCTGCTTAAAATTCACAGAACTGTTTGGTATTTTAAAAGACTCATACTTGCCATTAAGTGTGAAGAAATCAGTAACTATTCATCAACAGCATGTTGGGTTCCCCCCACCTTTAGATTTTGCTTATTAAGAGAGGTCATTTGGGGGAAGAGCGGCTCTGGTGGGTGGGGAAAAAAAAATCTTAACAGCCTGACTCCCAAGTTGAGAGCTCCAGATCACGACCCATTCAGTACAAAGCGTTTTATATCTTGACTTATGAGGGGACAATAGTCGGTCTTACAAAGGCACCACCTGTGATTTAGCACGGTTGACATCTTTGTTAAGGAGGAGCCGGAGGGCAGAAGAGAAACAACACGTGCGTAATCCGGAACTTGTTACCAAGACCCACCTTCAAGGCTGTTTCAAGTCGTCCCTGAGGTCGCGAAAGGTTTTATTTTCTCACAGTGTTTTTTTTTTTGTTTTTTTTTTTTAAGGAGGTGAGAGGGGAGAGAGGAAATGAACGCTGTACGCGATAACTGACCCAAAGCGCTGGACTTACGGCTTGCAAGCGCCAAGCTGTTCCATTTTACAGATGGGTAAATGGAGATCAGTCCTCGAAGTGTCTTATCAGCCGGTGCCGGTGATCAGGGACCCCCGAGGGGCTTCGGGCCGCTGGGCTAGGGGCGCCGAGGGCGGCGTGACCGCGGGTGGGACGTCGAGTCTTCGGCCCAACCTTCAGGCCGGTGGCTTTTTGCTTCCTTCCCGAAGGTCGCTTCTGACAAATCTATCTATTTGGGGCAAATTGTCAGTGAGAAACTTCCGCTCGAACTGCCGTGGACAAAACCGGCTGTTTGAAAAGGGTAAATCCCGCGGCCCGGCGAGGCCGAACAATGGGCCGCTGGTGCTGCTGCGGCGGGGGCGGCCGGGCGGGCCGCACAAAGGGCGGATTAATTGGGGCCGCGGCTGAGCGATTCGCGCTAGCTCCACTCAGCCCGCACCGCGGGGCGCCCCATTGACTGGGCCCCGAGCCCCACTTTTCACAAACTCCAAACAAAAGTCAATTTCTTTTTTATAAGGCGGGGGAGGGGGCCGCGGCCAAGATTCTCCTCTTGCTCCTTTGCCTCAGTCTTGCTGCAAGGGTGGGGGGATTGGGTGGGGGGAGGCTCGAAGGATAGGGGCGTGGGGGAGCCGCGGAGTGGGAAGGGACGTGGGTGTGGCTGCCGCGTCCCTGTCCCCGCCTCCGCGGCCACCTCCTGGCCGAACTCACCTTCCAGGCAGGACCCTAGATCCCTGCCCGAGGCCTAGTAGCTTCAGAAAATGCGGATGAGGTGATGGCAAGGACCCTGTGAGGGTTGAAAGCTCTAGGTTCGCGGAAGTATTGGCAAGTGGTTTAGGAGGAAGGAAAAGAAACGTCGGCTTGGTACCTCGTGTGACCATTCATCAGATTGAACAACTACTGTGGTCCTGATAGAAGGGAGACAAAAACGAGTTTGCTCTCTGTTTACACACAAGTTGGGAAGGCAGATTCCTAAATCAATGAGCAGATGAGGGAGACAGGATACCAGGATGGGGGCCCCAAAGGAAGACTTCACCATCCCTATGAAGTTATGAGGTGGACTTGCCCATGTAATATATGGGAAAAGATATCTAATTACTTTGTAGATACACAGTAGTGCAAGAAGTGGCAGTAATTTAAGAAAACCAAATTGTAGGATTAATATTGTCACTGGTATGAAAAGCACTTATGGAGGAACTAGGAGTTCATCTCTTCTTGTTTCCTTTCAAAATAGGAGTGCAGAAGCCTCTCTGACACAGTCCTAAGCTGGGTTGGCAGTGGTTGCATACAAGTGACTGGTGCATTCTTCTTCGAGGACCAGGTTCCCAAGTGAATCAACAGGAAGGAAGCACCACTAAGTGCTGGTGTAAGGGAAGCCATTTATTGGGTGAAGGGCTGGCATGTGCTAACAGATGATATCCCAGTGTTTTTATTTTATGGGGGAATGCTTCTTGTCTTGAACCTGCAGGCATTTTTGTGCTCTGAGTCTGGCTAACTGAAGTCTTAAATACCTAACCCTCCAAAGGCATCAGGCTAGGGTACTGGCACAGTGAGAGGGGAGCTCTGATGGCAGGTGCTGAATCTGTGGCAGGCTCAATAAGAGGGGTGAGGAATGCCTTCAAGGATAGGCTTAACCATGGTTGGAGACAAAAAGACCTAGACATTGATGACAGAAAACAATAGCAGCAGACAGCTGCTGACAGAATCCAACCTGGGCTCCTTTTCAACCACAGTTTAAAACTGTAGATTTAAAATGATCTTCTCTGGCCAGAATCTGAGCCATTGTAGATTTCTTTTGAATCAGAGGCTGTGAAAATTAAGGGCAAATATTTATCTAAAGATGTCACAACTCTGAATTTCAGTAGTACCTTATCTGCTAATCTCTGGTGGAAATCTAGAACAGCTGTTACTACACTGTATATTCTGAATTCCCATTTGGAAATCAACATTTATCCCCACCAATTCTCGCTATGATTTTAGTTTATTGATGCCTTTGCAAATTCCAATAAAACAAATGACAGGATCTTTTGCTTTTTCCATGTCAGCAAAAGTTGAGTGAGTGTGTAAAGACTGCGATAACACATTATTAGGATGAAAAATGAAAATACAAGTGTGAGTCAGTGATAAAACTTCCACATTGAAGGAATCATTTAACAGCAATGTGTAGGTTTAGACAGAACTGATGACAGGCTCTACTATCTATTAATAGTGAGCTTATGACCACAGCTTCTAAGAATACCCAGCACAACTGCTTATCATTTTTATTTTACCAACGAAGGTCTTCTGAGAGGAGGACACTAAATGATTTTGATAAGGTCCACTCTTAAAAGGGGTGACATACTGGCATCAAGTCTTTCCATCACTCACTCTGGTTAGCTTTCAAGGCCTACATTACTCTCTTGAATTATTCTGGAGTCACTTTATGTGAACATCATTAAAGGAAAGAAGCTCCTGGAAATTTGATTATAATTAAACTCTTTTTTTCTCCTCTCACATTTACTGGCTATGCAAATACTGCTGGAAAGGATGATGATCTTAGTACCCCCAGGCTTAGGTTGCCAGAAAAGGACAGAAACCTGACTTCTGATAATGGTAGAGCAGGTGCAAGGTTAGCTCCAGATCTAGAATATGATAGTCATAAGTCAAAATGAAGGAGCACTTGACTCAGGGATGGACTAGATTTAAATCAATAAGAGAATGAAGCTAAGATCTTAACATGTATCTAACATTTGATTGTGACTGTATCATACATATAAAATACTGTACGAATATATCTATACTCAGATGGTAAAGAATCCGCCTGCAGTGCAGGAGACCCAGGTTCGATCCCTGCGTTGGGAAGATCCCCTGGAGAAGGGAATGCCAACCCACTCCAGTATACTTGCCTGGAGAATTCCATGGACAGAGGACCCTGCTGGGCTACAGTCCATGGGGTCACAAAGAGTTGGACATGACTGAGCCACTAAAGAATGAAATAAAATGACTGCTCTATCCTAGCAGCACATTAGAAAAAACAATCTCAGTAGTATCTAAAAGGAGACTCCTTTGCGCTTCTTGGATTGCATCTCTCCTCCCTACCAACACACCACAAATAATCACCACCTTGAATTGTGTTTTACTCACTTGCTTGCTTTCTTCATAATTTTACTACTTATGTATGTATCTCTAAATAATTATGTATGTTATATAATGATATATAACATAGTCTTCAGTGATTTTTCTCCCAATACTGTGTTTAGTTTTGGTATTAAATGAATTGTACACTCACACAGTATGGCTTCTTCAGTCTCACTGTTAGGTAGTAATCCACTGTGTGAGCACGCCACAGGTGCTTGCCCCTCACTACTAGGAATGGATGTTTGGCTTCTTCCATTTCCCTTTCTCTATCTCTTATCTCTCAGATTCTCTCTTGTGCATGCCTCTTATATACATATGCTAGAATTTCTCTAGTATATAAACCCAGGAGTAGAACTGCTTTCTTATTCAGCCTTATTACCTACTCAAACTGTTTCCCTTGATGATTTTATTAATTTACATTCCCACCAGGAGGTAATAAGAGTTATTGTTGCCTTCTGTCCTTTTTAAAATTATTTATTTATTTATGGCTGCACTGTGTCTTCATTGCTGCTCTCAGGCTTCCTCTAGTTGTGGGGAGCAGGGGCTACTCTTTGTTGCAGTGTGTGGGCTTCTTGCTGCAGTGGCTTCTCTTGTTGTGGAGCATGGGCTCTAGGCATGTGGGCATCAGTAGCTGTGATGCACCAGCTTAGTTGCCCTGTGACATGTGGAATCTTCCTGGACCAGGAATCCAACCCATGTCCCCTGCAGTGGCAGGTGAATTCTTAACCACTGGACCACCAGGGAAGATCCTGCTTCCCATCCTGGTCAACAGTTATTATTGGGTTATTTAAAAATTTTTGTTATTCATGTCAGATAATTATCTCTAGTTTTAATTTGTATTTTTCTGACTACTAATAAGGCTGAACATTTTTCAGGTGTCTGTGGGTCATCTATTTTTTAAAAAATTGAAGTATAGTTGATTTACAATATTATGTTAATTTCAAGTATACAGCAAAGTGATTTAACATATATATATATTTCTGATTCTTTTCTATTGCAAGTTATTACAAGATATTAATATAGTTCCCTGTGCTATACAGTAGGCCCTTGTGCTATTAGCCACTTATATTTTCTTTTGTGAAATACCTGTTTATGATGTTTCTCATTTTCCCATTGAGTTATTTTTCATTTGATTCACAGGAGCCTGAAAGTGTGTATATATATGTGTGTGTGTGTGTGTGTGTGTGTGTATATAATTAATTATTTTAATTGGAGGCTAATTACTTTACATTATTGTAGTGGTTTTTGCCATACATTGACATGAATCAGCCATAGGTGTACATGTGTTCCCCATCCTGAACCCCCCTCCCACCTCCCTCCCTATCTCATCCCTCAGGGTCATCCCAGTGCACCAGCCCTGAGCACCCTGTCTCATGCATCGAACCTGGGCTGGTGATCTGTTTCATGTATGATAATATGTATGTTTCAATGCTATTCTCTCAAATCATCCCACCCTTGCCCCCTCCCACAGAGGCCAAAAGACTGTTCTTTACATCTGTGTCTCTTTTGATGTCTCACATATAGGGTCATCGTTACCATCTTTCTAAATTCCATATATATGCATTAGTATACTGTATTGGTGTTTTTCTTTCTGACTTACTTCACTCTGTATAATAGGCTTCAGTTTCATCCACCTCATTAGAACTGATTCAAATGCATTCTTTTTAATGGCTGAGTAATATTCTATTGTGTATATGTACCATGGCTTTCTAGGTTGTTTCCGTGTCCTGGCTATTGTAAACAGTGCTGCGATGAAAATTGGGGTACATGTGTCTCTTTCAATTCTGGTTTCTTCTGTGTGTATGCCCAGCAGTGGGATTGTTGGTTCATATGGCAGTTCTATTTCCAGTTTTTTAAGGAATCTCCACACTGTTCTCCATGGTGGCTGTACTAGTTTGCATTCCCACCAACAGTGTAAGAGGGTTCCCTTTTCTCCACACCTTCTCCAGCATTTATTGTTTGTAGACTTTTTGATAGCAGCCATTCTGACCAGCATAAGATGGTACCTCACTGAGGTTTTGATTTGCATTTCTCTGATAATGAGTGATGTTGAGCATCTTTTCATGTGTTTGTTAGCCATCTGTATGTCTTCTTTGGAGAAATGTCTAGTTAGATCTTTGGCCTATTTTTTGATTGGGTCATTTATTTTTCTGGAATTGAGCTGCAGGAGCTGCTTGTATATTTTTGAGATTAATTCTTTGTCAGTTGTTCCGTTTGCTATTATTTTCTCCCATTCTGAAGGCTATCTTTTCACCTTTCTTATAGATTCCTCCATTGTGCAAAAGCTTTTAAGTTTAATTAGGCCCCATTTGCTTATTTTTGCTTTTATTTCCATTACTCTGGGAGGTGGGTCATAGAGGATCCTGCTGTGATTTATATCAGAGAGTGTTTTGCCTATGTTTTCCTCTAGGAATTTTATAGTTTCTGTTCTTACTTTTAGATCTTTAATCCATTTTGAGTTTATCTTTGTGTATGGTGTTAGAAAGTGTTCTAGTTTCATTCTTTTACAAGTGGTTGACCAGTTTTCCCAGCACCATTTGTTAAAGATACTGTCTTTTCTCCATTGTATATTCTTGCCTCCTTTGTCAAAGATAAGGTGTCCATAGCTGCATGGATTTATCTCTGGGCTTTCTGTTTTGTTCCATTGGTCTATATTTCTGTCTTTGTGCCAGTACCATGCTGTCTTGATGACTGTAGCTTTGCAGTATAATCTGAAGTCAGGCAAGTTGATTCCTCCAGTTACATTCTTGTTTCTCAAGATTGCTTTGGCTATTCAAGGTTTTTTGTATTTCCATACAAATTGTGAGATTATTTGTTTTAGTTCTCTGAAAAATACTGTTGGTAGCTTGATAGGGACTGCAGCGAATCTATAGATTGCTTTGGGTAGTATACTCATTTTCACTATACTGATTCTTCCAATCCATGAACATGGTATGTTTCTCCATCTATTTGTGTCATCTTTGATTTCTTTCATCAATGTTTTATAGTTTTCTATATAGAGGTATTTTGTTTCTTTAGGTAGATTTATTCTTAAGTATTTTATTCTTTTCGTTGCAATGGTGAATGGAATTGTTTCCTTAATTTCTCTTTCTGTTTTCTCATTGTTAGTGTATAGGAATGCAAGGGATTTTATAATCCCTTGTATGTTAATTTTATATCCTGCAACTTTACTATATTCATTGATTAGCTCTAGTAATTTCTGGTGGAGTCTTTAGGGTTTTCTCTGTAGAAGATCATGTCATCTGCAAACAGTGAGAGTTTTACTTCTTCTTTTCCAATCTGGATTCCTTTTATTTCTTTTTCTACTCTGATTGCTGTGGTTAAAACTTCCAAAACTATGTTGAATAGTAGTGGTGAGAGTGGGCACTCTTGTCTTGTTCCTGATTTAAGGGGAAATGCTTTCGATCTTTCACCATTGAGGATAGTGTTTGTTGTGGGTTTATTATATATAGCTTTTATTATGTTGAGGTATGTTCCTTCTATGCCTGCTTTCTGGAGGGCTTTTATCATAAATGGATGTTAAATTTTGTCAAAGGCTTTCTCTGCATCTATTGAGATAATCATATGGTTTTTATCTTTCAACTTGTTAATGTGGTGTATCACATTGATTGATTTGCAAATACTGAAAAATCCTTGCATCCCTGGGATAAAGCCCACTTGGTCATGATGTATGATCTTTTTAATATGTTGTTGGATTCTGTTTGCTAGAATTTTGTTAAGGATTTTTGCATCTATGTTCATCAGTAATATTGGCCTGTAGTTTTCTTTTTTTGTGGCATCTTTGTCTGGTTTTGGTATGAGGGTGATCCTCATAGAATGAGTTTGGAAGTTTGCCTACCTATGCAATTTTCTCGAAGAGTTTGAGTAGGATAGGTGTTAGCTCTTCTCTAAATTTTTGGTAGAATTCAACTGTGAAGCCATCTGGTCCTGGGCTTTTATTTGCTGGAAGATTTCTGATTATATTTTGGATACTAATCCATTGTCTGAATTATAGGAATGGCAAATCTTCTCTCCCCTTTAGTGACTGTCTTTTCACTTGGCTTCTAATGTCTTTTGATGAACCAAAGTTTTAATTTTATGGTTGAGTTTATCAATATTTCCCTTCATTGGTTGAAGTTTTTGTGTCTTATTTTAGAAAGCCTTCACCACTGCCAGATTGTAATGGTGCTTCTGAATTGTTTCCAAAAATTTTTATAGTTTCACCTTTCCACATCTAAGTTTTTAATCCAACTGGAGTGAATTTTTGTGTACAGTGTGAGGTGAGGGTTCCAGAAAACATCTATTTCTGCTTTATTGACTATGCCAAAGCCTTTGTGTGTATTACAACAAACTGTGGAAAATTCTTTAAGAGATGGGAATACCAGACCACCTGACCTGCTTCTTGAGAAATCTGTATGCAGGTCAGGAAGCAACAGTTAGAACTGTACATGGAACAACAGACTGGTTCCAAATTGGGAAAGGAGTACACCAAGGCTGTATATTGTCACTCTGCTTATTAAACTTAGATGTAGAGTACATCATGAGAAATGCTGGACTAGATGAAGACAAGCTGGAATCAAGATTTCCAGGAGAAATATCAATAACCTCAGATATGCAGATGACACCACCCTTATGGCAGAAAGTGAAGAGGAACTAAAGAGCCTCTTGATGAAAGTGAAAGAGGAGAGTGAAAAAGTTGGCTTAATGCTCAACATTCAGAAAACTAAGATCATGGCATCCAGTCCCATCACTGCATGGCAAATAGATGGGGCAACAGTGGCAGACTTTATTTTTGGGGGCTCCAAAATCACTGCAGATGGTGACTGCAGCCATGAAATTAAAAGATGGTACAACTTGGAAGAAAAGTTATGACCAACCTAGACAGCATATTAAAAAGCAGAGACATCGCTTTGCCAACAAAGGTCTATCTAGTCAAAGCTATGGTTTTTCCAGTAGTCATGTATGGATGTGAGAGTTGGACAATAAAGGAAGCTGAGCACCGAAGAATTGATGCTTTTGAACTGTGGTGTTGGAGAAGACTCTTGAGAGTCCCTTGAACTGCGAGGAGACCAAACCAGTCCATCCTAAAGGCAGTAAATCCTGAATATTCATTGGAAGGACTGATGTAGAAGCTGAAACTCCAATACTTTGGCCACCTGGTGTGAAGAACCAACTCATTCGAAAAGACCCAGATGCTGGGAAAGATTGAAGGCAGGAGGAGAGGGGACAACAGAAGATGAGATGGTTGGATGGCATCACTGACTCAATGGACAAGAGTTTGAGAAAACTCCGGGAGTTGGTGATAGATAGGGAGGCCTGGCATGCTACAGTCCATGGGGTAGCAAAGAGTTAGACATGACTGAGCAACTGAACTGAACTGCACTGAAGGGTTCAATTTAGGTTTTTCTTTTCTTTTTTTTTAACAGTTGTTTAATAAATTTTCTTAGTACTAGTAGTTTAATCTTTTCTCTGTTTATCTCTAGTGCCCATTCTCTTGTAAAAGCAAGTCTCTATATATGCCTTGATTTATTTCCAGCTTCCCTATCACAATTCCTTTACCCCTCTTATCTAGCCCTTTGCCAGCATCCTATTTTCTTACTTACTATAGCTTGTATGCTAAGTCTTAATAATCAGGAGGGCAATTCTCCTTACCTTGTACTTTTTCTTAGGGATACTTGGCTACATTTAACCCTTTGTTTTTACATTTTAATTTCAGAATTAGTTTGTCAAGTTCCAGAAAAAAAATATTTCAGGGATTTTCATCAGAATTGGATTTAATCAATATGGGGAGAATTGACATTTTCATGTGTTGAAGCTTCCTACTAATAACCTGGTATTTATTTAAGTCTTCTTTAATGTTTCTTTCAATAAGGTATAATTTTTCTGTATAAATGAGGTGCACAACTTCTATTAGATTGTATCCAGATTTATTATATTTTTGCTATATATTGGCATTCTTTTACAAGTATATTTTCTTATTGATAGTTTTGCTGTATGGAAGTATATACTGACTGAAAAACTCTTATTAATTCTAATAATTCACCTTTAGTTTCTTTTGAGTTTTCTATGTGACTAATAATATTATGTGTAAACAACAGCTTTTTATTTTATTTTTTATCTTTTTATTTATTTATTTTTTTTTTTGTCATACATTGATATGAATCAGCCATAGATTTACACGTATTCCCCATCCCGATCCCCCCTCTCACCTCCCTCTCCACCCGATTCCTCTGGGTCTTCCCAGTGCACCAGGCCGGAGCACTTGTCTCATGCATCCCACCTGGGCTGGTGATCTGTTTCACCATAAATAGTATACATGCTGTTCTTTTGAAATATCCCACCCTCACATTCTCCCACAGAGTTCAAAAGTCTGTTCTGTATTTCTGTGTCTCTTTTTCCGTTTTGCATATAGGGTTATCGTTACCATCTTTCTAAATTCCATATATATGTGTTAGTATGCTGTAATGTTCTTTATCTTTCTGGCTTACTTCGCTCTGTATAAGGGGTTCCAGTTTCATCCATCTCATTAGGACTGATTCAAATGAATTCTTTTTAACGGCTGAGTAATATTCCATGGTGTATATGTACCACAGCTTCCTTATCCATTCATCTGCTGATGGGCATCTAGGTTGCTTCCATGTCCTGGCTATTATAAACAGTGCTGCGATGAACATTGGGGTGCACGTGTCTCTTTCAGATCTGGTTTCCTCAGTAAACAACAGCTTTTTAATCTTTTTAAAAAATCCCTAAACCTTTAACTTATTTTCTGTTTTTGTCATATTTACACAGGTTAGGATTTTGAATACAATATTGAATAGCAGTGGTAATGGCAGTAACTTTGCATTTTTGCTGAAACTAAAAGGAAGTATATGATTGTGAGTGCACCCAGATATAGACTTATCTTTTTTTTCTTGGCTGCGTGGCAAGTAGGATATTAGTTCTCTGATCAGGAAATGGAATCTTAACCACTGGACTGCCCGGGTCTGTTGACACCTTCTTGGTGAATTTGGTGGCAACTGTTTTCATTTCTAGTAATGCTTTGGCCATAGTTTATTTTCTCTGATATTAATTTTGCCACACTAGCTTTCTTCTGTTAATATTTGGTTTTCCATCCTTTGACGTTTAACCTTTCTGTAACTTTATGTTTTAAGTAACCTTTCTGTAACTTTATGTTTTAAGAATCTCTTTTAAACCAGTTTATAATTTTTTAATTCATTCTGATAATCTTTATCATTAAACTGTACATTTACGTATTCATTCATTTATATTATTATAAATACTGATATGTGTACTTGGATTTATTACTGCGATCTTTTTGGTGCTTTATATTTGTTTCTTCTTTTTTTGCTTACTTGCCATCAATTGAGAATTTTTTGTTTGAAAGTTATATTCTTTGTGTGTCTATTCTTTTTTGTTTTTTTTTTCAATTTATTTTTAATTGAGGGAAATTGCTTCACAGTATTACAATGGCTTTTACCATAAAACGTGAATCAGTCATAACTATGTGTGTGTGTGTGTGTGTGTGTATCTTCCTTCCCTGCTGAGCCTCCCTCCACCTCCCTCCCCATCTTGCCCCTTTAAGTCGTCACAGAGTGCCGGGCTGGGCTCCTTGTGTTATATAGCAACTTCTCATCAGATATCTATTTTACTCATGGTAGTGTATATATATGTCGATGTTACTTTCTCCATTCATCCCACTCTCTCCTTCCCCCATTGGGTCCACTAGTCCATTCTCTTTATCTGAGTCTCCATTCCTTCCCTACAAATAGGTTCATAAGTACCATTTTTCTAGATTCCATAAATATGTGTTAATATATGATATTTCTTCTCTGACTGCTGTGGCTAGGACTTCCAATACTATGTTGAATAATAGTGGTGAGAGTGGGCACACTTGTTTTGTTACTGATCTTAGAGGAAATGCTTTCAGTTTCTCACTGTTGAGAATAAAGTTTGCTGTGGGTTTGTCATATATGGGCTTTATTACGTTGAGGTATGTTCCTTCTGAGGAACATAGCTCTGAGGGCGTCAGAAGATGAAATGGCTGGATGGCATCATGATGCAATGGACCTGAACTTGGACAAGTTTTGGGAGATGGTGAGGGACAGGGAGGCCTGGCGTGCTGTAGACCATCGAGTCACAAAGAGCTGGACACAACTGGGCAACTGAACAGCAGCAATGTTCCTTCCATGCCTACTTTCTGGAGAGTTCTTATTATAAATAGGTGTTGAATTTTGTTGAAAGCTTTCTCTGCATCTGTTGAGATGATCATATGGTTTTTAATCTTTCAATTTGTTAATACGGTGTATCACATTGATTGATTTGCATATATTGAAGAATCCTTGCATCTCTGGTGATCCTTTTAATGTGTTGTAGGATTCTGTTTGCTAGAATTTAATTGAGGATTTTTTCATTAGTGATATTGGCCTGTAATTTTCTATTTTTGTGGTATCTTTGTCTGGTTTTGGTATCAGGGTGATGATGGTCTCTGTGTGTCGATTCTTTTAGTGGTTGCCTAGCTATTTTAATGTTTTCACTTAAAAAGGTTAATCAGTATCTTTCTTCTTCCTAAACAATATGAGGACCTTAGAGATCTTTTCATTGTATCCTTTTCTAGTTTTGGAATCCAGTTCTAGTTAATTCCTTTCCCCTCACAGATTAGAAATTATTAATAAAATAAAATTTATTTAGATTTACCCACATATTTAGCTGTATCTTTTCTGATTATTAGTATTTCCTTTTTTCTGGATTATACTCCTTAAACTTTTCCTTGGTGAGGGTCTGCCAGGTGTTAAAGTCTCAATTTTTGGCTGACTGAAAATATATTTTACACTCATTCTTAGAAGATATTTCACTGGGAATATAATGCTTGTTGTTGTTCAGTCGCTCAGTCGTGTCTGACTCTTTGCGACCCCATGGACTGCAGCACACCAGGCTTTCCTGTCTTTCACTATCTCTTGGAGTTCACTCAAACTCATGTCCATTGAGTCAGTGATGTCATCCAACCATCACAGCCTCTGTTACCCTCTTCTCTCGCCCTCAATCTTTCCCAGCATCAGGATCTTTTTCAGTGAGTCAGCTCTTTGCATCAGGTGGCCAAAGTATTGGAGCTTCAGCTTCAGTGTCAGTCCTTCCAATGAATATTCAGGGTTGATTTTCTTTAGGATAGACTGGTTTGATCCCCTTGCTGTCCAAGGGACTCTCAAGAGTCTTCTTCTGCACCATAGTTCAAAAGCATCAATTCTTCGGTGCTCAGCCTTCTTTATGGTCCAGCTCTTACATCTGTACATGACTACTGGAAAAACCATAGCTTTGACTATATGGACCTTTGTCGGCAAAATGATGTCTCTGCTTTTTAATATGCTGTCTATGTTTATGCATAGTTATTTTCTCTCAGCACATTGATGATGATTCTGCTAGTGTGTGTGTGTGTGTGTGTGTGTGTGTGTGCGCGCACACTCATGCTCCTATTGCTTTTTGTTAAAAAGTCAGTATTGGGTCTAAGGCTGCACATTCACAGATGATCTTTCCTTTCTGTCTGCTTTTAAAGTTTTCCCTCCCCTTTGGAGTTCTACATTTTTATGGTCATGGAAGCCCATTGGGATTCTCCATATAGATTTTATTTATCATGCTTGGGATGCACTTGGCTTCCTGAATCTGATCACTGTTGCCTTTAACAATATTGGGAAATTCTCCTCTATTATTATCTCTTTGGAAATTACTTTCTCCCTATTCTGTTAGATCCTGAATTCTGATAAGGAGTTATAAAACTCTTAATATATCTTTTATAGTTTTTGTCTGTCTCTTGGACTGTATTCTGCAGAATGTTTAAATATATTTTCTAGTTCACTGATTCTCTTTTTCATGGGGTCTAAACAGCTGTTTAAAAGTCCCTTTCCTCCATTTAAAAAATTATTTTTCATTTCCTGAAGTACTATTTGGCTTCATATCAGATCTGCTTGAATGTTTTTCTACAATGTCTTATTCCTTTCTAATATTTTCAAGCTTCTCTTTTATTTCACTAATCATATAAAATTTGTATTTGGTCACTAATGTCAATATTTGATGTCTTTGTGGGACCACTTTTGATTTCTGCTGCTTGTTTCTGGTCATTACCTCATGGTACCACATTTCTTCCTAGGTTTTATGAAGTTTTTCTTCTGTGAGCTTCTTATTTTTCTTGACAATTTATCTCTGGGGATTCTTTTTTTTTTTTTTTTTTCCAAGTCCACAGTTTGTTTGTTTTTTTTTCCCAAGTCCACAGTTGTTTGTTTTTTTTTTTTCCAAGTCCACAGTTTTGTTTTGTTTTTTTTCCACTCTGGGGATTCTTAAAAGCCAAAGTTGGAGATAGACTGGTGTGGGGGAGATCCGCACTTGCTCTTTCTGGCTGAGTTACTTGGTTGTACTACTAATGTGGAATCCTTTTATATTGAAATACTCAAATTTTATAGTTCCAAACTTTGGGAGGTTATATAGGTGGTATGGATTTAGGTAGAAAGGTCTCTTGTGCTGGATCTTATTGTGCTTCCAAATTCTTAGGGAAGTTTTTTCTTTCTTTCTGTCCTCCCAGTGTCAACATTAAGATAGGCAAATGTCCTTGCAATAGCATCCCTCTTTGGGACAGGGTTTATTTTTTAAATTTATCTGTACACCGAGGATGTAGTTCTTTGTGTTTCCCACTTTATGTAAGGATTCTCCCGACAGGTTCCCCAGCTCAGGCAATCCCTGACCATCATCTCAGAGTTGAGGTTCAGCGTCTCCAGAGTCTGATGGAAAGTTTCAGGGTGAAAGCTGGCTTTGCAACTTGTTAATCTATCAGGATTCCTGCTTTAATTCACTTTTTGGGATCTGAAAAAGCTTTCCCTTTTGTGCAGGCTCAGTGATGTATGTAAAAAGTCATTTAAAAAATATTCTAACAAACATTTTAGTTATCTTAGCTGAGATTATCATTCAGGGTATCTGTATAAGTCAGGGTCCTCCAAAGAAAGAGATTATATTTTATCACAATATAGAATATGTATATATTTATTGGGTTGCCCAAAATGTTTGTTCAGGTTTTTCTGTCAGATATTACAGAAAAACCCAAATGAATTTTTTGGCCAACACAATATATCTATAGAGAGAATCTAAGAATTGACCCATGAGACTCTGGGGACTGGCAAATCCAAAATCCACAAGGCAGACTAGTAGGCTGGAAATTCCAGCAAGAGTTGATATTACAGTTTTGAGTCCAAAGGCAGGTCTGGATGCAGAATTCCTTCATCTTCAGGGGACCTGTCTTTTCTCTTAAGGCCATCAACTGAGTGGATGAGGCTTACCCACATCATAGACAGTAATGTGCTTTACTCAAAAATCTACTTTAACCACATCTAAGAAATACCTTTATAGCAATACATAGACTAGTGTTTGACCAAACACTGTGCACCATAGCCTAGCCAAGTTGCCATGTAAAACTAACTTTTGCGGCATCAAATCCACCAAAGTGCTGGAAACAGAAACCAATGCTGTAATTTCTGGTGGTGAAATGATAGCACACTCACGGAGCACAATACAATAATGTCATTCTTGGAGGCTTCAATGAAAACAGGTCTAAGGAGACATTGAGCATCCTCTTAGGAGGCTGACACGCTACTCTGTTTTCACAGTCTAGTGCTTACTATAAGCCTACAGTGCTTACTATGAGTACTATGAAAGTGAAAGTATTAGTCATATCTGACTCTTTGTGACCCTATGGCCTATAGCCCGCCAGGCTCCTCTGTCCATGAATTCTTCAGGCAAGAATACTGGAATCGGTAGCCATTTCCTTCTCCAGGGGATCTTGTGGTAAATGTGCTTTTCATATAAAACTACAGGAAAAGGAAGACACAGTTGTTTTAAGTTCTACGTCATAATGATGCAGGCTATTCTGGAAAGCTATGATATTTACTCAACCTTGTCAAAATGCAGTAAGTATCTTAAGCTAAAAATAGAGAGTGCACTAGGCTGAGGAGAGTCACTACTGTTGATACACTGCAGGGGGATAAGAATAATGGGCATACCCATTTTAGATTCTAAAGGGTGTTTTCAGGTGATTAAAAATATACTGTCTATTCTTTTTTAAAAAAGATATTCATGATTTCTTAGAAGTCTAGAAAGAGCTAAATGTAGAAATGCAAAAATCCACAAATTACCTGTGTGCTTAGTTGCTCAGTTGTGTCTGACTCTTTGCAAGCCCATGGATTGTAGCCTGCCATGCTCCTCTGTCCATGGGGATTCTCCAGGCAAGAATACAGGAGTGGGTTGCCATTCCCTTCTCCAGGGGCTCTTTCCAACCTAGGGATCAAACCTAGTCTCCCACATTGCGGGTGGATTCTTCACCATCTGAGCCACCAGGGAAGCCCAGCGAACCACATAGAGAACGCTGACGTTTTCTTCACAGTGATTATCAGTAGGTTCACAATGTTTTTCAGGTTTGGAAAAGTTTTCTTTTGTGTGTGTGTGTTCTATTTGAGGATTTGGGGAGCGCCTCTAGAAGAAGGTGTGGGAGAGTGGTGTCAACAGTCAGTAGGAAGGAAGGCAAGAGAATCCTGTGCCCTCCATGCTCCTCTTCCTTGATCTTTCTCTTTTTTTCTTCCTCCCTGTCACTAAAAATCAAGCCTTGCCTCAGCATGAAGTTTTATTGCTTAAAACAGAACAGTGAAAGTCTAAATGAGGAATTTCAAAATATATGCATAGGCAAAAGACTGAAAGAAAATATGAATAGTGGTTATTTGGATGGTGGAATTATCAATTATTTTCTTCTTTATATTCTTCTACATCAACAAAAACAACTTTATACTCAGGATGTAATTTATCTTTAAATACATAGCACACAGCAAGAACCTAAAATATCTTGAGGAATTTTTATTTTAAACACAAATGGGTTTTCCTTATGCATAGTATATAAGACTAAGCTTTTACACTGTATAAAACCATATTCAAATAAGATATTCCAGTGTCAGAAAACTTGTTTTCATGCTAGCAAAGTAAAACTCCCCAAATGGTTACACATTTAGATCATCTGATGCATTTATGTGGGAAGTATCAATATTTTAGATTAATTCCTCCAGAATTTATGAATTTTTTATTAGCAGATTTAAAAAACCTGCTTTGCTAAAACTAAAATATTTTTCCAGCTTCTAATTTAAGCTTGCATTTTGTTTATGAAATATATAGCTTGAAAAGCTGCAGTCTCTAACATTTGTTACCTCTTTCAAATCCCTACAGTTTATATACAGGTTAATTATAGTTGGAACTCTTAGAATTCCAAATCAGGAGGGAAGTTCATTTGTAAAAGCTGTGATTCTTTGAACTGCATAATCATGGGGAGGCCAGAAAGACTGGTTTAGGCAGAGGCTCAAGGTAGTCTCTTCTGGGGAGTAATCACATAAAACTGGAAATGTATAAATCTGTGAACACAGATACATTCATAATTTTCTCTGCAGAGGGTAAATACTGACTGAACTAGAGAGAAAGCAGTATTAGTGACAAGACCTCCTAGGACTTGACTGAATTTTCTTGAAAAGAAAAAGAATAATACTAAAAGGTTGGGTAATAAAAAAAAGTTCTGCATTCCATTGTTCTTCTCTAGAGGGTTATAAGGATGGTGCTCAGTGACCTCTCTGAAATGTCACAAAGAGCAGTGTCATCTGGATTAGGAGAGAAATTAACATGCAGAAGAAACTTCAAAGGCCCTTACACAGATCCAGAAGATTCTTTAAGGTACATGTATACATAAATTGCATGTATACTGAATTATGTTATACAATACATCCCTAGATAAATATATGGCCTCTTTGTTTGGTGGATGGGTGGATATAAAAAGGGATGCTGGGCTACCTGTAGTTCTTAATGTTAAACCTATCTTGTTTAGAAAAACAAATTCAGAATCAAGACCTTAGAATTTCAGAATCAAGACTATCACTTTGGTGAGTAACATTAATATACTACTAAAGACTGATGTGATAAAAGAGAAGGGAAGGAAAGTTGAGATGGAGGCACAAAATAAGAAGAGAGAAGAGAAAGGAAGAGAGGAATCAGAAAAGGGGAATTGAATGAAGGGGTTAAATTTGGGGGAAATGAGGAATAATCCATTTCCACAGGGCTCCTCTCCCCATGGACTTTTAAGAACCATGGAGAACCCTGCCCATAAACAAGATATAACCTTTCAGCAGAGAAAATATCCAACTTATGTGAGTTTCTTCACACTGGGAGGAAATCTTCTCTCTTGTAGGTGGGTCTTACTGGTAATGAGAAGAAAGGGAAAGGAACTGATACTAGGAATGGTGTGCAAGGGTGAGGTTGCCATCCATTATTTCTGGCCCAGTTTGGTGACAGCGAACTCTATTACTGCCTGGTATCAGAAGATTCTCCTATTTCTTTGCTACTATCTGTTCTATTTTTGTGGGGTGAAGAGAGGGTAGTTAAGGGTTGGTGTGAATACACAGAATTGATTCTAACAGATTTTCTAACCTCTCCAGCAAATCACTTATTTGCTCATCTTTTCCCCACTTTCCCCTGGCCATTGTATTTTTCTCACAAGGGCAGACAAGATTAATGAAGCATATTGACCTAATGGAAACTTGTGAACATATAAATGATCAAAATCTGGATTGAAACCTGGAAGAATGCACTTAAAAACTATGCACTTTTCATTTTCCCTGTGCTTGTCCTCATAATATTTGATGTCACAGCTAGGAAAATGTTTTGCTGCTTGTCCATTGTTTGCCCATGTGTTGTATGATGGAGAGGGTTTGTGTGCTGTAGCAGCAGAAAAGAAGAGTACCTTTGTCCTGAATTTCCTTTTAAAGTCCCATTAGCAGTTTATGTGACACTAGATAAATCACTTACCTAAATTTTTTCCTTGAGATGGGAGGAAAAGTTTGGCCTCCAGCACACCCCTACCTACCCCCAAACAATTGTTGACTCAATCTGTATCCTATGAGTATATGTTAAATTTCACGTATGGTGAAAAATATTTCATTCAAATAAGATACATGTTATAAATTGGTAAGTGGGAAGGGTGGGGGATGAGGGAGACAATTTAAAAGCTTGTAACAGAGGCTGAAAAATGACCTAAAGTTAACTTAAGGACTCTGGTATTTTAAGTTTAGTGGAGTATATGAAAAATAGTTTAGAAAAATAATGTTTCAGACTGGATCAGTTATAGAAATTCAATAAAACACAACATTCAGAAAACTAAGATCATGGCATCTGGTCCCATTACTTCATGGCAAATAGATGGGGGAAAAATGGGAACAGTGCCAGACTTTATTTTCTTGGGCTCCAAAATCACTGTGGATGGTGACTGCAACCATGAAGTTAAAAGACGTTTGCTCCTTGGAAGGAAAGCTATGACAAACATAGACAGCATATTAAAAAGCAGAGATATCACCTTGCCAAAAAAGCTATGGTTTTTCTAGGCTTCCCTGGTGGCTCAGTCAGTAAAGAATCCACCCGCAATGTGGGAGACCTGGGTTCGATCCCTGGGTTGGGAAGATCCCCTGGAGGAGGGCATGGCACCCCACTCCAGTGTTCCTGCCTGGAGAGTGCCCATGGACAAAGGAGCTCGGTGGGCTACAGTCCATGGGGTCGCAAAGAGTCGGACACAACTAAGCGACTAAGCACACGTTTTTCCAGTAGTCATGTATGGATGTGAGAATTGAACCACAAAGAAGGCTGAACACCGAAGAATTGATGCTTTTGAATTGTGGTGCTGGAGAAGACTCTTGACAGTGCCTTGGACAGCAAGGAGATCAAACCAGTCAATTCTAAAGGAAATCAACCCTAAATATTCATTCCAATGAATGAATTCCAAGGACTGATGCTGAAGCTGAAGCTACAATACTTTGGCCACCTTGATGCAAAGAGCTGACTCACTGGAAAAGACCCTGATGCTGGGAAAGACAGAAGGCAGGAGGAGAAAGGGGTGACAGAGGATGGGATGGTTGGATGGCATCACTGACTCAATGGACATGAGTTTGAGCAAACTCTGGGAGATAGTGAAGGACAGGGAAGCCTAGCTTGCTGCAGTCCACAGGGTTGCAAATAGTTGGACAAGACTGAACGAGTGAACAATAGCAAATCTATTATACTTTTGTAAATTTTTTTCATGTACTAATATACTGTTATAAAATCCCATGATTGTCAAATCTGAATTTCGAACTATTTTTGTTGGAAATTACTAATCCTGAAAATTACTAATCCTTTCTTCTTCAATTTATAAAAACGAATATATACTTAAACAATATCACTCAAGAATTACTCATGCCAGCTGATAAGAAATTTCTACATCTTATGATGAGTGGGCATAAGGTTCCAAAATACATTAACAGTACTAATACTGTTAGTATTAGTTTAAAACAACAATAAAACAAAACAGCAATGACTACCTCTTATGGATACTTATTATGTCCCAGGAACTCTGCAAAGTTTAAATGAGCTCTCATATCTCATTTAATCCTCACATTCATCCTCTGAAGTAGTTACTGCTCTAGCCCCATTTTGCAGATAAGTAAACAGAGGCCTATTTTAGGAACTAAGCCCAGAATTGTTCAGAAAATGCACCAAGATCCATTCACTTACATATTCTGCAGTGTGTGTGGTCCAGTTGGATGTGCTGACACCAAGACACAGGAGGGGGACAATGCTTTCATGAAGCTTATAGTTTTCTGGAGGATAGAATCTTCATTCATTTTTGCTTAAATGACTGCAAAAATGCAGCTTTGATTACATAAAAAATAGTCTTTCAACAAATTGGTCATATGTATTTTCAAACTTTCTGTTTCTATGAATTTGCCTATTCTGGACATTTCATATAAGTAAAATCATACACTGTGTGGTATTTTATGTTTGGCTTCTTTCATTTAGCATAATGTTTTCAAGATTCATCTTGTAGTATGCATCAGTATTTCATTTCTTTTTATTATCAAATAATATTCTGTATATGAATATGCCACATTTTATTTATCCATTCATCAGTTGTTAAGACATTTGTGCTTTCTCTCTCTTCTGGTTTTTATGAATAATGCTGTTATGAACATTCCTGTGTATGTTTTTATGTGAATGTTATATTTTTAATATTCTTGAATATATATCTAGGAGTAGAATTACCCAGTTATACAATAACTCTATGTTTAACTTTTTGGGCAAATTGCCAAACTATTTTCCAAAGTGGCTGCATCATTTTATATTTTCATCAGCAATGTACATCATTGCCAACATTTGTTATTGTCCATCTTTTTGCTTACAGCCATTCTAGTGGGTGTGAAGCAGTATCTCATTATGGTTTTAATTTGCATTTCACTAATGACTAAAGATGTTGAGGGGGCATTTATTTTTATTATTTAAGATAATTTTTACTAGAGGACTACAAAACAGAACTACTTGAGGAGTTTTTTTTTCTTGAGGAGCTTTTATAGGATACTACCTGGGCTTCACACCACATAAAGTGGTAAAAGTATTTACCACAATGGTCTATTAGTATTTGGAGTGTAATAGAAAACCAATCCAAAATGGCTTAAACTGTGCAGAAAATTATCATGTCATATAACAAGAAGCACAAGGTCAGAGGATTAGAGTTGTTTACTACAACCACTCAGTGCTATGATGGAGATCCAACTTCCTTTCTCCTATTGTGTCATCCTAGCATGCCCATTATGTCTGCACACTTTGTATTAACAGTAGCAAGATGACTGCAGGAACTCTGGGCAATCCATCTGAACCTGAAAATGTCATGTGGAAGAGAAATCTATCTCAGAAACCTTTAGTTGTCTTTTCTTATATCTCATTGGCCTAGAACTGTATCATATGCCCAAATCTAAACCAATCACAAACAAAAGAAATGAGCATTTCATGTATATAGTTGAATTGAGATTTATTGCCTTACTAAATGGGAATTAAATGGGAATTCTGCTAACAAGGAAGAAAGGAGAAATGGATGGTGGGCAGGCAACTATAACAATGTTTCTGTTATATAGCTATAGGCAACAACATTATGATGATGAAAAATATTAGGCTGAAACTTGAAACTACTGCTATTGTACTACTGACACACACTAATTTCATATGGTTCAGCCTAATCATTTCCAATGCCATTTGACAGACTGGGCTGAGGAATGAGGAGACGGTAACATTGGTTCCAGGTTTTAGTTTAATCACTAAAAATAGTACAGCTCATAAACCATGAGTAACCTAAATTGATTGATACAAGTAAATCAGACTATTGTGAGCAAAAAGAATTTGTTTAATACAGGCTTTCACTGCCTTGAGTTCAATCCTTGGTCAGGGAACTAAGATCTTGAAAGCCATGCTGTGCAGCCAAAATAAACCACAGAATAATAACAAAAGATTTTATTTGACTTCTTTATATGTTTCTTGGCACATCTCAAAAGTATTTCCACTGTTCTGAGGCCCAAGCATTTGTCCTGATGCACGTGCTGATGAAGCCCGTAAATGTTTCATTTATACAGACCTAACAGTTTGTTGAATTTTAATTTTGGACAATTAAATCACAGAATGCATTATTCTGTTTTCATTAAGAAACATTTAAAGATTTCAAAGAGAGAGTGACTGTGTATCTTCCATTTTAGGGGTCTTTTAATCTAGGCAGACTTTGAGAAATCTAAAATAACCTATTTAGTATATGGAAATGAATAGTACGTTTCATGACTGGGCTACCCTTGAATTGTACAAAGCTATGCACAGAGCAGATTAGAAAATGGCAACCTTTCTCTTTTTGACATTTTAAAAATTATGTTTCAATTTTTTGAATAGGCAATATATTCACAGTACAAATTCAAAAGATACAAACGTTATATAGCATTCTCCCTCCCACAGCTGTTCCTCAGCCACTCAGGTCTCTTCTCCAAAGATAACTGCTACTAGAAGAAAATGTTTATGAATATTTAAACCTTGCCTTTCCCTACAAATAGCATAATTTACACCACTGTTCTGCTGCATTTTGTTGTTGCTGTTTGTTTTTTACCCAACAGGCTGTTTTGAAGACTATTCCAAATTGGCATATAATGAGCATACTCATCTATTTTTTATAGCTGCATAATATTCCACTCAATGGATATACTATATTTCTTTACCAGTCCCCTATTAGTGGACATTTAGATAGCTTTTAATATATTATGAATAGTGCTGCAAAGAGTAACTTCTACATACGTCATTTTGTACTTAACGCTAGTATATTTCTAGGGAAGCTTCCTAAAGAGACATTACTACCTCTAAGAAGGTATGTTTTTGTAATATTGCAAATAAAGCCAAATTTCTCTCTATTCCAGAGAGGTTATAGCAATTTAAATTCCCACAGCAATGCATGAGAGCACTGTTTTCTCCACAAGGGGCAGCTTTCCAGAAAAGAGATTTCTTTTTTTTTTTTTTTTTTTATTAGTTGGAGGCTAATTACTTCACAACATTTCAGTGGGTTTTGTCATACATTGATATGAGTCAGCCATAGATTTACACTAAGAAAAGAGATTTCTTAAAGTTACCCCCTGCACCTTCAATCTGGGTGTGTGGGCAGGACAGGATCTTGTTCTCACTTTTAGTACAGAAAAAAATGTTATGGTATTACAGGAACTAAAAAAAGAAAATAACAATGAAATGGGTAAAAATTTGAGGATGCATAGGAGAATGAATGGAAAGGCATGATTAAAATATTGACAGTATTTAAAATCTTTATACTTTTCTACAATTAACTCTGGTTCTGTTTGTAATCAGAAAAAACAATAGTAAAGTCATACTACTGTTGTCCTTGGATTAGGAATCTCATTCCCTTTAGGCAAAGCCCTCCTTTAAAGGAGCCTTCATTTCAGTTCCACTTTAGGCTGAGCACCTGCTCTTCCCTCAGTGTCTCCTCTGCTGGGCCAGAGATGCCAAGGAACTGGGGCAGAAACCACAACACATCTACATAGTCTGAAAAAGTTACCAAGATGAAAATTCCAACAAGAACCCCTCTTATATTTTTTAAATGTTTTATCAATTTCAATGATCATGGTGGAGTTTCACTTGCTTTCTGGCTTTTCTACCATGGTGGTTTCTGTTTTTCACCAAGACCATTAAAACATTCTGAACTTCCAAAGACAATACTATCCAAAAAAAAACACCTGCTTACTTGCTAACAGTCTTTGGGTCCCCCTGGCACACCCAGTCCATACCCAGCCTGGGCAAAGGCAGTAAATTAGAAGCATTTCTTCCAGGAGGTGACTCAGATATCCCAGCCTGGCCCAATGCTGCGTTCACTCTGCATACAGACTGAGAGCTGTTGCAGTTGCAATATTCTCTCTAAACTCCTGCTCCTTTGTTGACTTGTAGAGGCTTACATTCCAAAAAAGGTAATTTGAAAGTGCTGCTGAATTTAGATGCATTTTGCTAATTTGTTTTTATTATGCATAGAAATATTGGTATAAAAGGTGTTTCAATTATTTTCTAAGGGAGGGACCTATGCATTCTCTGCAGCCACAAAGCTTTTAAATGGAGTTATTTTTCTCAGCCTATAATCGTTCTCCCTTTTAAGTACCCCAGCAGAAAAAGTAAGTTTACTGCTCCTCACACAATGGGCCTCTTCACTTTTTAGGTTTGGGAGACCTGGGTGACCTACGAAAGTTAATTAGAAGGTTAACAAAGACGAAGACAGAGTCGAATCCATCGCCTCTCCTTCAGCCAAAGATGTCATCCATTAATTAGGGAAATCGTTAAGGTGGCCTTTATAGAATCCATAGAAAGTCTGCTGTTGGCGGTCGACAGTTTTGATCAGATTTTCCTCTCCCCAATAATGCTATCCTTAATAGTACGAAAAGCAGAGGTCTGGGGTGGGGGAGGGGAAAGAGGAGGGGGTGGGAAGGATGTGTTTCAGCAACAGTACAGTTAACCAGCCGCTGATTGTGACGGCTTTGATTCTCAGGCTGCCCCGCATTCTTGTTCCATGATGTAATCCTTATTGAACCTGGAAGGCGAGGGAGCGCGAGGGAGGCGGGAGAAGCTTCTGCTCCCGCCTCGAAGCCATAGGAGGCCCTGGGAGTTAGGAGCTCTCCCCCGGGGTGGGCCGCGCTGCCAGACGCTCTGCGGCAGCACCGCGGCTCCAGCAGCCCCGAGCACTAGGGCAGCTCGGGCTGCGCCCGGCTGTCCGGGTCTGGTGGGCGCCGGGATTCTTGGTTGCTCTGAGGAGGAAGATTTCTCCCTTTCTTTCTTTTTCTTTTTTTTTTTTTTTAGATTTCTCCCTTTCTGTTGATTCTCTGCAACCAAAACACCAGCTCAACTAAGGAAAAACTTTTGAGTCTCTTTGCCATCTTGAGAACCACAAGGGAAATAGAAAAGTCTGCATATTTGGTGGTGGTTGCATAGTCAGGACCTCCCTGCCAATCCCGTTTCTTGTCTCCTCTCGTGCTTATTTGAACCCAGAATTTGTAATTTAGACAGTAGAGCCTTCAGGGCTTCTGTTTTGGTATTATGTATTTAAGGTGGTGTTAATTCTGAATGTGAAATGCCTTTATTTTTTAATATAGAACTTTTTTCTCTAAATCATTTAAACTATTTTTAAGTGTACAATTCAGTGGCATTAAGTACATTCACTTTATTGTGTACCTATCACCACCATCCATCTTCCCCAACTGTCCACACAGTGATACTTATTTTTTAAACTACATTACAGGGTTGGTTCCATGGTTTTCCAAGTTATCAGTAAGTTCTTAAGGAATCAGCATCTTTTAGTCTTGGGAGTTTTTGCATAATCCTTCAATGGCAAAAGTTGGAACAATACAATGTGGCCCTTGTTTATCATGCAAAACATTTCTATGTTCCTCTGTGTCTCTCTGGACTGATATTGAGCAAATACTGTACAAAACCTAGACAGTACATTACCATTTTGGCTTGCCTTCCTTACACCACCCCAGAGTGGGTAAGGGTTGCTCAGACACCCCAGAGTGGGTAAGGGTTGCTCAGAGAAGGAAGTGTCACTCTCAGTTCTTAGCATCACCATGGAAAGGACCAAAACTACTATTCTACACATACAAAGTTACTCACACCGAGGCCCTTGTCTTTCTCAGCCAAGGAGAGTTCCTTTCCTCTGTCATCCTCCCAGCTCCTTCCCACACAGGAGGCTAAACTTCATGGCTCAGACCAGGGCCTGGAACAGCAGCTGCCACCAAGGTCCTGTGAGCAGCCCCTTTAGTTATCCCTCCCTTCCTGGCTGAAGGCACAGGGCTGGGGAAAAAGAGGGAGGACGAGTGTCCCCAGCTTTACAGAGGAAATAGTAGTAACTGTCAAACAGCTAAATGATTAAAAGCGCATGGAATAAAAACACATAAATTATGAAACACAAGCTTTACACGCCTTAGCTCTCTCTGTGTGCTCAATTGCTTCAGTCGTGCCCCACTCTTTTCAACCCTATGGACTTTTGCCCACCAGGCTCCTCTGTCCGTGGGATTCTCCAGGCAAGAATACTGGAGTGGGTTGCCATTCCCTCCTCCAGGGGATCTTCTCAATCCAGGGATCAAATTCCTATCTCCTGTATCTCCTGAATTGGCAGGAGGATTCTTATCACTGAGCCACTGGAGAAGCCCATGTCATAGCTCTATATGTTATCAACACGAAAATTTAAAATAAAAAACCCCAACACTGAAGCTGCTGTGTAGCACAGAGAGCTCAGCTTGGTACTCTGTGATGACCTAGGGGTGGGATGGGGATGGGGTGGAGAGAGGCTCAAGAGGGAGGGGATGTATGTATACTTACAGCTGATTCACACTGTTGTACAAGAGAAACTAACACAACATTGTAAAGCAATTACCTTCTCCATCCAAAGGATCTCTATTCCCACCCTCCAAAACTTTGTACCTTTGATTTCAGTTTTACTGTAATGTGTACTAAGCATTGGAGAAGGCAATGGCACCCCACTCCAGTACTCTTGCCTGGAAAATCCCATGGATGGAGGAGCCTAGTAGGCTGCGGTCCATGGGGTCGCTAAGAGTCGGACATGACTGAGCAACTTCACTTTCACTTCTCACTTTCACACATCGGAGAAAGAAATGGCAACCCACTCTAGTGTTCTTGCCTGGAGAATCCCAGGGACGGGGGAGCCTGGTGGGCTGCTGTCTATGGGGTCACACAGAGTCAGAAGTGACTTAGCAGCAGCAGCAGCAGCAGCAGCAGCAGCAGTACTTAGCATGTTGTTAAATTGCTTCATATTTCTTTGCTGTTATGGTTGGCAATGTATAAAGGACCTCAACTAATTGAATCAACAGTCTCTTAGTGGCTAGTTGGTGGTGGCTGAGCCACACACATAAAGTGCTCCCGTGTGACTTCTCGCTTCAAAGATTGCTTGCTGAAGCATTTTATCTGGTCACCTTAACTGCATTTTAAGAGTCATCAGAGGACCTTTTTAAATTTCTAAGATGACCTCAGACCAATTACATAAGGATTTCTGAGGGTGGGACTATAGAATGGTATGTTTTTAAAGCTCCCCAGGGGATTCCAATGTGCACTTATGTATCTAAGGTGATTTATGAGGTTGAGAACTGTGATGTTTAATTTTATGTATCAACTTGAATGAGCCAAGCGATGCCCAGATATTTGGTCAGACATCATTCTGGATGTGTCTGTGGAGGTGTTTTGGACTGAAGTAAACATTTAAATCAGTAGCTGAGTAAAGCAGACTGGCCTTCCTAACATGAGTGGGGCTTATCCATCAGTTGAGGACTTGAATAGAACAAAAAGAGGAGTAAGAGGGAACACCTCCTATTTGACAGCCTTTGAGCTGGGATATCAGTTTTTTCTTGCCTTTGGACTTGAAATGAAACATCAGTTCTTCTTGGATCTTGAGACCACCAGTCCCTGGACTGGAGCTACAGCTGATTTTTTCTTCTTTTTTATAGTTTTATTTATTTATTGGCTGTGCTGGGTCTTCACTGCTGTGCAGGCTTTTCTCTAGTTGTGGTAAGCAGGGGCTACTCTCTCAGTTGTGGCGCGTGGGCTTCTCATTGCAGTGGCTTCTCTTGTTGCACGGCATGGGCTGTTTTGTGCGTGAGCTTTAGGAGTTGTGGCATGTGGATTCAGTAGTTGCGGCTTCCGGACTCTAGAGCGCAGGCTCAGTAGTTGTGGTCACAGGCTTAGTTGCTCCACAACATGTAGGGTCTTCCCGGACCAGCGATCGAACCCATATCTCCTGCATTGGCAGGCAGACTCTTTACCACTGAGCCACCAGGGAAACCCCTCCCATCCGTTCTTGAAGTTGATCTTTCTTGAGAAGTGATCAAATAGCACCTACTGTTGAAGACAGCAATAAGGTCAGACCCTGATACTCCAGCTTTGATTCTGGATCAGTCTGTTGGCTTGAACTGATCAAGAGTCACTTCCTTCAGAATCTTCAAGAGCAAATTTAAATGAGCATGCATTAACATCATCTTCTCTTTCAGATCTGCAACCATTTCTGCTAGAGGTGTGTTGTGAATATCCATCTCAAGTGCATCTACTATGGCTTTTGCTTTTAAGAGGGAGCACACCATTTTGTCACTGAAAAGGCAGAAGTGACCTCTCAAGGCAGTCAGGGCAGCATGGGTAGAATACAGATGGAAACCAATGGAAATGTCACAAGAACTACAGAGTAAAAGGTTTTAAGTGTTGCCTTTGAGGGAACTTTCAAGGCCAACAAGAAAGGGAGCCTCCTAAACTACATTATTGTGACTCTGGAGAAGCTCCTGGCCCCAAGGGCTCTCAACAGGTCCCAGGGGAGGTGCAGAGTCAGTGAGCACGGCCTGGTACTGTGCATACTGGACCATGGAGCACCTCTCTGGTTGCAACCACCACAGCAGTCGTGGGCTGGATGGCATCTCCTCCAGCCCCAGCCCTGCAGGGCTGAGCAGAGAAGACCCTTTCACCACTTGCATGTCCCACTCCATGGAAGTTGTAAAAGAAGGTTCATCAATCACCTTCTTATCCCCATCACAAAAGTCACCCCACAGCTGCTTTGCAAAGTGAGAGCAACGTCTCTGCAGCTGAGCTGCCATCTTCTTGCTTACACTTGGTTCTTGAACAATGCCACTGTTGGGGTGCTGACCCTCAAGTCAGTAAAAAAAAAAACCAAAGCACAACTTTACAGTTAGTCCTTCATCTGCAAAGCTGCATCTACAGAATCAACCAACCTTGGATGGTGTAGTAAGTATTTGGTGAAAAAATTTGTATATAAATGGACTTGTAAAGTTCAAACTGATGTTGTTCAAGGGTTAACTGTACATCATTGGCTCTCCTAGTTCTCAGGTCTTTGAACTTGGACTGCAACTAAACCATTAACTTTTGTGGGTCCAGGTTGCTGACTGCAGATTCTGGGACTTGTCAACCTCCATAACTGTGTGAGACAATTCCTTACAACAAATCTATTTCTATATAGATATTCATCCTATTGGTTCTGATTCTCCAGAGAACCCTGACAAGTATAGATTTTGGTACCATGAAGTGGGATTCTGCTGTAACAAATACCTAAAAATGTGGAAGCTGCTTTGGAACTGGAAAATAGGTGGAGGCTGGAGGAGCTTTCAGGTGCATGCTAATAAAAAGTCTATATTGCCATTAAGGCACTAGTGGTAGAAACACAGATGTTAAAGGTGATTCTGGTGAGAGCTCAGAAAGAAAAAAAGAGAGCTAGAGAGAAAACCTGCATCTTCTTAGAAAATACTTAGCAGAATGTTTGTAGAAATGTGAATGTTAAAGACTATTCTCATGAAATTTCAAGTAGAAGTGAGGAATAGGTTATTGGAAATTAGAGGAAAGGTGCTCTTTATTATATAGTGGATAAGAACTTGGCTGAACTGTGCTCTAGTATGATGTGAAAGATTAAACTTGCCAGCAATGAAACTGGGTGTTTAGCAAAGGTGATTTCTAAAGCAAAGTATTAAAGATGTAGCTTTAGTCATCCTTACTGTTTTTAATAAAATACAAGAGGAAAGAGATGAGTTGAAAAAAGAATCTTTAATCAAAAAGGATCTGGAACTTAAAGACTGGAAAATTCTCAAACTATCCATCGCAAAAAAAAATGAGGTAGATGTTCTGAAGAGAACTCTAAGGGTGTGGGTGGCTGAACAACCTTTTAATAAGGAGATTAAGATGAATGTGAACCATAGATCCAATCAGTCATCTCAGCAGATGCCAGAAATAGAGATTATACCACCAGAAACACTGCCAGCTTCAAGAAAATGGGATAGAATGAAGGAAGGTTGCTAACATGGGCTATCCTTCAAGAAAAGAGAATGATATGAAGGTGATTCAGAGGGCTGCCTAACATAGGCCCAGGGGGCAAGGCTGTTTCCTTTCTGGTTTCAGAACTTGGGGCCCTTGAAGCAAGCCATGGTGGGGGCTCTCAGCAGAGAGCTGGAGGAGTAGGGCTGCCCACAGAGCCTTGAGGTGACACTGCCGCCTCAGTGGCCTCAGTGGCCCCCGAGGGCAATGCATCAAACCAAAGAGGATTACTCCCAAGCCTTTAAGATCTAATGGAATTTCTCTTGCTAGGTTTTAGACTTGCCTGGGACCTGTCACCCTTTCCTTCTTTCTTGTCTCTTCCTTTTGGATCAAGAATGTCTATACTATGCCTGCCTCCCCACTGTATTTTGAACATATAATTTGTCTGGTTAGGAAAGGAACTTTTCTTTAGGATGAGTCTCACCCATTTCTGATTTAAATGCTATTTAGATTAGACTCTGGACTTTAGAGTTGATGCCAGAATAAATTAAAACCTTAGGGGTTGTTAGGATGGAGTACATGTATTTGCATGTGAGGAGGACATGAATTTTGGGGGGCCCAGGGGTCAGAATGTTATGGACTGAATATGCCCCCTCAATTCATATGCTTAAGTCCTAACCCCGCAGTGTGACTATATTTGGAGATAGGGCTTACTGGGGGGTGATATGGGTTTAATGAGGCCATAAAAGTGGGGCCTTAAATCAATCGGGCTGGCATCCTTATAAGGAGAGGAAGAGACACTGGAGCCCTCTCTTCCTCGCGTGAGGATGCACATCTGTAAGCTAGGAAGAGAGCTCTCACCAGAAACCAGATTGACCAGTACTTTGATCTTGGGCTTCCCAGCTTCCAAAGCTATGAGAAAATAAATTTCTGTTGTTTGAGTTACACAATCTATAGTATTTGGTTATGGTAGCCTGAGTAGACAAATATAAGAACCATCTAAAGGAGATATCAATCACTGCCCCCACACATATCTCTTTCTAAAATAATCTATCCTCACCTGCCCCATGGGGTACATGCTCCTGTGTCCTCAGCTTATTGGTCAGGGTGAGCATCTGACCCAGAAGACTCTATCCATGGGCCCCTGAAACATTTCAGGCATAAACCCCACAGATCAGTTTCGTTTACGCTCATAAGATCTTCTTTTGCATTGTTAATTCTCTAGGCATAACTCAAGTTAGGGTAAGTTACTTGGTCAGATCTTAGCACCCACCTGAAAAGCTCATTGTAACAGTGATTTTGAAACTTGAGGCACTTTCCAAAAAGGACAGGCTTGAAAGGACAGCAGTTAGGATCTTTCAGAAGCAAAGGTCAGAATGTGAGTGTGGGACACCTACAGGGGAGTGGCTAAGAAGTAGGTGAGGGTGGGGAGATTGAAGGACACAAGGCACTGAAGTTTTCCCTGGGATGATTCTTTACCCCTCACCTCCAATTCGTCTTGAGGGTGGCCTTTGTCACAATTGTCCTAATCAAAGCAAATTTGACTGAAAGGGTTAAAGACCCATTCAAACTTACTTATGTATTGGGGGAGGGGTCATTATTCAAAGGATATAGTGGAAGTCTAGCAGGACTTCTTGGGAAACTACAGTTATTTCTTCCTCTTTCCCCCCACTCTGCTCCTTACCACCAGGCCCTGTGGCTTCTCGTGTTAGTTCACCTGGGCAGGTCTACCCACCCTCTCTTACACAGGCTCTCTCAGCCACCTCAAGGTGGAATGGGCCTGGCTGGGGTTGTCAATCATAAAACATCCACTGAGGAAATTCACGCTGAAAATTTCTGTTCAGATTGTTAGAAACGTCCAAAGATACCTTATTTTGTCTATTTTAAGTCCTAAATAATTAGATTTAAGTTTGGATAATAGGGATACTGAGTGAAGTATTATGACTCATTTTCTGATAAAAATTTTGTGTTAACCACATAATTCTTTTATTAAAAAAAACTCTATTGTAAAGTGTTTCTATAATGTTTACTTTCCTCTCTTTTTAAGATAGTGAAAATATTTGCTCCCTTTTGGTGATACATGAATCATAAGTTTTAATAGCAATTCCCATGGAAGAGATCTCAGGGAAAAGTAGAAACAGTACTGAGTTTAGAGAGTCAGAACACCACATTCATCCCAGCTGTATCATCCAAGGAACCTCAGGCATGTCACTGAGCCTCTCTGAACCCTGCTTTCTTCCAATGAGAAAGAGGAAATGACAGTAGGAATACTTTTCTTTTTATCTGAAGGTAATCACTTTAAATTTATATGTGAAATTAACTTGAAAGTTGAAAGCTTCAGTTTTTATCTCTGGTATATAGGATTTGCACTATAAATGTTTGTTGAATGACTTTTATAGTGTGAATGATCTCCATATATAAGGATAGGAAATTGGGCAGAATTTGTGCATATTCTAGATCATATTAGTGTTTGTTTGTTTGTTTGTTTTTGATACCAAATTCCTCATAGGAACTAGTTCTGTTGACTTTTTTTTTCCCCCCACAAAGTGAAAGTAAGAAAGTAGGAAAACAAATATATAAGTTGAGGGCTCATTCACTGAGTATACGTTTAACTAAGTTGCTACTGTACAAGAAAGTCATTAATAGTGTATTCATTTTTTTTAAGCTTATTCAACAAATACTCACCAAGGATATTGGGAACATGTTGTTGAATAGACATGATCCTTGTCCTCATGGAGCTGACAGTCTCATACTTGAAACACTCACACATCAAAAAGGCACTAAGGATATATGCTCCATCTCCCCTGGTCTATTTTCTGAGTTCCTGCAAATGTTTGTTTTGACCAGGGCCTAGAACGAGTTGGGGGAAGCAGGACAAACACCAAAGTCCAGCAACTGAGAAGAGGGCTTGGGCCTGGATATAAATCCCACACAATAATTTTTAGATCACTGTCCTTGGCTGAGGTGGGGGAGAAGATTTTTTTCACCAAAGCTGGAACATTGACTATATATAACAGTATCCAAATGTCATGTCTTGGCTCTACTCCAATATACTAACACTATTCCAATAGCTACTCCAATAGCTAACACTATTTGAGAGTCTGTCCAGGGTCAGGCACTGTACTGAACACTTTCCATGTTTTGTCTTTAATCTTCATACCAGCCTTGCAAGATAGATATTTTCATCACCCTCAGTTTGCTTATGAGACTGCAGCTATAGAGGACATGGCCAAGGTCACAATAGATGGTTATAACAGAATTAAACCTGTTCTGTCCTACTTGAGTACATACCTTCTTCCTGCCAGACCATGTAGGGCCTTTACTATTTTCTGAACAGAACAGTGGGCATCCCAGGTAGCACTAGTGGTAAAGAACCTGCCTGCCAATGCAGGATGCATAAGAGACATGGGTTCAACCCCTGGGTAGGGAAGATACCCTGGAGGAGGGCATGGCAACCCACTCCAGTATTCTTGCTTGGAGAACCCCATGGACAGAGGAGCCTGGTGGGCTGCAGTCCCTAGGGTCGCAAAGTGTCGGACACAACTGAAGCAACTTAGCACGCATGCAAACAGAACAGTAAGAAAGCTGTCTTTCTATCCCTTATCACAAAATACATGTCTTTCAATATAATACGTGATAATAACAACAGCTAATATTGAGTAATTACTATGTGCTAGATACTATCCTAATCTATTTATATGTATGAATTTATTCAATCCTCAAAAAGCTATGAAGCAGTTACTCTTTTTATTAAACTTTATCTATTATTTTGTAGATGAGGAATTGAAACGCAGAAAGATGAAGCAATTTGTCCACGATAACTCAGCTGATATATGGCAGAGACAGAGTCAGACCCAAGTTGCCTGGGGCCAGAGATTAAAATCTGTCATTTCATCCAAATGAAATACATTATTTTCAATGTCTATCACAGTTTCATTAATTGGTGAAACAAAGATCACTAGCATGTGAGGGACCCTTCTTCCTTACCTCCCACCCCCATGAGCAGAAGACCCAATTCCATTCATAGTCTGATGGAACATTTTCCTCTGTAATTGTTCAGTGTGAAACTTACACAACTGAATGTAACATCTCTGAATTTCATCTGCTGTGGAATGGCACATGATAAAAAATGCACCACATATTATAAGTCTTTGCTTTCTCACTAACTTAGTCTTTTTTCTCAAATGCACAACATTTCCCATAGACATGAGAGTTCTCTCAAAAAGTTAACAGCACTCTCTGAGAAGAGGAATTGGGAAAACCCAAGAACATTTTCTTTAGCAGCTCAGGCAAGTGACTGAAAAGTCAAAAATTAATTTTTTTATAATCAGATTTTAGATCTTCCCTCTGACTGACTGACTATTTGAGTAAATTGGGCAGTGGCATAACTGACCGGGCAGCAACCTCAGTGGCTCAGCTAGGAGCAAGGCATAGGCAGAAGGCAGCAGAAAAGTGTTGGGGCATCAGACCGGTAGATTCTAACCTCAGTCTACTAAGAACAATCTCCCTCTTTCTGTATCACAGAGACACACATGAAAGATTTCTGAAGCAGGCTGATGCCCTCAGATATAAACCTAGTTTGTGGCTATGAACCATTAAGGATGCTTGATAACTACTAATTAAGTGAATTAGAAACACAATATATAATTACTGATGTTCTACTTTCCCCCCTGTCTTTGCTGCACCACAGGAAAAAGTTTCCACAGCAATTGGTTTGTATAAGCAAAGACCAAAATTAAATTAAGAGGTCACATGCCAGTAGCAAAGACAAAATCGGGGAAACATTTTCTAATCAGAAACTGCAAAGAAGTTTGGGCCTTTATATAATAGAGAAATTAGGCTTGGATAGTGGTATTCTTTCAACAAACTTTTCACAAATATTTCCTGGAACAGGCCCAAGGACTGAATCCTCATTTAGCCTATTCTTTTTTCAGATATAATTGAATACACTTGTTTTGGTTTCTGCCTCCCCACCTTCCACCCAGGGGTAAGGGCAATGCTGCTCTGCTTTCATGTGGCACAGGCGCTGTCATAAACCACGTTTGAATATCTCTTCTTCAGGCATTAGAGGCTCTAGGTCTCTTCTTCCAAAGCTCCTGTCTTCTCACACCCCAGGCAAATTCCTCTATACCCTCCATTCCCCCAGTGATGCTCAGCAACCCGCCCCCTCCACTACCTTGCACTCCCCAGCCCCAAAAGTTATCTTATGAAAATGAACAACTCCATCATCTGAAAAGTATCCTCTGAGAGGTTTCTGGTGCAGGAAAATACAAAGAAGTGTCTAGAATCTTTGACTGAAATCACTGACCGTTGAGAGAGGTGACACTAAGCTGAAGAAACATGCATTCCTTGGGGCAGAGGGATGTATGCATCAGTAGGAGGAGGTAAGATAGCTCTTGTTTCTGTCTGAGGTCCATGGGAGAGGATTTAGCAACACACACATCAGTTGGAGTGAAAAGTCTCTAAAGACATATTCATTCCCACAGCAGGCCTCTGGTTTGGCATCTACTTAGCTCCTCAGACTCACCAGCCATCTCCATGGGGAGGGGGAGGACGTGACTAGTCAAAGGATTCCGACCACCCCCCTGGATGCCTCCGCAAGCTCCTGGAGTTCTCCCTGGCAGGGTGGCTGGCTGACTTGGCTTCAGAGTTTTATGAATATGAGCTTTTACTTCTGCTTCTTGAGATTTTTTTTTTTTTAAATGTTCAGATGAAGGCACAATAGGGAAAGGTAAGAAGCCTATGTCTGTCTCCTCTCTGTTCTTAAATGGTAGTTAAGAGGTAGCTTTTTAAAAGAAACTTCATTTGGATATAGAAACTTAAAAAAATTCCCTTTCTGCTTTGACGATTCTTTTCCACTATGTTTGTCAGAGGCTAAAATTCATGTGCTTTTGAAACATGAACACACAGACACACAAGCATGCTCACCCCAGCACACCACAGTCTCTGCTCTTTTACTCACATTTCATCCCTGAGGACATGCAGGCCTCCAGGACAAGAACCACAGTCACTGAGCAGTAGAGTCTGGTGAGCAGCCAGGGGGCTGGTGGGCTCCGTCTGCTCTTGCCATGAGTGGTTCTTTGGCCTGGTTTAGCAGGGTTGAGTGTCTGTGTGATTTCTGCATGGTGTCCCAGCATCTAGTTGTCCTGTCTCCAAGTGCAGCCTTCTACGTGCAACAAGGGAATTCGGGCTTCTTTGAAACAGGCTTCTGAGAGCAAGAGCAGAGGGAGACAAATGTGAAGGGTGTCACAGTGGTGACACGCCCTGGGGGAAAATGTGGGACCAGCTGGGCTCTGAGCCAACGGCAAGAGAAGGGAAGGCTGCTGTGAGTCAGAGTAGTTCTTCCAGGATCCTTACTGCTCCTGGAACATCTTTTGTCATTTTAAAGTGGTGCCTTCACCACTGGTCTTGCCTTGACCCAGGAGAGTGCACTAATTTTCATTCATTAACTTTGCAATGAAGTTATTATCATACAAATGGTACTTAGTCCTCATAATCCATGAATAAAGTAGCATTGTCCCCATTTTATTAATGAAGAAACCAAGGCTTCAGAGTAGTTTAAGCCACACATTCCCCAAGTTAAGGCTGTTAGTACTGGGAAAAATAAGAAGTCTCTATCTTTGTTCTTATTCTTGGTTCTTTCCCTTACATACTTTTAGTCAATAGACAAGTGTATACTTTATTCCTAATATGCAACATGTTCAATTAGGTTCTGTTAAGAATTCAAAGACATCGTCACTTGGTTCCTGTGACTTGGTTCCACACCACCCTGGCATTTACAACCTGGTTAGCCAGAATTAGGAGATAGGAAGGGCTGGGTGATGTGCATTTAATAAGTTATTGGTTCACTTATGCACTAAGGAAATGGTTTTTGAGCCTTAAATACCAGACACTGGGACAGCAGTAGAAGGACACAAAGATGGAAAGGACCCAGTCTCTGTTCTCAAGAAATTCAGTCTAGACAAGGGACTTTCACTGCTCAAAGCTGTTCAACGGCTTCCCATTGCTTCCAAAGTAAAATCCCAAATCCTTAATGTGACCCACAAGCTAGGAGATCTGACCTTTGCCTTTCTTTCCACTTACACAGGGCTTCATTAAGTTCCTCAGTCAGGTTAAACCTCCTTCCTTCCTTGAGGGTCTCTGCACATGAGAGGGCTTCACAGATGTATCTTTTGAGCAGGGTTTTGAAGAATAGATAGGAGATTTCCAGGCAGAAACTGATGGGGTGTTTTCCAGCTAGAGGAGTTTGGGGAGTGGACTTAGTGGATAAGAGTAGCTGGGGAAAGTTTCATAGAAAAGGCAAAATGTTCTTTGTATGTAACTGATATTTAATAACTATCTGTTGAAGAGAATTGGTTTGAGAAGGCTAGGGATGGGCAGAGTGTGGTAGGATGGGAGAGCAGGAGAGTGAAAGCAAGACCAAATAAGCAAAGCCTCAGGAGCTGGGAGTACCTGAGCATGATGCAAGGCAGAGGAACCATCTAAGAGGCAGGCTGGGAAGGCAGGGCAGCGAGGTGTGGGAGTGTGCTTGATGGGATGGGAAATCTGAACTCCAGTCACGGCTCAGCTAGTTGCTTTGTGACCTTGGACAAGTCACTTCTCTTTTCTTGGCCACAGAACTTGTGATGAAGATGGAGTGAGAAGGTGATTTCTCAACATCTCCTTTGCAGGTGAAACATGCTCTTTACAGTTTAGGTCGTGACAGAGAGTTGCGGAAGCCAGGTAAGATCCAACACACTGGAAAAGAGAAGGAAATCTTAGGAGGACAGAGAGAGCCTAGGCAGAGTGCTGGCGTTAGAGACCTTTATAGCAGGCAAGGCTGAGGAGAAGGACTGGAGGCTGGAAGGGAAGCCAGTTGAGTGACCTGCCAGGGGAAGCTGTAGCCTGTGACTCACTGATGTCCCACCAGGACCAGATCAATGAAATCAACGGAATTTTCTATAGCAAGCTGACTATTCCTAATTCTTACCCTGATCCAATGTCTAATGTCACGGGACCAAGCTCACCATCAGGAGAGAAGGCTGCTGTGGCCAGTAAAACTGATGTCCAGGTTCAAAGAGTAGGGAGGAGGGGAAAGAACTAAAGTTTTCCAGACAGTCCAAATGAAAGGACAAGTCCCTCACCCAGGTTTTTTTCTCTAGTGACCCTGATTTTGTGCCATAGATGTCGCTTGTTTCTCTCTTTTCTTCTTTGGTACTTTTGGGGAGGGGGAGCAAGGCAAGGGAGAGGGGAAGAGACTTTTTTCACTGGAGTCCTCAGAATTACAGTTCACAAACTATTCAGTAAACTGACCGGCCTCAACCTCCCCTTCAACGGCCTAATCTAAGGGGTGGATCTATGTGTTTTGTTGCTTGTCAGAAACAATTGCTGCGCGGCCCATTACATTTACAGCACGTCGCCCTTTAATTGGTGTAACACGCTGAGGCCTGAAAGGAGGAGAGGCCCACAAAAGCACCCGTGAATGAGCCTTGACTCACACAAAAACACTCTGCAGAAGTTCAGAGCTGGCCACTAACAAGGAGGTAGGGAGTTAGTTTGAAAAGGGGGTGAAGTTCAGAAATGTGTCACCTTGAGGAGCCTCCCATCAAAGCAATGGTCGCATTGACAAGCTGCAAAGAAAAAAAGTTAAACCTTCAGGGCTATGGACTTGCCTGCTGCATTTATTCTTTTTAAACTTGAGAAGGGGGGTGAGTGGGAGAGGGGAGAGTCTTTTTCTTCTCTTCCCCACCCTTGTCTCTCTACTCCCCTTATTTACTTCAGAGAACCTTAGAGAAGTCGATGTGAAAAAACATACCTCTCACACCCCTGCTAAGATACACTATTTTTTTTTTAATGTATAAAAAAGTCAGAATGAATGTGAGCAGCCTTAAGTTGCTGCTGCTGATTTCAACCTCTGTGGGAACAGTGTTTGCTCTCTGCATTCCCCCTCCCCCCACTTTCTAAGGCAACTCTCCCAGTCCTGGGGTTTGGAGCCCCTCCGCCTGGGCCTGCCTGCCTGCAGGTCTGGAGACTGTACACCAGGATTCCGTGAGGGTGAGGGCATGCATTCCGGTTCCTCAGTGGCAGAGGGGAGTGGTGTGAGCCATATCAAAGTATATGGAAGCATCATTTGCACTGGTGCGAGTCCAGCTGATCAGGGTACTGCAGTCGGAGGTTCTGCCCCCTCCTTGGAGAAGGAGGGGAACCAGTTTTCCCTCCTTCTGTCTGTTTAACACCTAGGTAAGATCCTACCCAGACCAAGCCACGCTTTGGTTCCAGTTTGTAAAATAACATGTCCCAAAAAGAAGAACTAGCATTCATAGGTCTGAGGTGGAGGTGGGGGACGAGGTCGCATCTTCTGTTCCTCCGCCCTCCATGGTCACCTGCTCCTCTAGTGCACCTGCCTCATTCCAGATGCCTGGAATTTACTCAGTGGCGGTAGTGGGATCGGTCTCTCTTGGCACTTCCCCTGCACCCTGCCCCTCATCTTCCTCCGGGGATCCCCGCCACAAAAGTGCTACCAAGGTGAAAGACCCTTCGTCCAGTTACTGGGCTCGAGCACCCCAGAGGCACCCTCCTCTGCTCATCTGCTCCCGCCTTTGTCTGGCGACTGGACCCCCACCCTAGCACTGCTCCTGTGAACCGGCTGCCCGGGGGAGGGGGGGGCGCTTTTCAATGCAGCGCCACAGCTCCCTCCAGATTTGTAATCCGCCAAAAAGCCGCTGATTGCTGCAATCGTTACTTTTCATTAAAAAAACTTAGAAGCAATTTGGGAGAACCCTTCTCAATGAATACATTTACCCCCGAACGGTCTTTATTCTCCGCCTCCACTTGATGAGTTTCTCTGGCACGAATCCGTTCTTACAGGCACAGAATGGGCAATCCCTTGATCCCCGTCAATTGTCATCCCGAGTCGGGGCCACTTTGACCGCCAATAGTGGGGAAGTCAGAGCTAATCCTCAGAAGGAATCACGGGAAAAGAAAAGCAACAATAACCAAGTCAAGCGTAAAAAATGAAAGAGAAATCTCTATTATCACTCACTACATTTCCCAGCTATGTACTGAAAAAATCAGCTCGCTTGTCATTCGAGTCAGACACCCACACAAGAATATGGGGTCGTGGTGGGTTGGTAGACTCACACGACGTAAGGAGCGATATTTGAGAGCCAAAGGCCTCTCTTCTGCCTCTGCCAAATCCCTCTCACATCCGCCATAACCATTAAATACAGACTGACTTTATTCTGTATGGGGAGGCCCAGGGGTGGGGGGTGAGGGAGCCCCCAGCTGTGCATGGATACAAAAAGGTCCCAGGAGAGAGGAATGGGGGGTGGGGCGGAGTGACGGTGCTAGAGGAACGCGCTCCTCTGGGGCACCTCCTGCTTGGGCGGTTGGGCCTCTCCTGCCTGGGTCCAGCCACCTCCTGGAACACCCCCTCAACCCTCTCTCCACAGCTCCTGCAGCTCCGTGGGTGCGCAGACTTGGAGGCCGGGTCCTGGCGCAGCTGCATGACGCGCGCTGCGCTGGGGCCAGGGGCCGAGGGCTCCGCGCAGCCTCGTCTTCCACAGGAGCCGGGACCCACAGCGCCGTGGGCTGGGGGTGGGGAGTGAGAGTCCCGGGAATCGCTGGGGCAGACACAGAAAGACCTGTGAGAGTGTGCATACACAGCCACTTTCCACGCTGACACCTACAATTATATGACATAGGCCTTGATTCCTTTATGCCGCAGCCAAGTGAGGGGCAAAGTAAAGCGGGGATGCAGGGCAGGATTCCTGGCGCTACTGCAGCGTCTGGGGAGGGGTGGCCCTGCAGGCTCCCTTCGCTCTCTCCCTCCCTCCCTCCCAAGGGCTGGGGCTGCTCCCTTGCTCAGGGATGCGGAGTTGATGGCCAGCACAGGGTTTGGAGGACCTGAATCCCAAAAGAAAGGGCCAGAACACAGTCCAGCAACCTCTCCAAGTCCACTTCTCTCATGATGCTACAAAGCCAGTCTAAGGTGCCTTTGGCTACTTTCATTTTCCCTTGCCAGGTCCTCCTGGGGACCAGGTCCTCAGGGGACCTCCCATGATCAAGTGGTGAGGCTGGTTCTCCTGGTTGTTTAGGGCAATGAGGAAGGGCCACATGTGGGATGAAGGTTTTTTTCATCACCTCCTTCCTCAGGCCTTAGAGGTGCAGCCTGCCAGCAGCTCCTGTTCCTCCCAGCCACCCACTTCACCCTCAACCCCCTCACCCCATCCCACACCCTGGTCCCCAACATCTAGGCACCCACCCTGTGAAGCCTGTTGTAGTTATCTCTCTGAGGAACCTCTCCAGATTGTCACTCCCCACAGCACACCACATGCACATCACACACTACATGTGTACACATGACACGCTGCATACCATTAACACATAGATTATCACCCGTGTGTACACACATGCAGAAAGTAACATCCAGGGAGCAACAAGCTTCGGACACAATCATATTTACACAAGACCTGCACTCACCCACATATATAGTCACACAGACATGCACACATTCCTGCATACCCAGGCACACATGGATCATGCACACTCTTGAAATACCCTTGGGCATCCAGATACTGGCTCCATCAGAAATGCCAGGTCAGGCAGGGGGGACAAGAGGGAGTCATCCAGGTGGGGGTCATGGTCTTCGGCTCTGAGACCCAGGCCTCCTTCAGGATGCTCGCCAGGGCAGATACCCCGATCTTCTCACTGGGCCTGTGTGGTGCTCACACCCTTCACCCGGCATGGGCTGCACCAGAGCTGGGACAGCCCCAGGTGGCCACACCAATCAGGCCAGAGTCCGAGGTGAGCACTGGACAGCGAGACTCACTTCAGCACGGCACCAGACACATGCCCATGAGCCTCCTTAAGGGAGTGGCTGAGCTAGCCTCCATTGTGGTCATGCAGCCAGAGATTGGGAAGGACACTGAAAGAGGCTGTCCAACCTGACTGACTTGCACCCACCCAGGTGAGGCATCCCACCCAGGGAGGATGGCATAGGAGGTGGTGGCAGGTAGTGATAATCACCATCTATAAAGCCAGTGAGAGTGAGATGGTTCTGCCCAGCCCCAGATTTACATAAACGTGGAATCCCCGCTTCCACCGAGATCTGGAAAGGGTGCTTGCAGAGAGGGCGACCGACATTCTGCAATCCTAATTAGTGATTTTTGTCCCCTTGTTACTGGGCTCAGCATCTCATGCAAATGAACTCTTCATTTCAGCCACATTACCCCAGTTCCAGAATTAACTGACTCTTATCTTTAATGATATGCCACTGAAGTTCTCCGAGCCGGCTAGCTTTTTATCTTGATTACTCTAATCAATAAGAAATGATAGAGTAGAATTATAAACTCTATTGGCTTTTAAATGTTGCCGACAAGCCCTCTAGATGCCATTCCCGTTCATTGTTATTTATTAAAATGATCCTCAGCCTAACAGCGGATGCAAATAGAGAAGAGAACAAGAATTAGCCTTGGGAAGAGTCCCAGTCGTTTCTGACAACTTCACCTCCTACTCCCCAGGGAAGAGTCTTTGCTGTTTAGGCTTGAGAAGATGGAAGCATATTAAAAAAAAATTTTTGTTAAGAAAATTGCTCTTTTGGAGGTACAAAAGAAACAGAAAACAAGAAACACCAAATTCCCTACCTCATCCAGACAGATAGTTTTAAAGGTAGAAGCTTTGAAAATGGCACTTTGAAATACAGAAACTCATGCTCTACAAATGAATCAAATCTTTTATCTCTCTGTTTCTCTTCCAACTCCCCACCTTGCTGACTCCTCCCTCCAACAGACTTTTGCATACCAACATCTACAGACTTATCTTTAGGTATGTATGATTTCAAACAGGACTCAAGAAAGGCAATTTCCTCCACTTTTTCTCTTGGGAGAAAAACAGGTCTTGGATCTTCCTGTCTGCAGACAATATCTTTAACTCCAGCTAGATGGCAGGTGGTGGCTGGCCAAGGTGTCAAAAGCACCTCTAATGGTAAGTTTTAAGGTTCCTATATGTCCAACATCAGGTGGGTTGAGATGTTTCTCCCACTTTAGGCAGCCCATTGCCCATACCCCTCTAAGGTCCAGGGCACCACAACTATCCCAGTCACACCTCCCTCACAGGCCACATTTGTGCAACACTCTTTCCCAAGAAGACGAAAAGAGAGTGTAGGGCATTTATTCTCTCCCTCCACTCGTTGAGAGTGAAAAAAAAAAGAAAGTTTATGTTATAGGCTACAAACACCCCTCTTCACCCTTGACCAGTGATTAACCCTCCTCTTACTCCCAATCTTGGCTCTAAGTTTGGTCCCGGATGGGGTGTCCTAGGAGGGTCAGGGGCTGCTGAAAACACCAGCTGTCATCACTTATCAGATCATGTACTAATTTACTGGCTTTCATTTAAATCCCCACCCCCTAAACCCATTAAGAACCGATTCTGCACTAGGCACTTTGTCAGGAGCAAGATTCAGGTTCTGAGGCACAAGGAACCTTTCCCTAGTTGGCTTGACCCTCTGCCCCCTCTTTGCTTTGGATGGGTTCTAAGAACGGTGACATCCAAAGCTCCACAAACGCTAAAACGGTAGGCACACACGCCACAAACTCGGCCTGCCCCTGCCCAGCAACCCCTCGGGGCGCACCACCGCTATCTCTGACGCGTTTATGCACAGTCCTACTCGCCCGCCGCAGACAGACCGGTCCCCAAGCAGCCGTCCAGCCCCTCCAGCCGCGTAGCTGCGAAATCTGTCCTCTCCCTCTAACCCCATTCCCCGCACACCGCCCCAGGCGCTGCGCCGCGCCCGTGCCGGGCCAGTCGGGGAAACTGTGCGCTCAGTCATCTGGCAATCACAGACGCTCCGAGGAGGGGCGGCGCGCGGGAAACGAAAGCGGCTGGAACACAAACTCAAGTCCCCTAAGGCCGCGGTCGATCCGTGCAAGAAGTTGGAAATCCTCGGGTAGGCTAAGCGTTTTTGTTTTTTTTGTTTTTTTCTTTTTTTAAATGACACGTGGGGGGAAGGGCTGAATGTATCAAAATCATGTAAAATTTCTGTTCTTAGCAACATCCTTGTTATTAGAATGATGACTAAACCGCCAGGATTATTCTGGACTGTAAGTTATCAAGAGCCCACTAATTTCACATTAAAGCCCATTGACTGCAACGGCGTGATTGAAGGGTTTTTAACAATTAACATAATCAGAAAATGAGCTGAGATAATTTTTATTCAACTCATTACTTTTTAATCATGTATTTCTTTTAATTAATATCTTCTCCGTGAACATAACACAAAGCAGAGCCCCAGTGCTGGCCTAAACCAGCCTGTGGGACTGAATTTGACACAACCAAACACTGCACCAGCCGCATTCATTGTATCTCTATTGTGGTATTCGCAAAATAGAAAAATCTTGTCCAAAAGTCACCATATTGTTTTGCAACACAATATAAAGGGGGGAGGGGCTGAAGTTGCACAAGCCATACGATTTTTAAAATTCTACTTAGACTTTTATATTTGGGTGCCTTTCTTGGTTTGCAGCCAGACAGAAAGATACAAATGAGAAGGAACAAACAGGAAGAAGAACAAGAAGAGGAAAAGGCTTTTGGAGATGAATGTCCCATAGTGGGTTTCAGGTGCTCCTGCGTGCCACCAGGGCCAGCTGGAGGAACCTTAGAAGGCACAGAACTTGACATCAGCATGCCTGCTCGGCCTCACCTCGTCTCAGCTGGGCACCTGGGCCTGGCCCAGGCTGTCGGGGCTGAGGTGTTCAGCTTCAGTTCCCCCACCGTAATAAACCTCCTTGGGCTCAGACCCAATGGAATTAAATCCCTCTGCTCCCCAGCCCCAATGGCAAGTGGGCTGAACCTGCAGGCCCTTTCTTTTCAGTTAGGATATTGGACTGCTCAAGTATTTGCATTGTAGTCTTGGTGTCTTGACCCCAATGGCCCCCAACACTTCCTGGTAAGCACAACCTGGAAGACGTGATCCAACTCAAATGCTCAAATGGCTCAAATGGGTCAGAGAGTTGGCATTTTGATGGCAAATTGGACTCCAGCTTCCCCTACCTTGGTGGGCACATCTTGCCTGTGGCCTGACCACTGGATCTCCCAAGCCTACCAAAAAAAGGTTGTTTCTGGACTAAGATCTCTCACCCTGTGGGAGCTGCATCAGCCTCAGAAAAAAGAAACAAAGCCGACCCCTGGTGGAAGAAAATGAAAGTTGAGAATATAAGGAAGGCTTGTGAGGGCCTCCTGCCCAAACATCTGTACATGGGAGAAGGAAGGGAGAAGGAAGAGAGAGTGGGAAAGGGTAAATAAGGAAAAGGAAAACAGGAGAAGGCAGAAAACAGCAGAGATCATATGGTAGCAGGTGGAATTCAGGTCGAGAGAACTGGGAAGAATGAGAGACCAAATCCTTTGGGCCCCTTGGGTCAAGAATGCATCCTCAGTGCTTGTGTCCTGACTAGTGTCACTGATTAGGCAGGGAACTCTGATTTCTTCTCTTTCTCTCCAGTGAAGGTCAGAAGTTCTATGATTACAGAGGGAAGATGGAGGTCTCTGTTAGACACTGGCAGCATCTGCCTGCCTGTCTCAGAGGGCACGCAAGTTCCAGAAACTTCCTTTACTCTAGACAAAGCACTGCCTCCCACCATCCTAACCTCTCAGTCTTAGCTAAGTGATAGTAACTAAGGCAAAAATTCAACCTACCAAGTTCCATCCTCTCTGGCAACTGAGAACAACCACTGCCGAGAGGTGTGATGAAGATGCTGTCAGTGGCTGTGTTTTAGTGCATTATAGGAAGACAAATCTGCATGGTATGCTTATCTCTCCAATGCAAGTGCTAAACATGGGGGAGAGGGAGATGAGGGCAGGCAGACACACAAAGGGCACAGCTGTTCTGAAATCTGCTTTGATTAAAGCAGGTCAGGAGGATCAGTTTGGTGCCCTGGACAGGGGGCAAATTGCCTCTCTTGATAAACATTAATGAAATAGTTGTAGCACATTTTTGCCAAAGAAATAGACTGCAGGAAATATTATAAGAGGTAAGTACATGTTCCCATGAGAACAGACAGCACTGTGTCCCACAGAGTTTTGTCAGTGACAACATATGCTTCTTGTATAGTTTCTCCACTTCGCCTCACTGGTAGAGCCATCATTGCCTTGGGCCAAATCAGACCCAAACAATGACCTAGGCTTGAGATAAGGGATGCCAAGTCAACCAAGAGCCCTGGTAAATGAATTATAATTCCTATGGGCACCCCTGGAACAAGAGGCAGAGCTGTGGTGACCCCACTTTGGAACAGGGCACTCTCCTCAGGCCGCTGTATCGTCTCTTTAAAGCTTTCATGAACTCTTGACACATGCATCCTATTCAGTTTTTCCTGTTCATCAGAGCATCATGACACACTCAGTACGTCCTAGTATTGTAGCTATTGTTCTGAAAACAGCTAGAATGTTTCATAGCTTCTCTGGCTAACTTCAAAGGTGATTTTTTTTTCCTACTTGGACTGAGTCTGAACACGGTGAAGCAAAGAGAAGAATGTACAATCATTCAGTTCAGTTCAGTCACTCAGTCATGTCTGACTCTTTGTGACCCCATGGACTGCAGCACACCAGGCTTCCCTGTCCATCATCAGCTCCCGGAGCTTGTTCAAACTCATGTCCATTGAGTCAGTGATGCCATCCAACTATCTCATCCTCTGTCGTCCCCTTCTCCTCCTACCTTCAATCCTTCCTAGCATCAGGGTCTTTTCCAAGGAGTCAGTTCTTCACATCAGGTGGCCAAAGTATTGGAGTTTCAGCTTCAGCATCAGTCCTTCCAATGAATATTCAGGACTGATTTCCTTTAGGATTGACTGGTTTGATCTCCTTGAAGTCCAAGGGACTCTCATGAGTGTTCTCCAACACCACAGTTCAAAAGCATCAATTCGTCGGTGCTCAGCTTTCTTTATAGTCCAACTCTCATATCCATACATGACTACTGGAAAAACCATAGCTTTGATCAGACGGACCTTTGTTGGCAGAGTAATGTCTCTGCTTTTTAATATGCTGTCTAGGTTGGTCATAGCTTTTCTTCCAAGGAGCAAGCGTCTTTTAAATTCATGGCTGCAGTCACCATCTGCAGTGATTTTGGAGTCCAAGAAAATAAAGTATTTCACTATTTCCATTGTTTCCCCACCTATTTGCCATGAAGTGATGGGACTGGATGCCATGATCTTTGTTTTTTGAATGCTGAGTGTTAAGCCAGTTTTTTTCACTCTCCTCTTTCATCAAGAGGCTCTTTAGTTCCTCTTTGCTTTCTGCCATAAGGGTGGTGTCACCTGCCAATCTGAGGTTGTTGATATTTCTCCCAGCAATCTTGATTCCAGCTTGTGCTTCATCCAGCCCAGCATTTTGCATGATGTACTCTGCATACAAGTTAAAAAAGCATTGCTACTGCTAAGTCGCTTCAGTCGTGTCCGACTCTGTGCGACCCCATAGACAGCAGCCCACCAGGCTCCCCCGTCCCTGGGATTCTTCAGGCAAGAACACTGGAGTGGATTGCCATTTCATTCTCCAATGCATGAAAGTGAAAAGTGAAAGTGAAGTCGTTCAGTCGTGTCGGACTCTTTGTGACCCCATTGGACTGCAGCCTACCAGGCTCCTCCATCCATGGGATTTTCCAGGCAAGAGTACTGAGTGGTTGCCATTGCCTTCTCCATAAATAAGCATTAAAGCAATTCAAGTTTTGAGACAGCCATACTGCACAATTCAGGTCAGAGCATACACTGAAAGACTCAATTATCTGAATTGTGTAGTCCACTCTCTATCACCAGATGATTATATAATTTTGCTTTCCTTTGTGCTCTGTAGATACAAGCTTGCTCTTTAGAAGAATTCTCAGGGCCTATAAGGAAGAGCTTAGTACCCTGAATGGTGTGTTGGGATGCCATCATCCCTTTGGTGAAAACTGAAAATCTACTCAGACTATATCTAGATTTTAAAAACCCAAATTAACATTCAGCAGAAAACAGAAAACTTAAATAGTACGTCACATTATAATAGCATGTCATACTTAAAAAAATTATTTATTTATTGGCTGTGCTGAGTCTTCGTTGCTGCACACAGGCTTTCTCTAGTTGCGGGGAGTGGGGTCTACTTTGTTGCAGTGCATGGGCCTCTCACTGCAGTGGCTTCTCTTGTGGAGTTCTAGGTGCACAGGCACAGTAGTTGTGACACTGAGGCTCAGGTGCCCCGTGGCAGGTGGAATCTTCTTGAACCAGGGATTGAACCTGGCATTCTTTGCACTGGCAGGCAGATTCTCAACCATTGGGCCAGCAGGGAAGTCCTAGCATGTCATACTTTTTTTCATAGATTTTATTGTGAAAAATTTTCACCACACACAAGGGTGTAATAACTCCCCATGAATCCATCACCCAACTCCAGTAAGCATCACATTTGCCTTCTTGCTTCCTATCTCCCTCTTGGTTTGCTTAGGGTACTTTAAAGTGAATGCCAGATAATACATACCATTTCACCCTTAAACATTTCACTATACATCTCAAAAAATGACATATCATAGTTGCAATGTCAATATCACACTTAAGAAAAATAGTAATTCTCTAATATCATATAATATCCAGTCCATACTGAAATTTCTCTAATCATTTAAAAGAAAAATTTTAATAGTCTGTTTGAATCCAAATGAGATACACTTGTTTTTTTTTTTTTTTCCAATTTTAATTATGTCACCAAACTTCTAACAAGTAAGACTGCAAAGTTTTCATAGAGTCTTAGGGGGGCTGCTATGTTCCAAAGAATATGTTTTAATTCACAAAATATCATTGGTAACGTCTTGTCCATAAACATGGTTGGCAAAATTAAAAAAAGGCACAAAAGGGGAATGACGAGAAATGCTTTCCACTTTCAGTGAAGAGTACCAAAGCAAATATCTTTCACGAGAAAAGGCAGAGAAAAGGGTTCAGTACGTCATGCACAACTTGAGCTAAAAAAAAAAAAAAAAAAAATTCTCTTCTAGGTCCTGAAGCTTGAGAAAATGAGTTTTCCTAATCACGTGCTTCATGTCAAATAAAATGTAAAGCTGCACAAATACATGTTTGGTTTAACAGTGGACCCTTTTTTTTTTTTAAGTGAGGCAATTAAACAAAGGACAACAAAACCAAAATACCTTCATCAACAAAGCAACTCCACCTGTCGCCTCTGTCCCTTTTACCACTTAGTGGGGTAAAATGTCCGGTAGAATGTAAAATGCAGCATTCTCAATCATGGGATCTAGAAACTTTTCATGATAACTTATTGCAAATTGCACTTGACAGTTCACCACGACAATGGAAAACTGGCCCCTTGTTCGCTTATACAGTCCTTGAGCCCCAAAGGGAAGTCACCAGTAGAATGACCTGGATAAAAAGTTTGCAGCTGTGCTCAGCCAGCTAGCTCCACCCTCCGGGTGGGAGCCCACCCAGGACACCGCCTTGTCCTGCTCCTTCGTGGGACTCTCATCCTCAGGCAGGTAGTCAGGCAGCTCCGTGTTCTGCTCTACCTCCACAGGCGTGTCCTGGAATGGGACCAGCATCTCTTCTCCACTTTCGCTCTTCACAACTTGCTGAGCCTTCATAACCTTGGTTGATGCTATCGCTGATGCCAAAGCCTCTGCTTTAAGGTCTGAACGGATTCGTACCACACATCTCTGAACGGCCATTTGAAAAGTAAAGCTAATAACACCTTTAATTTTAACAAGGCCTCTTCACACAGGTTTCTCCGGGACGTATCATCAAGACCATCTATATGCAAAACCACTGTTTTGGCACGTTTGTTTGTAGTTCCCAGGAAAAACTGAGCTTTCCTTCGACGTGAATCATTTCACTGAAACTATCCCCATCTGCCATATTGGAAGACTGAAGAATGTCATAGATTTCAGAGGCTAGCAGTTTTGTTTCCCCTGGAGTTGTAGACTTCTGTATAACATTTTGCAAGCTTAACATCATTCCCAGCTCTCCTTTCATCTTTTCTCTGTTGGCACGGCACTCTGCCAAGTATCGAAGAGCGAGCAAAGCTGAGTGGACAACAGGGGGGTTGGGATGGTCCATAAATAAAATAAGGCCAGGCAGACATCCCTGATCCTGGACAATGGCTCGTCGGTTTAAAGGATCTGTGGCTAGGTCTCGGAGGTGGTTAACTACAGAGAGAGCATCAGGTTCCTCATTCATGGTGGAGGTGGACGAATTCATCTTCTATGCCATACACGTGGACAAAATCTTCTTAAATTCACTCCAGCGCTCTAGGAATTCACAGCCTGCCGCACCATTAGGGCCACATTGATGATGAGGTAGAGGAACCCAGAGGCGCGTAGCAGGGTCAGTGACGACAAACGACCAAGCTGTCTTCTGGAGCCTAGACGCGAGGACGCTGGCCGAGATACACTTGTTTTTGATTGTACAGCTCTTAAATCTATTGAAAAAAATTCTTGGTTTGTTTTTGTTATGGCTTTTTAGTCTTTTGAAATCTTTTACTATAGTTCTCTCCTATCTCCTGCCCCCTCTTTTCACATGACATTGACTGTTTTATTTTTTAAGAAACCAGGTCAATTGTGCTGAGGAATGGAATTTGCCTGCTTGCTTCCTCATGGTATCATTTAGCAGAAGTTTCATGTGTCAGTGAAGCAGAAGTTCAACTTGATTTTCTATCTTCTGCATTTCTGAAGACTAGAAATAAGATCTAAAAATGAATAAATTCAGGTTCTTTTTTTTCTTCCATTGTTTGGGCAAGTATATATTAGAGGTGAATTTCACATTGCACAGAATCAGGAGGCCTGCAATGTCTTGTTCTGGTTTGAGTGACGCTCAGGTTGATCAATGTGTTCAGGTGATATCACTCCCTCATTATAAAGTTCCCATTACTCTATAACTTTGAATCAGGCATTTCACTAGGAGAAGCACATCATCCTTTTCAAAGCATATTTCAAGTAAATTATTTCTTTTTACCAGTGATACATATCATTTTTCTTATTGTATACAGGAGTGACAGAGAAGTCACTTTGGGGGTAACATAGTGCCTTTGGGGCACACACAAGTCCGAAATTAAAATCTTCTGATTTCTGACTCCAAATCCTTGTCTATGACAAGAAACATGACAGGCAATAATGCTTCCTGGTGTCCTGCCACTTGAAATCAAAGGAGTATTTAAAAACTGGACTTTTAAGAGTCAGTCTTTGACTTAAAAATCTTAGTTGGGAATTAATCACCATGGATCACTCTGGTCTGGAACACCAGATACAAGAAATTTGATTTGGTTGGTAATGAACATCTGAAAGCCCAAATCCCATCTTCATTGTTTGAGTGAACTTTTTGTTTGCATAGTTTTTGACAGATAAACCAAAGGGGATACTCTTCTCACTCAGAAATATTCTGGTCCCCAGAACCGGGCTGTTTATAATAAAGGTTGTTTGTGTTTAGCTAAAAGTATCAGAAACACAAATTCCAGGGTCTTGAACAAACAGGATTTTATTTTCCTTACACAATGAGGCCAGAGGTCAGCAGCTGCTTTGCTTTAGTGACTTAACGATTATAGGATAGCTGTTGTCTCTCAGTCTTTTCTGCGGGGTCTCAAGGTGGCTGTTGCATGTCCAGTCATTATTTCTGCATTCAAGACAGAAGACGGGAGCTCAAGAAAAGGCCATGCCAGCCACATCTATTCCTGTCAATTAGGGGAACATATGCTTCACCAGAACCCCTCTAGCAGTATTCTTTTGGGTCAGAACTGGATCATGTGGCATCCTAAACTGCTAGAGAGCTGGGAATGCTGTATCTGGCATTCAAATCTCTATTGTAGAGGCAGCAAGAGAGAGATGGAGATTGGCCATAAATGAAATGCTGATCCACCTACATCAAGCCCAACCCTCTTTGTTCTCTAACACATACTATCTCCTACATTTCCATGAAACCAAGTCATTCATTCTGAAGAATGGTAAGAAGTAAGAATACCCTTATTCCTGACTTCTTTGACCACAAGGGATGGTAGTCAGACAAAGATTGGCTCCACATATGGAATGAAGTTAAGTCAAAGAAAAACAAATACAGTATATTAAAGCATATATATGGAATCTAGAAAAAAATGGTACTGATGAACCTATGTGCAGGGAAGGAATGGAGATATAGATGTAGAGAATGGACTTATGGATACAGGGAAGGAAGGAGAAAGTGGGACAAATTGAAAAGATAGCATTGACATATATACACTACCATATGTAAAATAGCCAGCTAGTGGAAAGCTGCTGTATAACACAGGGAGCCTAGCCTGGTGCCCTGTGACGACCTAGAGGGGTGAGATGGGGTGGGGGTGGGAGGGAAAGAAGAGTTATGACTGATTCATGTTGTAGGACAGAAACCAACACAACATTATAAAATAATTATCCTCCAATTAAAATTTTTTTTTAAAAAATTGGTTCCAACCTCTAGGAGGCGATGAGTACCTTGAGTGCTAAGGTAGATGAAGTTGAATTTTACTAGTCTTTGAATTCCATGGTTTGTTTAAGGCTATTAGAGAATTTTAAAGATATCAGACTGGGTTGGAGTGAGAGTGAGAAATACTGGAAGATCTGCAAAGCACAAAATGTAAGACAGGTATCAACAAAAAGTCTACAAACAACAAATGCTGGAGAGGATGTGGAGAAAAGGGAACCCTTGAACACTGTTGGTGGCAATATAAATTGGTACAGCAACTATGGAAAACAGTATGGTGTGTCCTCAAAAAACTAAAAATGGAACTAACATATGATCCAGCAATTCCACTCCTGGATATATATCTGGAAAAATGAAAACACTAATATGAAAGGATACATACACCCTGGTGTTCACAGCAGCACTGTTTATAATAGCCAAGACATGTATGTACCAAGTGTCCATCCCAAGTGTCCATCAATAGATGACTGAGGGACATCCCTGGTGGCCCAGCAATTAAGACTCTGTGCATCCAAGGCAGAGGACGTGGGTTCAATCCCTGGTCATGGAAATAAGATCCCACATGCTGTACAGTGCAGCCAAGAAATTTAAAATATAATAATAATTAAGACATAGACAACTGAATTGAGAAGATGGACCATTAGTCATAGAAAATGAAATACTGTCATTTGCGGCAATGTGGATGGACCTAGAGAATATTATGCTTTAGTGGGATAAGTCAGACAGGTAAAGACAAATACTATATGATATCACTTATATGTGGAATCTAATAATAATAATAATAATCTAAAGGTAATACAAATGAATGTATGTGCAAAACAGAAACAGACTCACAGATATGGGAAGGAAACTGTGGTTACCAAAGGGGAGAGGCTATAATGTGTGTAATCCCTGTCCTACACAGTATATCCTTGTTGCCTATTTATTTTATATAGAGTAATTTGTATCTGGATGAAGCACAAGCTGGAATCAAGATTGCTGGGAGAAATATCAATAACCTCAGATACGCAGATAACACAACCCTTATGGCAGAAACCGAAGAACTAAACAGCCTCTTGATGAAAGTCAAAGAGGAGAGTGAAAAAGTAGGCTTAAAACTCTACATTCAGAAAACTAAGATCATGGCATCTGGTCCCATCACTTCATGGCAAATAGATGGGGGAAAAATGGGAACAGTGCCAGACTTTATTTTGGGGGGCTCCAAAATCACTGCAGATGGTGACTGCAGCCATGAAATTATAAGAAAGATGCTTGCTCCTTGGAAGAAAAGCTATGACCAGCCTAGACAGCATATTAAAAAGCAGAGACATTACTCTGCCAACAAAGGTCCATCTAGTCAAAGCTATGGTTTTTCCAGTTGTCATGTATGGATGGGAGAGTTGGACCTCAAAGAAAGCTGAGCACCGAAGAATTGATGCTTTTGAACTGTGGTGTTGGAGAAGACTCATGAGAGTCCCTTGGACTTCAAGGAGATCAAACCAATCAATCCTAAAGGAAATCAGTCCTGAATATTCATTGGAAAGACTGATGTTGAAGCTGAAACTTCAGTACTGATGCAAAGAACTGACTCCTTGGAAAAGACCCTGATGCTGGGAAAAATTGAAGGCAGGAGGAGAAGGGGACAACAGGGGATTGAGATGGTTGGATGCCATCACTGACTCAATGGGTATGAGTTTGAGCAAGCTCCGGGAGTTGGTGATGAACAGGGAATCCTGGTGTGCTGCAGTCCATGGGGTTGCAAAGAGTTGGACACGACTGAATGACTGAACTGAACTGAAGTAATACCTTATAATGGAGTATAACCTGCAGAAATACTGAATCACTGTGCTGCACACTTGAAACTAACATAATAAAATCAATTATACTTCCATTTTAAAAAAACCAGGGTACTATAAGTCAGAAAGCGCTCTTGACAACAGGAGATTTCCACTATAGAAGGATTTCTAGTTACTTCTGTCCAAAAATGTCTGCTACATGTGATTTCTAAATGCTTGAAAATTCCTTCAATAGTGGGAAAAACCTGTAACAATGTTAAAAACTCAAAAAGTTCTGGAAGGGTAACATTAACTTACATTTAAAAAAAACTTAAAGAGCCTCCAGTAAAATAATGTCATTCTTATTTAATTCAAATAAAGTTCAGATTCTTCACCCCAGGAGCCAAAAGTGGGCAGTCAGCCCTCTTGTTTCCTGGTAGTACAGCAGAGATATGGTTAGAACATTAAAAAAAGATTTTACTCAAGGCTAACTAGAAAAAGAGATGATAAGACAGAAATAAACAGTTTGCAAGACAGCATGATCCATGATTAAAGACACCATTAGTCAGAGAACCCAGGGAAAGAAAGCTTTTGGTTAGCTTCCCTCTACCTGGTAGATGCCATTCTGACCTCCATCAGTCAAGCACGGACTTAGTGCTATTTAAACTCCCAGGAATCTAACTTGAGAGAGGCTTTCTCCCTCCTTAGATTCTGACCAGTGTTCTAGTTTTGTGTCTGAGCTTTCCAAACTTAGTCAGATGACTGACGTCCCTGCCCCTCATCCTGCCCGCCGCCACCCCCGCCCCCACCCCCTGCAAATGACCTCCCTCTTCAGGTGAGAAGTGTATTCATAAGACTTGAGTTCTGATCTTGACCCTGGCAAGCACCAGTGGAATATTCTTCACATCAGAATAGAAGTTAGTTCCAAAATTTATACACAACTGGGGTACATAAAATCATGGCTGGTGGAGGTGGGGGTATATAATGGGAATGTAGTGTCCATACAAGGGCCAGTATTAGCTTCTCTTGAGTGGAGAAGGACTATCTGAACGAGAAGTGAGGGGAAACTACCCAACATGGAAATGAGCAAAAGGGTAACTGTAGGATTGAAAGATATATCATATTTTCCAAACAGGTAGTAAAGAAGTGCATTAGTATTTCTTTGTGGGAATTCCAGACCCTTTGTTTCTGAGAACTCCCTGGGAGTCTTACATGCTGTCCCTAGAACTAGTCCTGTGGCCATCCTGGGACATCAGCCCTTTTCCTCTGACGTGCTCTAGTAAGGTGTCTTATTTTGTCCCAACAAAGTCTCCATTTTGGGCACTGCTTATCTCTGCACCAGCCTGAACATGTGAGTGCCCTGAAATACTCTCAGGACATACTCCTGGCTCTTCTCCCCTCACAGATAAGTCCCTGATCCTTCCTGAAGAGTCACTAATGTTGATGTCTCTGGAGACTCAAGATCTTAACTTTTTACAGACAGCATAATTTAAAAAACTATGTCTTTTAGTTCTTGCTGGTTTAGTTCTTTCAGATCCTTTGCTTAGAAGAAGAGGATTTTAAGGGGCTGGACTTGAGGAGCCAGTCTAAGCCAGATTTCTTATTATGCTCAAAAAAATCACTTCTCTACCTATCCCTTTGTCCCTGAACCAAATGTCAAGCCCATGGCCCCAGGAATCCATTATTTCTCAGCAAGCCCTTGGCTTTCTCAAGCTCCAGACTTTAGTAGCTGCCTTCCCACACCCTCATACCTCCAACCCCATCAAATGTACTCAGATGTGTGAATCCCAGAGCTTACCTCTGTTAGGCTTATGCTGGGACCTCTGCTATATATGTTTTGTCCACCTCACTACTTTTCCATTTTTCTGCTACCAGGTAGGTCTCTAGCACCAGTGTCCATATGGTAGAAGGAGCATCTCCAAATGGCTGCTGCCAGTGTCTACATTCCCAGGGTGAGCTGCAGTTGCTTCCTGCCTCTCCAGAAGACTCTTCAAGGTGAGTAAGGAGGTCTGACCCAGGCTTCTCTCAAATCACTGCTTCTGCCCTAGGTCCCAGAGTGTATGAGATTTAGTGTGTGCCCTTAAGAGTGAAGTCTATTCACCCCAGCCCTCTAGGACTCTTGAAAGTAAAGACGACTGGCCTTCAAAGCCAAATGTCTAGGGGCTTGTCTTCCTTGTGCAATACTCCCAGGCTGGGGAGCCCAATGTGGGGCTCAGACTTCTCACTCCTTTGGGAGAATCTGCAATGTAATTATTCTCCAGTTCGTTGGTCACCCACCTGGGAGTATTGGACTTGACTGAACTATGAGTCCAGCCCTCTAACCTGTCTTCTTGTGGTTCCTTCTTTAGTTGTAGAAGATCTTTCCTGGTAGGTTTCAGTGGTTTGCACTGATAGTTGTGATATTTGGTGTGTCTATGAACTCCTCAGGTGGGCTCAAGGTCTTTCTACTCTGCTGTTGTATCTTCTTCATCTTTAAAAAAAAAATCTCTGAATAATATGTGACCATATGGATATACCACAAGTTTGTCCATTCACTTTTTGTTGTTTCAAATATTTTGGCAATTATGAAAATACTAGTAACACTTGTTGAAACACTGACACAGTGATATAAAAACATATACAAATTTGGAATAGGCTAGATATAGATAATTATATAAAATAATGTAGGATAAGGAGGTATAGCAAAAAAATTAAGAGGGAAGGTTTATTCAATAAATGTCATAGAGATAACTAGTTGACAATTTGAAAACAGCAAACTGTTTAGGATTTCATCTTACATATTTGGGCTACTTAACAGTTCTCTCACTGTCCATAAGCTGTTTCATAAAAGGATTCTTTCACTCATCAAAATAAAAGGTAAATAGAGGGCAGTGAGTAGTATTAATCCCTTTCCCTGGAAGGGCTGCTGTTTCGTGGACAGTGTGGTACTCAAGTAGACAGGACCTGACCAGCATGTTGCTACTGTAGAGTAGGTAGGCCCATCTGTAAATAGGAGTGTGTGCATGTGTGACAAGTTGCTTCAGTCAGTCCAACTCTCTGAGCCCCACGAACTTAGCCTGCCAGGCCCCTCTGTTTATGAGATTCTCCAGGCAAGAATACTGGAGTGTGTTGCCATGCCCTCCTCCAGCGGATCTTTCTGACCCAGGGATAGAATCTAAGTCTCTTATGTCCCCTGCATCAGCAAGCAGGTTCTTTATCACTAATGCCACCTGGGAAGCCCAAACAGGGGTGCAGCACAAGTCAGTTTTGTAGCTTCCCGATGCATTTATAGAAGTCCCTAGAGCAGTAACATGTAGGAATGAAGAAACTTACTTTTCTTGTTTCAGTTAGGAGAGTTTAGGTTATGTTTTAGTAACAACCTCAAATCTTAGTGGTTTATAAGAACAAAGATTTATTTATTGCTCATGAATAGCTCAGTTGGTGAAGAGTCTGCCTGCAATGCAGGAGACCCAGGTTCGATTCCTGGGTCGGGAAGATCCCCTAGAGAAGGAAATGGCAACCCACTCCAGTATTCTTGCCTGGAAAATCCCATGGACAGAGAAGCCTGGCAGGCTACAGTCCATGGGATCACAAGAGTCGGACATGACTTAGCAACGAAACCACCAACCATGCTACATAGCCACTGCAGTGAGGCTAGAGGCTTCTGCTCCTTGCTTTCCTACTCTGAGACCCAGTCTAATGGAACAAACTGCCTTCTCCAATACTGCCAGTTGCCACAGCCAACAGAAAGAGGACTTTGAAAGGTCTAGTATAAACAGTCAAATGTTCTAGCCCAAAAGAGATCTGCTCAAAATTCATTAGCCAGGATTAGTCACATGGTTCTTTTCAACCACATGCTTTACGAAGCCCACCCCAGCTTTGAGAAGAAAGAAGGGGAACTATATATATGATAGGTGGTAATTTTAAGAATTTAGTACCAGGAAGTTTCATCTTTTATAAAGGATAATTATGTTTGTCCTTTTCTGATAATAAGAATTTTATAACTACCAATAATAGGTGCCAGGAATTCTATACATTTTTTTTTTACTCCTTATTATAAAAGTACAGTTGCTACTAGATGGGAACACTGTGGCTTCATGAGGTTAAATAGGTAAATTAGAGGTAAATAGTAGTGGCAGACCAGGAGTTGAACCTCATGTTGATAGACTAAGTATAGGGCTAAATTTCACAATAGGTCATTTGCTAGTTCCTATGATTAGCATATTAGAGTCCTTTTTTTTTTTCAGCTTTAAAAAAATCCTTATATTAATTTTAAGCTTGTGTATATATTTTTGTGTGTTATCTCAAATATTTTTAAGTACCAGGGAAAATTTATTGCAAGTGTCTCAAAAGTATTCATAACTTATATAAATAACTCATACACACTGAAAAAGGAAACATTAAAACTTCAAAAAATCAGTAGGAAAAATCACAGATATTCCTGAAAAAAAGAGAGGGAAATCTGGTTTTATAGAAAGCAAAATATGTTCAAATGTACTAGTTAATAACAAAAAACCCACCTATATTAAATTGTTTTTAATTATCCAATTTTGGCAAGGTTTTGGTATAACTGAGGTACTCATGCATTACATGAATTATTATTAAACTAACAGTTATTTGGGATATAACTGGAACCCACATTAAGATTCACAAAAATGATCACTTTATTTAATTCAACAACTATAAATATTAATCCCAAGGGAAAATTTAAAAGATAGGAAATATTAAATATGTGAAAATGTTTATTACAGTGTTAAAATTGAAAGTGATATGGTGTGGTTACATTGTGAAATGTCTACTCAATGAAATATGCTGTCATTGAATATTATAAGTATGAAGACATTCTAGACATGAAAAATATATATGCTAGATATGTTACATGATTACAAGTATGAAAATATATATATATATCATGGCAAAAGAATATATAAAGAATAGTGATAATGGCTGCTCTATAATGTTGAGTAATTATTAGCCACTTTTTCTGCGCTTTCCAATATTCATTTAATACCTTTATATGAGTTTCACAGTAACTATAACTCGGAAGAATATTAAGTATACTTCATTGACATGGCCTCTACAATTTACAAACCCTAAGGAATATGCTTTCATTCTATAAGAAACACAGGAAAGTAATAAAGATGGTAATCTTAAGGGTAATCTTAAGATGGTAATCTTAATCATGGAGAAACAGTAACAAACCAGGACACTCAAGGGTGGGAACATAGGTCCAGAACTGGGAGTTTATACACAACAACACTGGATGTGGACAGGTTTCCTCACACTGGATCCTGTCTAAGTGAGATATCATGGAATAGCAGAGGAGAACTCATGGTCTTTGCTGATCATTAACTTTCAGAAAGAAGGGAGAAGAGTTAAGCTAAATGTCCTTAGTTCTTAGAAAAATTTAGAACTCTTCTAAAATTCACCAATCAAATAAGTCTCTTTACTTGCTCTGCAATGAAGTAAGTAAAGGGATGGAGAGGCCAGGAGTATTACAGTAATTGAGTTCTTTGAACATGGAAAAAAACTAGGGAGTGGAGAATGTATTTGAAAATAAGAACAACTAAAAATAAATGGGATTAGGCATTCAACACCAGAAGCTACAAAGAAAAAAAAAATCCATAGAAAGTAGAGTGAAAGAAAAAATAAAGATAAAATCAGAAATTAAAATGAAAACAAGCAGAAAAATAAAAATATGATTAATAAAACCAAGTGCAGTTTGTTTGAAAAGACCAAAAAGATATACATACCTTTTATAACATAATCAAGAAAACAAGATAATGGCATTAAGTGAACATTATTAGAAATTTTAAAGGGCAACACAACTACAGAAGTTGTAAATAATTTAAAAATCAGGAACATTTTATTAATTTTGCCAGTATGGTGGGAAAAAGATATAATAGTCAATTTTCTAGAAAAATAAAAATCCCTAACAGTCAAGAAGAAACAGAAAAACTGAATAGAGCAATAACTGTTAGGAAAATTTTACTGATATAAAAAACTATCCCTCTGAAAAGTATAAGGCTGTTTTAAAATATACTCAGGGTTTGTCTTAATCAGGTATTAAGACCTTAGGACACAAAAGTTATTGTCATGAAGGAGGAAGTTTTTATACTTTCAGATCTCTAGAAATAGAAGGCACAAAATGCCAAGCAGAGGGGCCACACATGAAAGCAGGCAGGGATGATCAAGAGACAGAAGGAGCAAGGAGGAAGGTATAGCCAGATCCTTGATTGTGGTTTTTAGTGGGAAGGAATGGATGGGGCATGGTAGGCAAAGTGAGCACCTTCAGAACTGGATAGTTTGAATACTTTTGGCAGGCTCTGGGCTATAAGGGGGTAGTCCCTAGTTGTTCAGTACTGGCCCTAGGATGATTTATCACTGGGGGATAAAAGTCCCAGACTACAGCACTTGGATAAAAGGAGGAAGATCTAGACTTAGGGTTGTTTGGTTTTCACAACAAAGACATTGTTCAGTCACTAAGTCGTGTTTGACTCTTTGTGACCCATGGACTGCAGCATGCCAGGCTTCCCTGTCCTTCACCATACCCCAAAGCTTGCTCAAACTCCTGTCCATTGAGTCAGTGATGCCATCCAACCATCTCCTTCTCTGTTGCCCCTTTCTCCTCCTGCCCTCAACCTTCCCCAGCATTAGGTTTTTTTTTTCCCAATGAGTCGGCTGTTTGCATCAGGCAGCCAAAGTATTACAGCTTCATCATCAGTCCTTCCAATGAATATACAGGGTTGTTTCCTTTAGGATTAACTTGTTTGATCTCCTTGCTGTCCAAGGGACTCTCAAGCAGTCACTAAGTCATGTCTGACTCTTATGAACCCACAGACTAGAGCCCATCAGGTTCCTCTGTCCATGGGATTTCCCAGGCAAGAATACTGGAGTGGGTTGCCATTTCCTTCTCCAGGGGATCTTCCCGACCCAGAGATTGAACCCAGGTCTCCTGCACTGCAGCCAGTCTCCTGCATTGAAGGCAGATTCTTTGCCAACTGAGCCATTAGGCAAACCATCAAGAGTCCTCCAAGCACCACAATTTGAAAGCATCAATTCTTCAGTGCTCAGCTGTCTTTAGGGTCCACCTCTCACCTCTGTACATGACTACTGGAAAAACCATAGCTTTGACTATATGGACCTTTGTCAATAAAGTGATGTTTCTTCTTTTTAATATGCTGTCTAGGTTGGTCATAGCTTTCCTTCCAAGGAGCAAGCGTCTTTAAATTTCATGGTTGCAGTCACCGTCTGCAGTGATTCTGGAGCCCAAGAAAATAAAATCTGTCACTGTTTTCATTGTTCCCCCATCTATTTGCCATGAAGTGATGGGACCGGATCCCATCGTCTTAGTTTTTTGAATGCTGAGTTTTAAGCCAGCTTTTTCACTCTTCTCTCTCACGTTCATCAAGAGGCTCTTTAGTTCCTCTTCACTTTCTGCCATTAGAGTGGTATCAACTGCATATCTGAGGTTGCTGATATTTCTTCTGGCAGTCTTAATTCCAGCTTGGGATTCATCCAGCCTAGCATTTCACCTGATGTACTCTGCAGAGAAGTTCAGTAAGCAGAGTGACAATATAGTCTTTTTGTACTCCTTTCCCAGTTTTGAACCAGTCAGTTGCTCTATGTCCAGTTCTAATGGTTGCTTCTTGACCTGCATACAGGTTTCTTAGGAGACAGGTAAGGTGGTCTGGTATTCTCATCTCTAAGAATTTCCCACAGTTTGTTGCGATCCATATAGTCAAAGACCTTAGTGTAGTCAGTAAAGCAGAAGTAGATGTTTTTCTGGAACTCCGTTGCTTTCTCTATGATCCAAGAAAGGTTGACAATTTGACCTCTGGTTCTTCTGCCTTTTCTAAATCCAGTTTGTACATCTGGAAGTTCATGAACAAAGACATGTTCAAAGGCAAAATTGTTTGTTATCTCTATGAATGGTCTAGTCCAGGAAGGAGAAGTCCCTCCTCAAGTCTATAAGGCCACAAGATGTCAAGGCATCATAAAATACCAAAAAAAAAAACCCACAAAAAATAAAAAACCACGATTAACATACAGGCATAAGTGAGTTATACCAGTCCATGAACAAAGAAAAACTGTATCTTTGCAAACTGTCCTAGAAAAAAGGAGAGAGGGAAAGCTACCAAACTCATTTTATGAAGCTGGGATAACCTTGAAACCCAAAGTGAAGTAGAAGAAAATAAAACTTTAATCTCATGAGCACAAATGCAAACTAAATTGAGTGCAAAAATGATAACTTTAGGTAACTATTAATTTAATTGACCATATTAACATACCAAAGAATAAATATATGATTATCTCAAAAGATACATTTAAAATCATTTGATAAAATGCAATCCCCACTCATGATTTTAAATAATCTCTCAGTAAAATATTAATAGAAGAGAATTTCCCCAACCTGATTATTTGCTATCTACTAAAAACATACACAAACAGTATGCTAAGTATTTTAAAACTTCAGAAAAATTCCCTTTTAAAGTTGGGAACAAGATAATACTATATACTATCACTCCTATTATTCAACATTATACAGAGATCCTTGCAAATCCACTGAGATTTAGAGGTTTAAAGATCCAAAATATACGCTTTACTCTTCTTAGTTATGAGCAATAGATACTATTGACTCTGGCTGATTAGGCAGAAAGAGCTTATTACAAGAATATTTGTCAGCTCACAGAATCATTGGGAGAGTTGAAAAACCAGGCTTAAGCTGCATTTCCACAAGAGCCCATAACATGTGGTAGAAACAGTCTGAGAAGAAATCCTTTGCTGCCACCACTGAGCCTCAGACATTACTGTTAGACCACTGTCACTTCTACTCCTGCAAGTTGACTGCAACTGCTACTCCTAACACCAATGCCACCTCTGCTCCATCACTATTGTTACTGTCACTGCTGTCACTACTAGTGTCATTAAATGCCTATTCCTTAGCTGCAAGGAAGGCTGGGAGGGAAGTCTGAAACATTTTAAGCTCCTAAAGAGGAAGAAGTCTTTGTCTTACAACCAGACTCATAATGCAGGAAACTCCTTAAGCACAGAAAGGAGTTGAGATGCTGGATGTCCAAAATAAATGACAAATATACACCCCAAAAGAGAAAGTAAAAACTGTTCTTATTTGAAGATGCTACAATAATCTATATGGAAAATTTAAGGTAAATTATAGGCAATCTTGTAAAATTAATGGCAAAATTTATAACATACAAATAAACAGCATTTCTATAAATCAGCAATAAAAAATTAAAAATCTAACAGGAAAGAAAGATATCATTCACTATATTAAACATACTATAAGGTATCTGGGACTAAATCTAACAAAAGATGTATACTTTTTTACAGAAGAAAACTACAGCATATTATGAAGGATATAAGGAAGGCTTGTTAAAAATGGAGGTAATACTATGTTCTTGTTTGGGAAGACTCAGTTTCAGGATATGTGTAAATTTAAAATAATTCCAATAAAAATCCCACCTGGATTTTTATGCAACTTGAGAATCTGATTAAAATGCAAATGGAAGAACAAATATCTACAAATATTCCAAACAATTCTGAAAAAAATGAACAAGGAAGTGGGACCTGTTCTTTAAAGTATTTAGTAATTATAAAGTTTTGGCAATTAAGATAGTTTGGTATTGATTCAAGACTGTTCAAAGAGATTAGCTGAGTGAAACAGAAATTCCAGAAACAGACTCATGCCTTTAAGGGATACTAATCTATGACAGAAGTGATATTTAAAATCAGGGGTAAAAGTACGGATGAGTTAATAAATGAAGTTGTAACTCACTTTCCATACAGAAAATTAAGATCCTTACTTCACACAAAACACAAAAGCAAATTTAAAATAGATTAAAACTCGAAGTGTAAAAAACCAAAACTTGTAAACTGCTTGAAGAAAATATAGACAGTATCTTTAGCATCTTGGATCACAGAAGATTTCTTGAACTAGAAACAAAAACCATAAATCATAAAGGCCAAGAACTAATATTTGGCTATGTTAAACTGTTTTTTGTAAAACAAAAGGCATATAATCAAAGTGTAATGAAAAGCACAAACAATCCAATAGGAAGATGGTCATAGTATGTGAGCAACAGAGACTGAAGAGACTAAGAAATTCAAATGATTTATCAACATGTGAAAAGATGATCAGCTTTATAGGTAATCAGGAAAAAAAAATGTAAAATAACAATGAGATAGCATGTATTACCAGCTAAGGGTTGGCATGCAAGCTGGGTAAAGGTAAATCTCTTAAACTACTGGCATAAGTATAAACAGGTATAATCACTTTAGAAGAACAATTTGCAAATATGTAATAATATTTCAATAACTTCTAGGTTTTTAGAAACTCTTGCTTATGTACTCAAAGAGATATATCCAGAGATGCTAATTGTCACTTCATTCGTAACACAAAAAAGGAAATAAATGTCCATTAATAGGAAAATGAATGAGTAGAATTTTCAGTAAAATGTGTTAATCCATAGAACGAATACTGAATAGTGGATACAAGGTACTAACTAGATCTAAATAGATCAATGAATAGATGTCAAAAATATAATATTGAGATGAAAGAGCAAGATGCATAATAATTCATACATTATGAAACCATTTCTATAAACTGAAAACATGAAACATTGTACATATTTATATATACAAAAGGTTCATTGATAGGTATTTATATAAAAGTATATAATGATTAGCTATTTTAAAGATATACATTCAGTTCAGCTATTTTAAAGTTATACATTCAGTTCAGTTCAGTTGCTCAGTTGTGTCCGACTCTTTGCAACCCCATAAGCCACAGCACACCAGGCCTCCCTGTCCATCACCAACTCCCGGAGTCTACCCAAACACATGTTCATTGTGTCAGTGACACCATCCAACTATCTCATCCTCTGTCATCCCCTTCTCCTGCCCTCAATCTTTCCCAGCATCAGGGTCTTTTCAAATGAGTCAGCTCTTCGCATCAGGTGGCCAAAGAATTGGAGTTTCAGCTTCAACATCAGTCCTTCCAATGAACACACAAGACTGATCTCCTTTAGGATGGACTGGTTGGATCTCCTTGCAGTCCAAGGGACTCTCAAGAGTCTTCTCCAACACCACAGTTCAAAAGCATCAAATCTTCAATGCTCAGCTTTCTTTGTAGTCCAACTCTCACATCCATACATGACCACTGGAAAAACCATAGCCTTGACTAGATGGACCTTTGTTGACAAAGTAATGTCTCTGCTTTATAATATGCTGTCTAGGTTGGTCATAACTTTCCTTCCAAGGAGTAAGCATATTTTAATTTCATGGCTGCAATCACCATCCACAGTGATTTCGGAGCCCAGAAAAATAAAGTCAGCCACTGTTTCCATTGTTTCTCCATCTATTTGCCATGAAGTGATATACATTAGTTAGCCCCCAAGATGGCTTTCAATGAATCCTGCCTCCTAGACTTCATGCTCTGGTATAATTTCCTCCCCTTAAGTTTGGCCTAGGTTTAGTGACTTGCTTGTAATGAACAGAGTCACTTTCAAGATGAAGTATAAAAAACTGCGACTTCTCCTTTGTTGACTCTGGCTCTTCTAGCTTTGATGAAGTAAGTTTCATGTTGTGAGCTGCTCTTGGGGCAAAGAACTGAGGGCAGCCTCTAGCCAAGACCCAGGAAGGAACTGTAATCCTCAGTACAACAACTCTCAAGGAACTAAATCCTGCCAACAACCAGTGAGTGAACCTGGAAGTCGATTCTGCCCCCAGTGAACCTAGGGATGACTGCAGCTCCAGCTGACACTCTATCAGAGGCCTTGTGAAAGATCCTGAGCCTGATGATCCAGCTACACCACACATATTCCTGATATACAGAAACTGTGAGGTAATACATGGTATGGTTTTAAGCCACCAAGTTTTGGGTTAATTTGTTATGAAGCAGTAGATACTAATGGGCTTACCTGGTGGCTCAGACAATAAAGAATCTGCCTGCAATGCAGGAGACCTGAGTTCAATCCCTGGGTTGGGAAGATCGCTTGGAGAAGGGAATAGCTACCCACTCCAGTATTCTTGCCTGGGGAATTCCATGAAGAGAGTTGCCTGGCAGGTTACAGTCCATGGAGTTGCAAAGAGTTGGACACAACTGAGCAACTAACACTATCATAGATACTAATACTCACACCAAATTAGGAAGGTTATAGCCTGAATTGGGAGAAAGGAATAGGAGAGAATGACATTAGAGGAAAACTGAAGGAGAATTTTTTAAAATACTTTTATAAAGATGACTTTAAACAACACAACAGAATGTTAATTGTTAAGATCTGGTTTGTGAATACACAGGTATTTGGTACATTATTATGTATTTTCCTTATATCTAAAAAAGGATAAATGGTCAGTTCCAGACTATCGAAAAACCTAGGGCTGAGATGCTATCTTCCAGCTCTCTGGATATCAGAAATACACCTTTTGTTTTCAACTTTAGTTCCACAAGGTTGCTGGAAACTTTCTTAGTGTATTTTTTTAAAGTTATTGTTTCATTTATTTTCTATAGAGCTGTTTGCAAGAGAATGAGCTCATTTAAATTTTAAATTTGAAGTCACCAGATTTCAGGAATGATGACTATAAACAGGAGGAATTAAAAATGGAAGGGGCATTGATTTATTTTTGAAAATTATTTCATGCTATGTTGAAAATTCAGATTCCAAGCACATGCCAAAGAGGTATAATGAGAAAGATGTAGTTATCCTACAATTCAGAAAAACTCCTGTCCCATGAGAAAGCAGCATTGGCTTCACTTACATTTTTGGTCCTTTCTTCTTCTGACCTTAAGATAAACCAACTTAAAAATGTTTATTTCACAAGGATATATTAAATTGATATATGATAAAGTAGCAACTTAAATGATAGGATGTGTCATTTTCATTACATTTGCTACCTACTCACAGTTCCTCATGTTAGTTATGTTCCTCCATTAGTTATGGTGATTTACCATAACTAATCATATATATTTAAATCATTTGGGTCTATGAAAAAGATATTGTGATAATTTAATAATCATGCAACTTCAAATGTTAGGTTTTAATTTTAAGGATTATTTCTACATTTTACTCCTTTTCTTTGGATTAGCCAGCCATTTTATGAGGGCCATCTTGTGTTCCTCTTGTAGAAAATCCAGTATATCAGTGTTTCTTTCAATTCATAATGAATGGTACAATTAAGATTTAATTAGAAGCACACTAGTATGGAATTGAAAGCTACTCTGAACCTGTAAATGAAATGTTACACTTTTAAATTGCTCACATGTTGCAACCCAGCCTCTCTAAAAAGCTGCCATATGTAAACTTAATTTGAGATGGAGATTTTTAAAATAACATGATTGCTTGTTACACTGAACCTCTTCCTTGTCATGTGCTCACCAAAAAAGCTCATTTTATCTAAAGAAAGACTCACAGATGCTTCAAGGAAGAAAAGGGGAATTTTCACTACATTTGTTTTAAAAAGAATATCCTGTACAAGCATTTACGGGTGAGCAGACCTTACATTCAATAATGCATGTCCTACCTACTTCTCCTTGCTTTTCATAGCTTTACAAAGAAGCACATTTGGGAAGTGATTTGTCCATCACATATGAATCAATTTTCAATAAATATGTAGCGTTATATTTATTTTTCGTAGGTTTATATTTAAAACAATGCTTTAAAAAAAAACTGTTTCCTGTTAGAATTTATGTCTTCAATACTGCTTCTAATCCCATCAACTTCTTTTCAAACTTAGATGTATCATTTCTAAGACTGAAGTAGAGGGTATATTTAAAGATGACGTTGCAATTATGGGTTTTCTCATCTGAATTAAGATTAATTACTATTCTGAAGGGTAAAGTGGAACAGCAACTTAGTGTAGAAGTTTGAACCTTGGTGAGGTGAGAGAAATGAATTCAAGGCTGCTGAAAATGACCTACTGACATGTCTTGGCTTTAGGAAGAGGAATAGCTTTGTTCCAAAGTAGATTTTAGGCAATTACATGTACAACTGCCTAGGGCTTAAAGGGTTTCTGACAACTTGGACTATAAATAGAGAGTTAATATCTTAGATTCTTCTTGTCCATTTTGTCCTTACATATGGATCCAGAGAGCCTAATCATGGATAAAGCAGAGAAATAACCAAGTGCTTACTATCATTATGGAGATGAGGACTTGCTGAAAATCCTAAACATCAAGGTCTTGTCATTCACAGGATGACCTAAACTCCATTTTGTAAAGGCACATAATTTCTGGAAACAACTTATTACCCACAGGTCTCTGTCATGAAGGCATTATACTCACCTAGTCAATATATTTTATAATAATGGGGTAGATGATATTTTAATATATTTTAAGAGGAAAGTAAAACGATTTCCAAGAGATCATTATTTTAGAGAGCTGGCTAATTATTTCATGTTTATAGATCTCCAGGAAAGATGACTTTAGTAATCTTGAGCTTTAAATTTCTCTTTCAACAGTCTTTAGAATATAAATAGAATGTTGTTGTTTAGTCACTCAGTCGTGTCCAACTCTTTTGCAACCTCTTGGAATGTAGCCTGCCAGGCTCCTCTGTCCATGGGATTTGCAGGCAAGAATACTAGAGAGGGCTGCCATTTTCTTCTCCAGGGGATTTTCCCAACTCAAGGATTGAACCCAAGACTCCTGCTTTGGCAGGCGAATGCTTTACCACTGAGCCACCAGGGAAGCCCTCTATAAACAGAATGTGTGTGTGTGTGTGTGTGTGTTAGTCACTCAGTTGTGTCTGACTCTTTGTGACCCCACGAACTGCAGCCCACCAGGCTCCTCTGTCCGTGAAATTCTCCAGGTAAGAATCCTGGAGTGGGTTGCCATTTCCTTCTCCAGGGGGTCTTCCCGAACCAGGGATCGAACCTGGGTCTCCTGCACTGCAGGCAGATGTTTTACTGTCTGAGCTACTAAGGAAGCCTGTATAAACAGAATAATAGCAGCCATACAAACATGTATTAAAATCACATCTCTCCAATTATCATAGTGCCTGAAATGACCATAATGGACAAGCAGGGACTCGATTGTTTTTATCCTATAAACCGGTGGGTTCCAGCCTGAGATCCCTGGACATCTAGGAGTCCATAAGAGAAGAATTGAAGATTCACAAGCTTTTTGCAGGATTTCATAAAGTTGAAAGGAAATCATATACTTACCTGACTCAAATTTCTGGGACTTCCCTGATAGTCCATGGGAAGTGGACCCAGAATTTATTTAACCAATCACTGTAGGTGTATATATCAATGTGGATTTCGGTATCTGTGCATTAAACCAGAGCTTAAGATCAGCAATGAAAAACAGACTTGCTGCCCTGACTTGATACAATTCCATTATAAAACCGAGAGATTCAATTTTTTTTTCTACCCCCCTGGGTCTTCGTTGTGGTGTGCAGGCTTCTGTAGTTGTGGCATTCGGACTCAGTAGTTGTGGTGCATGGGCTTAGTTGCCCCTGGCATGTAGAATGTTCGTTCCCTTGCCAGCGATCAAACTCACGTCCCCTGCATTGGAAAATGGATTCTTTACCACTGGACCATCAGGGAAGTCCCAGAAATTTAAGTCAGGTAAGTATATGATTTCCTTTCAACTGTATGAAATACTGCAAAAAGCTTATGGACCTTCAATTCTTCCCTTATGGACTCCTAGATATCCAGGGAGCTTAGACTGAAACCCACTGGTTTACAGGATAAAAACAGTTGAGTCACTGCTTGTACATTATGGTCATTTCAGGCTCTATGACAACTGAGTTGAACCTCTGCAAAGCTGACCTGGATAATTAACATACATTTGAATTTGAAGATGGCTCAAAATCCAGGATCAAATTTGCTACAGTTAATTAAATCTCTTTGTATAAGAATTGTTCAAATAGTGAGCTATATATTTTTTAAAACATACTTATGATAAATATTAAAGTGATCCCCAAATGCCCAATTGCCTCAAAATTCCTTTTACCTAATCTATCTTAATTCTATCCACTTCCTTTTCCACAGCATGGACTCCAGCAGGCTACTGTTTAAGATCAGTTTTCCATGAGGAGGGCCTTGCAGTAGATACCTGTTAAGTCTGTCATCCAGCCTCCCTTCTCTGCAGACTTTTAGGGAAGTTGCTCTCATCTACATGGTTACAGGATAGCCTCCAGGCAGCCATGGGTAAGAATTATGACCCCCAATTTTTGTCCTGGCTGTAAGTTTGGGCTGAACAGATTCATCCTTAGAAAACTTGAAATTGGGAGTAGAAGATCTGGTCTTTGTCTAGGTTGAAATCTTTAAATCATGAGATATAAAAACTGGAGTTTGTTCAGCCATTTTTTCTACCATGAACACTGGGGTAAAGAGACATAAAGTAGAACAAAGAGAGTGTCTGGTGCACAGTTTCAGTCCCATCCTGAGACATGGCCTTGGTTTCATCCTTATATTTTCTACTTTTTGCTTAAGTTGATTGAGTTGGTTTTTGTTTGTTGAAATCAAGAGATCCAACAGACAGGCTGTTTTGATGGAAGCCTACTGGCAAGTCCCACAGTCACATTATTGCCTCTGTCATATCAGCCAGTAGTTATTCTCAAATGCGCAGAGAATCTCTGTCTTTGAAGACCTAGGAATACAATCTAGGTATCCAGGAGAGTCAAAATGAGATCTTAGTTCACATGTGACAAGTCCAAGATTGATTGATTGATTGATTTGCTGTAAAACCAAGTAACTGTTTTAAATAATTGTTATACTCTTTAAAATGTTAGCAGACTAACAAAAGGTAACAGATAGGCAACTATCTCCTTCATGGTGCTCAGAAAAAATGGGACAGTTTTTCTTGGTGGGTAATTTCTTTCTCTAATTTTTGGGAGGAAAAAAAATGACCCAGTCCCTAGTTTTATTATTCAAATACAGAAAGCATAGGTCTCTGTTCTTCAAACAAAGTTGAGGTGGACGCAGCTGGAAATAACTGAATAATTAAAATATCAATCAGAACAGGGGAGATTAAATGACTTTACTTCAATAGAGCAATTGGGCGGAATTAAAACTGGAAGGAAAATAAGATAGTTTACAAAAGAGGGAAAGCAAACCACTTAACATTGGCCAGGTCTTCAAGTAAGGGATAATAACAAGTGGTACTAGCTCCAAATGAGGCCATATGTAAACTGAACAACATCCACTTCTCTGAGACACACATATTCATAATTTTACCCTGTTTGTAACCTTTGCTTCCTCCTGCTTCTATTGTCACGTACATGGTGAATATGACTTAACTTACAAAGAATATTTAAATTTTCATATTTAAAAAGGCATATTGTATAGAAATATATCTTACTGATTTCTCTAGCAATCTACTTATCCCAGGAAACTTAATGGATAGTAAACAATAAATAATAAAACATACTTTGAAACTGTTAAGAGATACATAAAACCTATAGTGTATGGTTATTAATAAGAATTGAATAATTAATAAGATTTTTTTTAAATGGTACAATCACCTTTCTATTTATAATTAAGGTATCTAGTTAGGATTCTCCAGAGAAATGAACCAATAGGAGATACAATATAGATATGTAGATACAGATATACATGGAGAGGGAGGGGTATTTATTATGAGGAATTGCCTCACATGATTTTGGAGGCTGAGAGTTTCTAAGATCTGCAGTGGGCAAGCTGGAGATCTAGAACTGATGTATAGGTACAGTCTGAGTCTGAAGGGCTAAGAACCAAGAGAGCCAATGGTAGAAGTTCCAGTCTAAAAGCTGGCAGACTCAAGACCCAAAAAATGCTAATGTTTCAGTTCAAGTCCAAAAACAGGGAAAAAAGTCGATGTCAGCTCAAAGCAGTCAGGTAGGAGGAGTTCCCTCTTACTCAACTTTTTTATTCTATTTAGGTCTCTGCTTGATTGGATAAGGTTACCCACACTAGGCAGAGCAATCTGCTTTACTCAGGGTACTCATTCAAATGTTGGCTTACCCCAAAACATCCTCACAGACCACCCTGAATAATTTGACTAAATGCTGAACACCCAATGTCCCAGTTAAGCTGACATATAAAATTAACCATCACAAATCCACCCCTTGTAAACTTGGCACCCATGTGCCTCTCCTTAAGACAAGTTTAATCTTCTAAATAAAGACAATAATGTCATAATTCTACCTACGATGATACAACTATCCTGTACATGTACAGAAACATACTAACCACATCTGCAGAAGAGGAGGTAATATCCTGGAATGGTTTTACTCTGTTCTTTGATATCACATAACTTAAACTGTATGATGTAAAATTAACAATACTTAAATATTATGATATAAAACCAAATATTTTATATGATAAAGGAATAAGAAAGGGAAGAAAACAAAGATATTCAAAATTCATAAACACATACTCATAACAAAATAAGGAAGAATACTCATGACAATTACATCCCTATTTCTATAACTAGCTTTTTGATCATAGCTGGTATTTATAACTGCCTACTTCCACTGCCAATTCTGTATTCCTTTTGTCTTCAGCAAGCACTGCAGCTGATTATGGTTCTTTACCTGGTGGAGTGACCCAAATCTTTATTCCTGAAGGGTCTGGGGTTTATTAGTAGTCCTGAATGGATTGGGTTGTTGTAGTTTTCCACTGGCCTTAATAACAGGGTATGGTGATACTAAGGGGCCTCCTGTATTTCAGACATACTCTTCCTTACCTTCACGTGAAGCAGTAGTCCAATTTTCCCCTGGTAGTCAGGATCAATCACCCCAGTCAACACAGAAATTTTCTTCTGTGCTTACTGATTAAGATGCATGAGATTTGGCCAGGCGGCAGTCTTAACTTCCAGTTCAGTGGGATCATTGTGTTGTTGCCTGTTGTGTCACTGGGTGGAAACATTCCACCTTTTAGAACTAAAACTCTAGGCTAGCAGAGCATGGAGCGTCATGGACAAAAAGCAAACACTTTGCGGGAAGTCGCCAGTGCATGGGTTTAGCTGCCCCAGAGCAAGTGGGGTCTTCCCAGCCAGGGATCTACCTGTGCCTTTTGCATTTGCAGGCAGACTGTTGACCACTGAGCCTCAGGGACGTCCCCCCACCCTCCCTTTTTTAAAGACACATAAAGACATAGAGAACGGGAGGGAAGAAAACAGAGTAAGAATATCGGAAGCTGGAAAGCAGATGGACTAATGATAACCGATAGCAGAACCAGGAAAACTGAATCCTAAGCCTGCAGTAGGGGAGAAAAAGCAAGAAAATTACATTTTAGAACTCTCAAACAACCCAGGAAATGGGGGACCTCAGGTACCTCTAAAAATGTAGGTGGAGGAGCTAAAAAGAAGATGATTACCTAAGTTTGTTTACAATGCTGTTGTTGTTCACTTGCTAAGTTGTGTCTAACACTTTGTGACCCCATGGACTATATGTAGTACACCAGGCTCCTCTGTCCTTCACTATCTCCCAAAGTTTGCTCAAATTCATGTCCACTGAGTCAGTGATGCTATCTAATTATCTCATCCTCTGCTGCCCCCTTCTCTTTTTGCCTTACATCTTTCCTAGGATCAAGGTTTTTTCCAGTGAGTCAGCTCTTTGCATCAGGTGGCCAAAGGATTGGAGCTTCACTTCAGCATCAATCTTTCCAATGAATATTCAGGGTTGATTTCCTTTAGGATTGACTGGTTTGATCTTCCTGCTATCCAAGGGACTCTCAAGAGTCTTCTCCAATACAGAATTTGAAAGCATCAATTCTTCGGTGCTCAGTCTTTGTTATTCTGACACTCACTTCTGTACATGACTACTGGAAAAACTACAGCTTTGGCTATTTGAACCTTTGTCGGCAAAGCGATGTCTCTGCTTTTTAATACGCTGTCTAGATTTGTTATGGTTTTCCTTCCAAGGAGTGAGTCTTTTTTAAAAATTTCATGGCTGCAGTCACTGGTCCACAGTGATCTTGGAGCCCAGGAAAATAAAATCTGTCACTGTTTCCACTTTTCCCACATCTATTTTCTATGAAGTGATGGGACCAGATGCCATGAACTTAGTTTTTTGACCTTTGAGTTTCAAGCCAGCTTTTTCACTCTACTCTTTCACCTTCATCAAGAGGCTCTTTAGTTCCTCTTCACTTTCCACCATTAGAGTGGTACCATTTGCATATCTGAGGTTGTTGATATTTCTCCTGGCAGTCTTGATTCCAGATTGGGATTCATCCAGCCTAGCATTTCACAGGATGTACCCTGCATAGAAGTTAAATAAGCAGAAAGACAATATACAGCCTTGATGTACTCCTTTCCCAATTTTGAACCAATCTATTGTTCCATATCCGGTTTTAACTGTTTCTTCTTGACCTGCACATAAGTTTCTCAGGAGACAGGTAAGGTGGTCTGGTATTTCCATCTCTTCAAGAATTTTCCACAGTTTGTTTTTATCCACACAGTCAAAGGTTTTAGCATTGACAATGAAGCAGAAACAAATGTTTTTCTGGAACTCCCTTGCTTTCTCCATGATCCAAAATAGGTTGGCAATTTGATCTTTGGTTCCTCTGCCTCTTTGAAATCCAGCTTGAATGTCTGGAAGTGTTCGATTCACATACTGCTAAAGCTTAGCTTGAAGGATTTTGAGCATAACCCTGCTAGCATGTGAAATGAGTGCAAATGTACAGTAATCTGAACATTCTTTGACACTGCCTTTTTGGGAATGAAATGAAAACTGACCTTTTCCAGTCCTGTGGCCACAGCTGAGTTTTCCAAATTTGCTGACATACTGAGTGCAGCACTTTAATGGCATCATCTTTTAGAATTTTAAATAGCTCAGCTGGAATTCCATTACCTCTACTAGCTTTGTTTATAGTAATGCTTCCTAAGGCCCACTTGACCTCACACTCCAGTTGTCTGGCTCTAGCTGAGTGACCACACCATTGTGACTATCCCAGTCATTACAACCCTTTTTGTATAGTTCTGTATATTCTTGCCACCTCTTCTTAATCTCTTCTGCTTCTGTTAGGTCCTTACTTATGAGCCTTTATTGTGTGCCTCCTTGCATGAAATGTTCCCTTGATATCTCCAGTTTTCTTAAAGAGATCTCTAGTCTTTCCCGTTATATTGTTTTCCTCTATTTCTTTGAATTGTTCATTTAAGAAAGGCTTGTCTTCCTGCTGTTCTCTGGAACTCTGCATTCAGTTGGAATACCTTTCCTTTTCTCCCTTGCCTTTCTCTTCTCTTCTTTCCACCCTCCCTACAACTCTGTCTTGCCCTGATTTCAGCAGAATACCCCTAAAGTTCTGATCTCTGGAAAAAGTGAAACAGAGGGAGGCACAAGAAGCACAAGCATATTTGAGGGAAGGAGCATTTTGCTAAAAATAGGGTAATTAAATAAAGGTTTACTAACAGAATGTAAAGACTGACAGTCTTTTTCCACTGTTGGGATCTCAGAATGCTGGCAGCCAGATAGCATATTGGCAGAGTCTTTTTGAATAGTATGATCTGCCCAAGAGAAAAGATCTAAAATATTTATGTTTTTGGTTCTTTGTTTTGGGTGACCATTTGCACATTATGTGTAGTAGCATTCCTGGTCTCTACACACTAGATACCAGCAGCATTTCTACTACTGTTGTGACAACCAAAAATGTCTCTAGACATTGCCAATTTCCCCAGTAGAGGAGGATAAACTGCCCTGAGTTGAAAACCACTGGAGCTGTGATGACTGAGTGGTTAAGACATTAGACTCAAAATCCAGTGGGGTCTCCCCATGCAGGTTCAAATCCTGCTTACAGCATCTCTGTTCATATAGTGATAGCCACAGTTACATAGCCCTATCCATGAACTTTCATTTAGCTTTGTAGTGCCTTTCTCTTACATATAAGCAGAGAGAGCCAGAGTTCACCAGAAATCCAATGAAAAATGAAGAAACTAGCAGCTTAGAGGCAACAGGCTACGAGAAAGAAGAAAACTTTAAAAAGAGCATATAGCATCTACAAAAAAAGAACTACTGGAAATTAAAAATGTAGTAGCATAAATTAAAAACTTAGTAGAAGCACTGGAGAACAAACTTAATGAAATCTCTGGAAATAGGGTAAAAAGACACAGAAATTTAAAAATAGGAGAGGACACAGAAGATAAGAAAATTTAAGTAAAAGCCTAAGGGGATTATATTAGGAAGCAGCTTAAGTTGCTATAACAGAGAGACTCCAAAATTTAGTGGCTAAATTTATTTCTCTGTAACCTAGGGTAGGTAGATGCCTCTGCTTTATGACCAGCTGGCTCTGTCATACTAAACATGTTGCATCCATATCCATCCCTGTATCCAGGGCTGCTGTTTCAGTTGTTAACATTCTCTAACTAGCAGGAAGGAGGTCAATGAAAGTCACAAATTAAAAATATAACTCGTAATGTTCAAGTATCGCTTTTGTTCACATCTAGTTATGAGACAGGCTGGGGGAATGTAGTTCTGCCTCTGTGGTCAAAACTCAGGAGACAGTTATTAAAAGGAAGAAGAAAATGGATATTGAAGGAAGTTGAGCAATTTCCATGATAAGGTCTAACATCCAAACAAAAGGACATCCAAAGAGACAGAACCAAAGAAAAAGAGCAGGGAGGAAATCAGCAAATAAATATGTATTAAAGTGACCAGGTTTCGCTGGGATTACAAACAATCCTTAAATCTTAGTAGCTTATAAAAACAAAGGTTTATTTCTTGTTTAAGTTGCATGTCCATCACAAGTCAGTCAGCTAGGGCTTCTGTTCTATGCTTTCTTACTTAGACTAACAGAATTTTCCATCATTTAGGAAAGTGTTAGTCATTGTGATGGCAGGTGGGTGGGGCCCCTGGTGAATCATATACTCATCTCTAAAGCTTCCACTTGTTATTCTTGCTGTCACTTTGCTGGCTAAATTAAGTCAAATAGCTAACCTAACTTCAAGTCAGGGCAAACTTCAAGGGCATAGCAAAGTTCAATTTTATGTGCACAGGGGAAAAACTGAAAATATTTAGTGAATGATATTAATGACTACCACAGCTCACGTAAATAATTGGTTGACTCTCCTTGCAGGCAAAAAACACTCATTACCCCCACAAGGGAAACAACTAAAGAGGCCCATCTTGTCACTGTATAAAGCTCAAAGTCTAGACTCTTTGCTTGAGTCTAGACTCATTTCTTTGGGTGATAACATGGTAGTCTCTAAAGCAGGTGTAAATGTGGCTCTTCTGTGTCCAGGGATGTATGAACTAAAAAGCTAACTTATCTTCCTTCATCTACCAATACATGGTGGTGAAACAGGTTAAGTATAAATTTAGAAAGAGGAAGGATGGAGACACATAGCGGACAGTAGGCCACTGCAAAAAATGTAATAAAATGGTAGTTTCCAAACTATTTTTTCCCCCCCCAGAGAAGATTTTTTTAAAATGTTATGTGGAACTCAGATGTATAAAGTAGATCAAAGTAAATTGCTCTGCTTGGAGATTGGAATGCTGCCTGACCTCCACTTACCCTCAGCCTAGGGCTACTCTTGTAGAAGCATCATGAAACCTTTGAGGTCATGAAACATAGTGGAAATGAAGTCATCAAAGGATAGCCAGGATTTTTTAGGGCAAAGAGGAAGAGAAAATATCAAGGGAAAGGGAGATTATGGACAATAGACTGCAACTTCCAAATAACTCAGTGGAATGATCTGGGAAGGTGAGAAGCCATGGGAAACTGGGTCAGGTAAGGGGATGTATAATGTGGTATGTTCTCTCCTTTCATCATACTGGCTTAAGCAATGTTCCAGCATAAACTCAACCTTTATGCTGCTCTATGCTTTCACCTGAACAGCTGACCATTGCTGAAGAGAACATATAATTAGGCCAACTGGTCAGACCTCAAAATTGTGTCCACACAATATCAAATTGGCATCCAATATTGCCTGGTAATTTTGTCACACTTACTTAATATGTTCACATTCTCACTATCTAAAGCAATTATTTAACCTTCTTTTTAAGCCTTGAGCTTCTGATACTCCACCCTCTCCAAACAAAATCATCTTTCAATAAATATTTATTGAACATCTATTAATTGTCAAGCATTCTTCTAAGTACTAGAGATAGAGCAGTGGAACAACAAAAATTCAGTGGATCAGGGAGCCCACCCAAGTGCCCTATTGTCAGAGAACATTTAACAGGAGGATTCCTGTGTAATGTTTTCTGTCTCTCATAAATCCTCTGTTCCTTATCAGCTCCTGGTAACACGAACGAGTAGAACGGCATGCTGCTTCCAGGACTGAAGTCATAGGATGAGACACATGCATGGATTTTCTTCAGTAAACATTCTCCTTATGACAAAACTGCTTAGTCACGACCCTCTTTCTTGAGATATGGATTGTCTTCTGACTTTATGACCATTGTTAATTCCTTGTTCCCTTGATAATGGTTTCTGTACATCTGGTTTTCTGATCTTTATCACTGTCGAAAGAAATTCCTTGTACAACAGCCTGTATATACTCACAGAAAGATCATTAAAGCACCCTTGCTCCACCAGAGACTTGGGTCCCCGTGTCTTTCTTTCTCTCTCTCTCTTTCCCTCTGGCTAATTCTCTGGAGCGTGGAAACCTGCCAAGCTCACTCTCCTGCCCGGGCTTTCAAGACCTCTTCAAGAGGGTGCCCTGTGCCTCCGTGAGCTGTACAAGCCCTGTCCTAGGGCTTTATTGGTTCTCTGCATAACTCAAGGAATATTAGCTTCTTTCTCTTTCACTTCCTTATCGTCGACTCCAGACCACCAGGTTCCAGTCCATTAAAGGACCCCAACACTCTATGATGACTTAGTGGGGTGGGATGGGGGGTGGGAGGGAGGCTCAAGAGGGAGGAAATACACACACACACACACACACACATACATGCATACATATTTATGGCTTCCCAGGTGGCTCAGTGGGTAAAGAATCTACCTGCAGTGCAGGAGACGCAGGAGATGCAGGTTCAAGTTCTGGGTCAGGAAGATCCCCTGAAGGAGGGCATGGCAACTCACTCCAGTATTCTTGCCTGGATAATCCCATGGACAGAGGAGCTTTGCAGGCTATAGCTCATAGGTACAGCTGTGCGACAGCTCAGCACATGGCTGATTTGCATTGTTGTAGTGTTGCAGTTGTAATCTGGTCCCATCACTTCATGGGAAATAGATGGGGAGACAGTGGAAACAGTGGCAGACTTTATTTTTTTGGGCTCCAAAATTACTGCAGATGGTGACTGCAGCCATGAAATTAAAAGACACTTACTCCAGGGAAGGAAAGTTATGACCAACTTAGATAACATATTAAAAAGCAGAGACATTACTTTGCCAACAAAGGTCCATCTAGTCAAGGCTATGGTTTTTCCAGTGGTCATGTATGGATGTGAGAGTTGGACTGTGAAGAAAGCTGAGTGCTGAAAAAATTGATGCTTTTGAACTGTGGTGTTGGAGAAGACTCTTGAGAGTCCCTTGGACTTCAAGGAGATCCAACCAGTCCATCCTAAAGGAGATCAGTCCTGGGTGTTCATTGGAAGGACTGATGCTGAAGCTGAAACTCCAATACTTTGGCCACATCATGCAAAGAGTTGAATCATTGGAAAAGACCCTGATACTGGGAGGGATTGGGGGCAGGAGGAGAAGGGACGACAGAGGATGAGATGGCTGGATGGCATCACTGGCTCGATGGACATGGGTTTGAGTAAACTCCAGGAGTTGGTGATGGACAGGGAGGCCTGGTGTGCTACGATTCATGGGGCTGCAAAGAGTTCGACATGACTGAGCGACTGAACTGGACTGAACAGCAGAAACCAACCCAATTTTGTAAAGTAATTATTCTCCAATTTTAAAAAGTCCAATGAAAGGAGATAGGAAATAAATATATAGGATTTTGTATAGTATTAAGTGCTATGGAGAAGAATAAAGACAGTTGGGGAAAGAGCATGCTATTGGGAGTGGCAGATCATGTAGATTTTTCTGGGACACAGTAAAGACTTTGCCTTTAACTCTGAGTGAGATGTGTAGCCACTGGTGGGATCAAAGTATAAAGGATGACATAACCCAACATAAGCTTTGAAAGGATCACTTTGCCTGTTATAGTGAGAGGAGACCATAGGGAAGAAAGAGTGTTAGCAGGGAGACTGGTTATTTGAATACCTTCTTGGTTTATATCTTTAGTTCCCCAACCCCCCACCTCCCCCCATTCCACATGTTTTGAAGGAAAGAACTATCAAAATACAATTTTCAAAAACAGAAAAACATCACTCTCATGAAAATATAGAATAACGTATCAAACCTTTATTAGCTCATTAATGTTTCTTAAAATGAATAAAGGCAATAATAAAAAGAAAGAATATTAGAATTAGGTTGCCAGGTTAGATGCACAAAGTGCTAACGTCCCTCAGGGTAATCAGATCATAATCTTTGGGATTATCTTTTCTAGCAGAGAGAAATCTACACATTAATGTGTAACTTAACAGTGTCTGAGCTTTAATTAAAGAGACAAAGACAGGTTCATTCTCCTAGACTTAAAAATTAAGTAATCCTTGCTTGGGCCTGTTGAACAATGCCCCAGAGTACTGACTATTTTGCTTTACTTCCAAATTTCGGGTAAATTTTCTTAAAAAATTTCCATGAAAACAATTTTTTGAAATGTCTCATAGATAGTTTTGATTCACATTTTTAACTTACTAGAGGAATCTGGAATGGTGCGAAGGTCAATTTCTCTTCTTCTCTGGGTTTCTTGCCTTTTTTATTTGATCTCTGTCCTTTGCCATTGCACTAATATAGGTGAAAGATGCAAAGGACCTATATTTAGGGCATTGCATTGCTTCAGTCTTTTAAGTTTACACTCAGAACCAAGAACTTTTCTTGACATTATTCTGATATTCAAGGGCTACTATGTATATAATCTATGAAAATAATCTTCTTCAACAATCATTAATTAATCAGTGTTTCAGTCTCTGACTGACTTATTTTATTTCCAGGGACTCAACTACCACAATGATTCCCAATTCTAAATCTCTAACCCTGGCCACTGTACTACACACCAGATCTGTAATTTAAAATGCTCCCTGGCTATCTCTAAGGGCTTCCCCAAAGGCTCAGTGGGTAAAGAATCCACCTGCAATGCAGGAGACACAGGAGATAAAGGTTCAATATCTGGGTCAGGAGGATTTCCTAGAGAAGGAAACGGCAACCCAGTCCAGTATTCTTGCCTGAAAATCCCATGGACTGAGGAGCCTGACAGGCCACAGTCCAAAGGGTTACAAAGAGTCAGACACAACTAAGTGGCTAAGCAGGCACACACACTGAGTATCTCTATCAGAAGTATCCTGAGCTGGCAATTCAAGCTGATTTCATTGTTTCTATTCCAGTCCAAATGTATTCCATTCCTCCAGTATTTCTATTCCATCCTGTCCATGGTACCACCATTTGCCCAATTAACTAAATTTGTAACCTTAGAGTCATCACTGTTTCACATGCCATATCTATCTACATAACCATCAATTCTTGTTCTTCTCTATCATATCTATTTAATCTAACCCCTCTTCTTTTCCACTTCCACCTCAACCTCCTTTAGGTCTTTACTGTAGTTACTTTAATTATGCTTTAGTCTTGGTACTGCAAAAAAAAAAAAAAAATCCACTGCTATGAGTGTTCTTTTCATAAAATGCCTATATGATTGTCCTGATTAAATCTTTTAAAGGTTCCCCATTGCCTACAAGGATAAAACTTGAGCTTTTTAGCAAGTAGGCAGATTGCTTTTAGCACTATCCTCATAATCTTCATCAGTAACCCTAATAAACATGAGTTCTAAGTAAAAATAGTGTGCTTGCCATGCAACTACAACTTTAAGACAAGTTGTCCAATTTTTCCTTCTGTCTAGATGGCTGCCACTCACTCATCCAACAGAGACATTCTAGAGCTGCCACTGGGTGAATTCCTACTCATTCTAAAAAGCCCCACTCAAAAACTGCCTCCTCTTTGAAAGGTTTCTGACTCTTCTCCAGATCCCTAGGCACAGTTAGTTGAGTATTTAATGCTCCTAAAACATCTCCACATTACCTCCTTTAATATTTAACTTTACTATACACAATTTGGTTTTATGTTCTATTTTTTGAGAGCACAGTAGTGTTCTAGTGATCTTTGTTTATTCTAGCGCCTACCACAATAAACATTTTTTGTTTTGCTTTATTGTCTGTGTCACATATTCTAAGACATGTGAGATAAAAAGCAAAATTAATGTAATTCTTAAACTTGTAGGAAGGAATCTCATTTGCATTTATTTTTTTAAAAGACAGAGATTCTTTATTTAAATCAGCAAACTCAGAGTCTTCAGCCCATGGTGAGCAGCCTTCCCTCCCAGGCCCCCTCACCCCAACCTGTTAACCACAGAAAGGAATGGAAAATGAGAAGCTTGAGGGCCTCTGCCAGGGCAGGCTGCCTCCGAAGTGTGGTGAGTGCACTCCAGCTGGGGCTGGGGTGGTGGCTGCCATAGGCCCCTCCCTATAAATTAATTCCCTGCAGCCACAGTTGTGGGCAAGGCATACATGTTGGGGGAGAAGGCCATCAGACAGCATCCTTGATTCCCAGCTAAGGAATGGATTAGGGCACAGGGCTCAGAGTGAAGAGGCCAGAGGAAAGAGAAGAGGTATGGTGCGGAGAGGGGGTGAGGCCCCCCAATTTTGGTCCCAGAGGAAAAGAGGCCAGTTGGTCCAGTTTTGTGGGTTTGGAGAAGGGAATGTATTAGTAAGCACAAGGGGGAGGCCATCGGGCACCCCTGGAGGAGACAAGCCAGGCCCCCACCCTGGCAGAAGGGAGCGCAAGAGCTCCCAGGGGCTCTCAGGAAATGTCAATGCTAAAAAACAAACAAACAAACAAAACAAACATATATTAACCATTCACGGAGGGCAGGGGCAGGGCTGCAGAGCAGATCAAAGGATCTGGCATGGCATCGCATAGCCGGTCATGCCTGCCTGAGAACCCCCGTGGATGGTCCCCATCTGTAAGCCAATAACATTCTTGCCCTCCTGCAGTTGGTTGTCCGAGAAGTACCAAGGGTTCTCCCTGGATTTCTTGGGAAACCAGTTAGGATCCCCAGAGAAGAGCCCATTGTCCTGGGCTACAGCCAGCCTGCCCAGATTCATCAGTGTCTGCTGCACACAGGCCACGTTCTTTCCTTCCCAGAGGTCCACAGCTTGGAAGATGTCAGTGGTGTTGATGCCGTAGTGCTCGGCTACTTGCAGGAACTGGGAGATCTGCTCCACCTGCTTGAAGGCCATGGTGGAGGCCTGGATCTTCTTCACTGGGGCCTGCCCCTCAGGGTACAGCCTATTAATGAGCTCACACAGCACCGTGCCATCCTTGAGCCAGTTCTGGAAGTTCTCGCGCCGATGCTGGGGCCAGCCCACATGCTTGCGCACTGGGTGGTGATCCACTGGATCAGGATTTGCTCCAGGTCTACATCGTATTGTTTCTCAGTCTTCTGCTGCACCTCCTGGCTCAGGCAGTAGGCAGGTCCCCTGTTGGCCATTCCAAAGGGGTTCAGGTGGGTCGGAGAGTTGTGCACTTGAGGCGGGGGCCACAGCGTGAGTATGAATTTGTTTTCTAAAAAATATTTATTTTTGGCTGTGCTGGGTCTTAGTTGTGGTGCACTGGCTCTTTGTTGTGGCATGTGAGCTTCTCTCTAGTTGTGGCACTTGGGCTCAGTAGTTGTGGCACATGGGCTTACTTACCCTGTGGCATGTGAGATCTTAGTTCCTCCACCAGGGGTTGAACCCACATCCCCTGCATTGGAAAGTAGATTTTTGACCACTGGACCACGAGGTAAGTCCCTTGGGTCTATTTCAAATCTATGGTTATTAATCTTTTGGATCACAGACCCCTATTTTAAAAAAAACTATGATGAAAGTTGTAACATTCTACTCAGAAAGATATACACACATGGTAGAATTCACAAATGTCCTGAACCCACTGATACCTGACAAATTAAGAAACTATCTTTTCATTTTTATTAATTTTTTGAGTAAGAATATTTACATGGAACAAAAATTTGAAAGTAATAAACTTTATGATGAATAGCCTGTTCTAGCCCTCTTCCCATAATGTTCAATTCAATTCCTGTTCTATCAAAGTGACCACATTTTGTGTATTCTTCTGGAGACAGTCTCTGTATATGAACACATGAGCATTAAAAATTCTTTTTTCTGACATTTTTTCCATTTATATTGGCAATTATTCCACATTAGGTACCTAAGGTTTCAAATGCACAGAATTCTATTGCATTGCTGTACCCTAATTTTTTTACAATGTACTTTTAGATTCTGAAACAATTTCAAGCCTACAAAAAAGTTGGAAGCACAGTACAAATCATTTCTTTCCAGAACCAACTGAAAGTAAGTTGCTGAATCAAAATGACAATGAGATATCACCTCACACCAGTCAGAATGGCTATCATAAAAAAATCTACAAATGACAAATGCTGGAAAGGGTGTAGAGAAAAGAGAACCCTCCTACACTGTTGGTGGGAATTTAAACTGGTACAGCCATTATGAAAAACAGTCTAGAAGTTCCTTATAAAAACTAAAAACAGAGCTACTATATGAACCAGCAAGCTCACTCCTGGGTATATATCTGGAAAAGATGAAAAACTCTAATTTGAAAAGGTACATGCATCCTAATGTTCATAGCAGTACTATTTACAATAGTGACTACTTACAATAGCCAAAGACATGGAAGCAACCTAAGTGTCCATTGACAGATGAATGGCTAAAGAAGATGTATACAGTGGAATTCTACTTAGCCATAAAAGAATGAAATATTGCCATTTGCAGCAATATGGATAGGCCTAGACAACATCATACTAAGTGAAGTAAGTCAGAGAGAGAAAGACAAATATTATATGGTATCACTTATATGTGGAATCTAAAAAATAATACAAATGAATGTATATACAAAGCATAAACAGACTCACAGGCATAGAAAACAAACTTATGGTTACCAATGGGGAAAGGGAGGGGGGAGAGGAATAAATTAGAAGTATGGAATTAACAGATACACACTACTGTATATAAAATAGATAAGCAACAAGGACTTACTGTATAACACAGGAACAATATTTAATATCTTATAATAACCTATAATGGAAAATAATCTGAAAATATAAATATATGACTGAATCACTTTGCTGTATACTTGAAACTAACACAGTATTTTAAATCAGCTATAACCTCAAAAAAAAAAAGTAAGTTGCTGACTTGATGTCCTATCACCCCTGAGTGCTTTTCTGTGTATTTTATACAAATACAAACATTTTCTTGCATAATCACAATACAGCTATCAAAATCAGGAAATTAACATTGTACACTACCACCATCTACTTTTCAGATCACATTCAAATTTCACTAGTTGTCCAGATAATGTCTTTTATGTCAGGTGCAATTCCTCAATCTTTTCTTGACTCATAACACTATAGATTACAGGCTAGATATTTTGCAGAATGGACCTTAACTTGATTCATATGATATTTTCTCATGATTAGAATAAGTTTATGCATCTTTGGTAGGAGTATAATAGAACTGGTGCTATGTTCTGCGAACTGCATTCTATCAGGTGGCATTACAGTTTCTATTTGTTCCATTATGATGATGTTCATGTTGATCATTTGATCAATGTGGAATCTGACAGACTTCTCCACTGTAAAGTTACTCATATTTTCCCATTTATAATCAATATGTGTTTTTTAGCAGGTGATTTTGAAAATATATAAATATTTTAATCCCCATGAAACATTCACCTTATTCATTTATTTAAATATATCACTATAGGCTCATGGTTTCCTGCTTTATTCAATGGTTTACGACGCATTAACCATCATTATTTTGATCCTCAAATTGTCCCAGATATGGCCAGTGGGAAGCCTAGTTAAGCTGGTTCCCATGTGTTCTTTTTTAAAAATATATTTCTTTATTTGGCTGCGTTGGGTCTTAGTTGTGGAACGTGGGGTCTTTGCTTTCGTACATGGACTCTCTCTAGTTGTAGCATGCAGGCTTGGTTGCCCTATGGCATGTGGGATCTTAGTTCCCTGACCACAGATGGAACTCACGTCTCCTGTATTGCAAGTCAGATTCTTAGCTACTGAACCACCAGGAAAGTCCTCTGTGTATTCTTGACAGGTTCCCATCATTCTTCCAGCACTTCCTTACTTTCTAGTACAAAAAGATGATCCATGCTAAACTTATGCTTTTCCTGCCCCAATGGCAGAATCAGCTATTTCTGTAAGAATTCTTGATTCCTTTTAGTAGAGAATGACATTTAGAAGCCACAATCTATTTCTATATCTCTATGAATTGCAGCCACTGATATTGCTAATTCTATTCCAACACTGGAGAAGGAAATGGCAACCCATTCCAGTATTCTTGCTTGGAGAATCCCATGGGCAGTGGAACTTGGTGGGTTATAGTTCATGGGATCGCAAAGAGTCAGACATGACTAAGCTACTGACCCATTCCAACATTACAGAGTTCATTCTCCCTTCCTATTTGTTTTCTCCCTTTTCCTATTTGTAACTCCCTTCTTGGACAATAAGAAACCAGACTCCCGTTATTCCTAATATATTTACCTATTTGATCGATCCTTCTGAAGGTAAGCAAACTCCTGGTCACTGCTGTACCTTCCCTTACATGGAAACCTTTCTTACCCAACTCAGGATCCAATGCCCTGCATCAAGATTCCCCCACCCTCACCATGTCTTCCTCTTCTTACCTGTGCTCCAGTATCCCTCTCTGGATTTCTGACATCCCCACCCCACAAACCATAGATGTGTACTTTACTCTACTTAATCTAATGGCTTGAGGATGGTATTGTTCCAGGAATGGAAGTTTGAAATTGAATGGTTTGTCCAGGATTCTCCAGGTGTTTGCATTGAATGCAGGTTTGTGCTGCATTCCCAGGAACCCCTTCAGCCCTAAGGAAGCCTGGATATTAGCCACCCCAGGAAAATAAGCTGTCTTAATTTTCTCAAAGGTCATCATTTAACTTTTAGGTCTTTCTATATATTAGAATGACCACTCAAGAGCTCTTTAGGAACCATTGTGAGTAAATTATTAAACCTCCATGGAAGGAAATATAGCGTAATCAACAACATTGTAAATGCACATACTCTCTGGCCCAGCAAGTCTACTGCTAGAAATTTATCTTAAACGTATACCAACCTTGTATAGATGTGATTACCTGCAATATTGTTTTTCATAGTTAAAGGATAAATTAAAGGGGCATTTAAAAAAATTATAGACCCTTTCCCATTAGGAACACAGAACAATAATCAGATTGGCTAAAAAGTTTAACAACTCTCAGAAACAGAAATTAGCACCATAAAATGAAGCAGCTCTGCAATTCACAAGGCAAAAACAAAAGTGGGATGACACAAAACACCCAGGAAATAATTTTTCTACCACATTTGTTAGATACTTGTCAGAAAACCGTTTCCCAGGTCATTAGCTAAATTCTTTACACAGCCCAGTAGTGGTATCATGACACTTTTCAGAGTGTCCCCAAAGATTGCCTCGGGCTTGCCAGAAACTGGAGAGGAACTTGAGCGGTTTGGTCAGGATTTTCCAGCTTTTTGCACTGGATACAGTTTTGTGCTGCACCCCAGGGACCCCCTTCAGTCGCCAGGAAACACGAACAGTAGCCACCCCAGTACCAGGCTACACGGTGAGAAAACGTAGACGGGCGCTGTCCAACATGGCACCGCTCACCAGACAAGGCTATTCACATTCAAATTCAGTATGGTTAAAAATTCAGTTCCCAGGTCGCGGTCGCTACATTACGAGTGCTCAACAGTCACAAGCAGGCTAGTAGCTACCGTATTAGCGCAGATGTAGAATCTTTCCATCACCTCGGGAAGTCTATCGGACAGCGCTGACACAGTTTAGAGTTAAAAACAAGAACAAGCTTGTAAGCCACTAGGCTCCGCAATCAAAAACAACCAAGAGACGTTATTACTCTTTCCAAATATTTTGAGGGGAAAAATTATGCTAAGAGACACCAAATAAAAAGAAATCTGCAAAGGCACCTGCCAGCAGGCTCCCTCAGCAACTCACTCGTTAATTCCCACGGCGGAGGCCGTCCGTCTTTTTGTGGTACATAACTCCTCAGACTTGTAGAACTCAGCAAACTCCCAAGGCGGTGGGCAACTGAGGGCAAGACTCCTAAGATTTAACTGTTCAAAGCGGCCGACGCCTGTATTCACAGCGCGGGCGAGCCTCGGCTTGGTGTTCCACAGCCGGACGCGGCCCGGGTCTTGCGCGACCCTCAGTCAGGCGCTTGTCACCGGCTGGGAGCGCGACGCCGCCCGTGTGTGCGCGCTCCCGCACGCGCGCGAGCCGCGGCGCGAGCGGCTCTCGGCGGCCAATGGGGCGGGGAGCCGCGCGCCGGGGGCGGGGCCGTGACGTGCGCACCTCGTGACCCTGCTAGCGGCCTGCGCCTGAAGAAGCCGGAAGCGGCTGCTGCCAGCAGCCCCGACTGGAAGTGAACAGGCGGAGGTCTGCGCCTTGGGGGTTGTGGAACCCTGCGATGGACCCGAACCGGACCATCGAGCGGCGAAGGTCATCGTTGCTGCTGCTGCGGCTGCTGGTGGTGGTGCTACTGTGGTCGGGGCTGGCTCTGGGCACCTTCTCCGTGGGTAGCAGCCCCCACAGAGTCCTCCGCGACCTCCTGTCGGAGGAGCAGTTGCTGGAGGTGGAAGACTTGTCCCTGGCCCTGCTGCAGGGCGGAAGGATGGGGCCACTGTCACTACCCCCAGATTTGCCGGATCTGGATCCCGAGTGCCGGGAGCTGCTGCTGGACTTCGGCAACAGCAGTGCAGAGCTGACCGGGTGTCTAGTGCGTGGCGCCCGGCCGGTGCGCGTCTGTCAGACCTGCTACCCACTCTTCCAACAGGTCGCCAACAAGATGGACAACATCAGCCGAGCCGTGGGGGTGGGTAGAAGAGCACACCCGGGACCTCTGGCGTGGATTGTTGGGAAGAGAGGAGATGTAATGATAGTAAATTCGGATGGGGGCGGGGAGGAGCTCCTCAGTTTCCCCATCTGTGAGAAAACGAGGTTGGATTGGGACAGTGGAGTTAGGGGCATCAGAAAATGGTGGTATAGGGCTTGGGGTTTGGATTTTTGCCTCCATGGCTGCTCTTGGGCCTCTTTCGTTACATATTTGCAGATAGGTATGACTAGTTTTCTTGGGGCTTCTGCACCCCAACCCTACCTTTTCTTCCTTTTTTTCACCTCTTTGCCCCAACTCTGCCACAGCTTCTTCCGTTCTCCACTTGCAGTTCCCACGAAGGACTCTCCTGAAACCCCAGGTGAAGTGGAGAAACTACGGTGTGGTGGTGATGAGGAACTTGAACTTTGTAGCCAGACTGTTTCAGATTCACCACTTTCTAGAAGTTTGACCTCAGATTAATTATCTTGGAGTCTTAGGTTCCTCCTCTGTAAAATGGAGAAAAACCGCTGCCAGATGTGACTGTTAAAAGAATAAAAAGAGATAATGCATGACAGTTCATTTTAGTCATTAATACAGTCTGGAGGCGTTTGGCCAGGAGACCAGTTCTTCTCCCCTTATTAAGGGTGTACTCTCAGGGCTTCCCTGATGGCTCAGAGGGTAAAGCGTCTTCCCGCAATGCGAGAGACCTGTGTTCGATCCCTGGGTCGGGAAGATCCCCTGGAGAAGGACATGGCAACCCCACTCCAGTATTCCTGCCTGGAGAATCCCATGGACGGAGGAGCCTGGTGGTCCACGGGGTCGCAGAGAGTCGGACACGACTGAGCGACTTCACTTTCACTTTCTCAGCAAGTTATATTCTCTGTGCCTGTTTTCTCATGTGTAAGATGGAGATAAAAGGAACTCTTAGAAAATTGGCAGAGGGACTTCCCTGGTGGTCCAGTGGCTAAGAGTTAAAGCTTCCAATGCAGAGGTCCCAAGTTTGATCACTGCTTAGGGAATAGGACCCCTCATGCCGAAATTAAAAGATCCTGCATGGTACAACTAAGACCTGGTACAGCCTAGTAAGGAAATAAATATTTTATAAAAGAAAAAAAAAACTGGCGCATAGTCATAGTTTTCAGTAAATGGGAACTAAAATTTTACAAAATGGTAAAGCTGCTCTCTCTCTTGGTACGCAGAGCTCTTCTGGTCATGTGGTAGGTGCTCTGAGGCACTTAATTAAAAGAAAGACACAGAGACATGTCCCTGCTCCTAAGTACCTTATAGGGCTTGGCATAGGAAAGGATTAGAGTGTCAAGGCTGGTGGGAGTCATGAGTTATGGGCTGGATATGCCATTTAAAGGAAAAACATGAGGAATGACATTGGGATTATGGAGTGGAAAGTTCCTCTTGTACTGAGAAAAAAAAAGTCTCATGAAAATGTGGTTATAATTATTTCCTAAATCATGGTTGGTTTGACAGAATATAGGCATATATAGGTGCATCCCCTACTTTGTCAGCCTGATACTACTTGACATAAATATGCATTTTATGTGAATAGGGAATTTATTTGCATTAAATAAATTCTGTGCTCAGTTTTTCTGTAAAGAGTAAGTTTTCGAGGAACTTTAGGCTTACATGCAATATTTTTTGTGCATCCTTCTATTGGGTATAGCCAGGGATATATGTGTGTGTGTGTGTGTGTGTGTGTGTGTGTGTGTGTGTACCCCATTGTTTTAAAGTAAAGCACCCAACACTTGTCCCTTGCTATCATACTATAGCAGGATATGTACGGCATCATATCTGATTTAAGCAGTAAGTGAGTTAGTTGTTCTGTGGTCAGAATGACTGTGAATCGTGATGCACTGCTTGGCTCTTGAGGCAGCAAATACTTTTCTCATTTGTGTAGTTTCTGTGGAATTAAGATGAAGTTAAAAAATTATCCCAAACTGGTGGTACAGTGTTATGGGCTTCTGTGGGCCAATTATGGGCCAATTTGTGTATGAATTTCCACATGCATTCCCCACTGCCCATGGCAATGTCGGGGCAGCATGAACTGTGTCCTTTGCTTTGTGTCTCAGACTGCCAGTGACCTGCGCACCCTGCTTGCCTCACTTTTGTGTGAAAGGATCAGAGGAAAGAGATAACAGGAGGCAGAATGACCCTTTCCCCAATCTATATTTCCTCTCCCAACTCATCCACCCCTTTCCTCAGTAGAACTGGATGTCATAGCTCAAAAGCATGATTTCTGAAGTTCTGGGGGGTACTTCATGGATTTAGTAGGCTTTTTCAGATGGGTGTGGGAATTGAGCCAGTATGTGTAGTAATGAACGTATGAAAAAATATGTATGAATTTCTTAGGAGTGAACTTAAAATGATCAATTGTCCTTTGTGTGTGTGTGTGTGGCAGGGAGTTGTTTCTGGAGAGTAATGTATTTTCTTTGACTCACATAGACTCAAGTCTTTCATTTAAATCAGTTTAATTAGCAAGTACATGCTATTCTTAAATATTGAACAGATAAAAGGGTACTGAAGGAAAAGGAGGGGATAGTCCAAGCTTCAAACTTCAAATTATCAGTGTAGTTAGGGAAATAAAATTAATCTATATTGAGAAAATTTTAAAAAGGAAAAAACCATCCATGTGAATGTTGCAAATTGTACAATAGGATTTTAGAACAAAAGAGTGAAGATGCTGAATTAAAGGCGGGAAGAGAGCAAGAGAGGGGGGTGCTTATCAGAGAAAACCTACAAGCAGAATTTTATCAAGACATTCTTTCTCAACTCTGTAGTGTGAATCCATGTCCATGGATTGATTGAGAGAGGAGGAAAGTGTAAAGAGAAAAAGAATCAATGGTAGAAATTAGCACACTATTTCTGTGGTGCAGCAAGCTGATTCATTTAACTGTAATAGAGTTACCTGAAGAGAATTCTATTTTCTAGTCACTTCCTCTTGGAATTAATGGGTCAAGGACTCCATATAGTTTTAGTATCTCAAGATAAGAATACAGTGATTTGTGAAACCTGAATAATGGAATTAACGGATTGCTTCTTACTTGAATCATACTTTCTTCTTTTAGTTTAAACTGATAGGAATATAGTTTCATTGAGCTGTTCACCATCATCAGAGTGGTTGCCAAGATGCTTTGCCTCTCCTCCCCCCATTCTGAATTGCTAATCTCTATCTTATTCTACTTGGTTCGTTTAAAATTTATATAGGCAGATAGATAGACATGTTTGCATACTAAGTCACTTCAGTTGTATCCAACTCTTTGTGACCCTATAGACTATAGTCTTTCAGGCTGCTCTGTCCATGGGATTCTCCAGGCAAGAATACTGCAGTAGGTTGTCATTTCCTCTTCAAGGGAATCTTCTCGACCCAGAGATCAAACCCACATATCCTGTGTCAACTGCATTGGCAGGCAGGTTCTTTACCACTAGTGCCACCTGGGAAGCCCAGATAGACATAGAGATGTGTATATATATTTATGAAGGTGCTAGTAATTGAGGATATGTATCTGGAAGTGTTTAACTTAATTTTAGTGTAGATTTACAAATTCTTAGGACTAGAAGGAGAAGATTGGAACACAACATGGCATAATATGTCTTTCATTAGAGATTAGAATGCACTGTTTCTTTGTAGTTCAGTTGCTAAGTTACGTCCAACTGTTGGAACCCCATAGACTGTAGCCCGCCAGGCTCCTCTGTCCATGGGATTTCCCAAGCAAGAATACTGGAGTGGGTTGCCATTTCCTTCTCCATCACTGGTTCTTACTCATTCAGAAAAATTCTTGAATACTTATGATGTGCAGGGTAGTTGTACTTACTAGGGATATAGCTGTGAATGAGAAGAGCTTATAGACAGAGGAAACAGACATTAAGCATCATTGTAATTATTTAGTTCAGGTGTGATATAAGTGTTGCAAAGAAAAAAATCCCAGATGCCACCAAAGCATGTAACAAGAGTGCTGATCAGGACTCAGGCTGAGAATAGATAGAAGTGGTGAATAGTTAAAGACACCTAAAATTTGAGAGGGTGGGAGAATGGGGAGAATATATACATGTAAAGAAGTAGCAGGTGTGAAGACTCCGAGAGTCTGGTGTGTTTAGGGACAGAAAGAACTCAAAGCACTGTGAGCCAGGAGGAGACTAGTGATTTGAGCCTGAGGAAGTGGGCAGGTCCCAGGCCATGAGCCCCATGCAGTGAAAGTGGCTGGGTTGAATCCAGAAGGATGATCTGTCTTATTTCATAGCGTTTTTACAAGGATTTAATGAGCTATACATTTAGGGCATTTAGAACCACTAGGTATTCAAAAGTACATCATCATCATTGGGGTTATTCATCATTTCCCTTCCATTCTTGTATTTGCCACCATCTTCTCATCATATATGAACTATGGAAATAGTCTAATTAGTCTCCTGCCTCACCATACATATTGTGACCTAGACCCATGCTCTCCAAACTCTGTTTTACAGGCCATCTTCCTCAAACATCTTAAAAAGTTTCCCTGGCTTTTCCCTCTACTACCTCTATTGTCATAGCGGTACCTTCCATCGGCCTCCTGGATACTCCCTGAGACCACATAGTCATTCCTTCTTTCATCCCTTGATCATTTTATTTACTCTATTTAAAACCTGTTCCCCTTTCTTCCCTTTTCCCTGGGCTTCACAGGTGCCACTAGTGGTAAAGAACCTGCCTGCCAATGCAGGAGACATAAGAGATGCAGGTTCTATTCCTGGGTTGGGAAGATCCCTGGGGAAGGGCATGGCAACCCACTCCAGTATTCTTGCCTGGAGAATCCCACAGACAGAGTAGCCTGGTGAGCTACAGTCCATGGGTCGCACAGAGTCGGACACAGCAAGTGCCTTAGCACACATACGTCATGTGGAATCTTAGTTCCCCAACCGGGATTGAATCTGGGTTTGAGCATGGAGTCCTAACCACTATATTGTCCCTTTCTTAGTATTGGGCTTAGTTGAAATCCTGCTTCCTCCATGAACTCTCCTCATTTCTCCCAACTACATTGATGTCTTCCTCAACTGAACTATTCCACACACTGACCACTCATACAGGTTATTCTGTATTGATTTTTAAAATAGCCAATCATCCACTTACATCCAATTCCTTCTTAAGTAACAGGTTACACTTAGCCAGCTACACCCACCTAGAGCACTTTTGTTGGCAACGGGTAGCTAGGTGAAATAGCAAATATGAGTTACTTACTGGGTGCCAGTGTGGTAAGTGATTCATCTATGCTATTTCATTTAATACTGTACCTGTAGGACTCAGAGATTATGAAACTGGGCCTCATAGAGTTTACCTCAGCTTTCCGAGATTGCCAGCTAGTAATTCAGGTTTGTCTGACTCTTTAGGCCACACTCCATTTTAATTTGGTGGGTAAATTATCACAAAATATTATTTCATTTTCTTTCCTGAAATTTTCTTCTATAGCTGATATTGCTCTGAAAGCAATTCCAGGAAAGGGACTTTTAACATATTTTGTTCGAGTCACTAGTTTAAAGGCAAGCATTCACTTGGTTGCATCTTTTAATGAGTTAGCAAAACTAAGCCACAGAATGGGTAATCATCCCAAAATGATCTTCATAGATATTTTAAAGCAAGAGTTCTGCTGTTAAGCCCCACTTCCCTCTTTTCTAACCCCACGTGGCTGATGCTAGCACACTCTCATTTATTACTCATCACACTAATTCCTTATCTGTATGTCTCTGGGGAGGTTCTTGAGGGCCCAGTGTTGATGGTATTCTCTATCACTCTGTGTACCCTCAATACACCAGGATTCTTTTTTATAAAAAATATTTTATTTATTTATTTGGCTATGTTGGGTCTTAGTTGCAGCATGCGAGATCTTTTGTTGCAGTAGATGGACTCTAGTTGTATCTTGTAGGCTCCAGAGCATGCAGGCTTCAGTAGCAGCCCACAGGCATGTAGGTTCTTAGTTCCCGGATTAGGGATTGAACTGCATTGCAAAGCAAATTCTTAACCTCTGGACCACCAGGGAAAACTTATCCCTAAAACTCCAGGATACTTATAATACCTGGTAAATAATAGAAGTTAAATAACTTTGAAAGGATGAAGGGTCAGCAAGACTTAACTTTGCTTGTGGCAAAAAGGAAAGGAAATAGATAAGGACCCAGTAATTCAGGAATTTGAATTTATCATTTACATAGTCTAAATCCATTCTTGTGGATTTTAAGATTTTGAGCCAAAACTGCCCAGAAGATGAAACAATGCTTTGGCATCATTTACCCATCAGATTTTTAAAAATGCATAAGTAATATATGTTCATTGTCAAAAAATTTAGACAGTGTAAAAGGCAAAAAAAGAAAATGAAAACCCCTCTATTTCCATTATTCAGAGATAGCTACTGCTACATTTTGTAGAACAGCTTTCCAGAATATTTTCTTGTTCGTAAGAAGTATATTAATATTACATGTGGGCCTAAGTAGTTGAAATGGTACCATAAAAGCAAATACTTATTTAAGAAGCAAGGATTTTCTTCCCTTGCAAGTGAACCTGGGACCAATAAATGTTAGCTGCTATTGTTTTATTACAGTTATTATTAATTATGTCATTATTTGATTGTAACAAACAAAATATTAAATGCTTATAATGCATATGTGCTCCATTGCTCAGTTGTGTCACTCTTTGTGACCCCATGGACTATAGCCTGCCAGGCTCCTCTGTCCATGGAATTTTCCAGGCAAGAATACTGGAGTGGGTTGCCATTTCCTCCTCCAGGATATCTTCCTGACCCAGGGATCAAACCTGCGTCTACTGCTTTGACAGGGAAATTCTTTACCACTGAGCCACCTGGGAAGCCCCCAAAAGCTTATAATAAATATGAATTATTTTTATAAGGTTTTTTGGGCCTCAGATTGTTGTTTGGGAAGTCTAAGAATACTCAGATTGTATTTTTTTCTTTTCTTTGGTTACAGAATTCTTCAGAGAGTCATAGTTGTGCCAGAAGCCTTTTAATGGCAGATAGAATGCAAATAGTTGTGATTCTGTCTGAGTTTTTTAATTCCACATGGCAGAAGGCAAATTGTGCAAGTAAGTAACTCTTTCACTTTCATTTTTTTTTTCTTTTTTTTTTTTTTTCACTTTCATTTTTGAAGTTGTGTTTCAATAGTATAGATGTCAGATTTTACTTTAGTGAATTTTGAACTCTGAAAATTTTGAATACTCTTTATTACTAAGTTTAAATGAATTGCAGTTAACATCATGGTTTATTAGTGAGAACATCTTGGGCAAATACTGAAAGGCAGCAAAGTGTAGCAGTTAACAGTGAGCTTTGCAGTCAGATCTGAATTTTGTTGTAAGTTCTGCGACTTATTCTAATGTAACCTACTACTGTCAGACCTTGGGCATATAATTTTGCCTCCTGGAGCTTCAGTTTCCTCACCTGTAAATTTGTGGTAATATTGAAACCTACTTTACCTGATAGTTTTGAAGATTAAATGAAATAAACTGCATAAAGCTCTTAGCTCAGTACCTGGCATATAGTTACTGTTCAAGGAATGTTAACTGCTTAATAATTATGATGTTTATAATAATCTGTCAAATGGTGGTAGGGGGAGGTGGTAACATCAGTTCCAGCAGGTTTGCGGGCTTAAATGTATTTGTATAATGAAATGAAATTTATTTTCAAGCATTCTTTGGAAAAATTAAAATTGTTAATTCATAAGTGTTTTGAAAACCAACTATGTATTAGGAAATTCTTGTTTTCCATACCTTATAATTTAGTGAAGAAGAAAGTTAGTGTTACAATATAACCTAAGGTGACAATAAATGCTACAAAAACATCATAGAGTCCTTGGGGAAATTGAAAAAAATCAGATTGACAAGAATTTGAAGTGACTTCCAGGAGGAGGTGCCTTTTAATCCTACACCTTTATGACTGGACATGATTTCAGTAGGTAGAGACAAGAGGAAGGACACTGCAGATAGAGAGGCATCCTGAACAGAGGCACAGAGATATAAAACAGTAATAGACATTACAGGGTGCTGGAAGCACAGTGGGAGATGAACTTGGAAAGGGAAAGTAGGGCTTTGACCTATATAGTAGTTTATCACTTATGCCAACATTTTTCATACTGCTTAGAACATCAGCATAGTATTATGAAATGGTTATATACTATAGCATTGGGAACTTAACAGTACACATGGAATATTAAAGTCAGTGAGGACTATAGGTTAAAAAAACTTTTTGAATATCATTTAACCTAGCACTTTCTGAATGTTTTTAAACTGTAAAAATCCTTTTTTTTCCCTGTGGAACCCCACTGGAAGGGAGAGACCAGTGAGGAAATTATTACAATGGTTTAGGCAAGAGGCAAAGAAAACGTGAAGTAGGGCGTGGGCTGTAAAAATAGAAAGGACAGAGTGAATTAAAAATCTGTGTGCCTGTAAGTCATTAAGGAGTTTAACTTTCTAAGGACTTTGTCTTTTTGTTTAGTTCATATGATGATGGAAAAAAGACTCCCTGCTAAGTTTCTTTTCCTTTGTAGTATACCGTGGATATTGGATATTAACTCTTTTAATTTTGTTTCTATTAATTCAGATTTTCTAGTAATTTGAACAGAGGGTTCGCTGACAGCTAACTTTTTTTTTTTAAGGCAAAATCTTTACTTTTCAGAGTAAAACTTTTTAGTATAAATATGATTGAACAGTTTGTTTAACATATACAGAAGAGCTGTTTTTAAGTACTATTAAGCCCGTCACAAAAATCCATTGATAGATGAAGTGAGTAAAGTGAAGGTCTCTCAGTCATGTCCAACTCTTTGCAACCCCATGGACGATATAGTCCATGGAATTCTCTAGGCCAGAATACTGGAATGGGTAGGCTTTTACTTCTTCAGGGGATCTTCTCAACCCAGGGATCCAACCCAGGTCTCCTGCATTGCAGGTAGATTTTTTACCAACTGAACTAAAAAATATGTTAATTGCAAATAATTTAAAATCAGTTCATTAGAATAAATGGGGTGTATGTTGGGGTTCACTTCTTTTGACTGATGTTGTTGTTCAGTTGCTAAGTTATCTTTGACTCTTTGTGACCCCATAAACTGCAGCATGCCAGACTTCCCTGTTCTTTACCATCTCCCGGAGTTTGCTCAACTCATGTTCATTGAGTCAGTGATGCCATCCAACCATCTCATCCTCTGTCACCCCCTTCTCCTCTTGCCCTCAATCTTTCCCAGCATCAGGGTCTTTTCCAATGAGTTGGCTTTTTGTGTCAGGTGGCCAAAGTATTGGAGCTTAAGCATCAGTCCTTTCAATGAATATTCAGAGTTGATTTCCTTTAAGATTGACTGGTTTGATCTCTTTGCTGTCCAAGGGACTCACAAGTCTTCTCTAGCACCACAGTTCAAAAGTATCAATTTTTTGGCCCTCAGCCTTCTTTCTGGTCCAGCTCTCAGCATTTGTACATGACTACTAGAAAAACCATAGCTTTGACTATACAGACCTTTGTTGGCCAAGTGATGTCTCTGCTTTTTAATATGCTGTCTAGGTTTGTCATAGCTTTCTTTCCAAGGAGCAAGTGTCTTTTAATCTCATGGCTACAGCCACTGTCCGTAATAATTTTGGAGCCCAAGACAATAAAATCTGTTACCATTTCCACTTTCTCCCCATCTATTTGTTATGAAGTGATAGGACTGGATGCCATGATCTTAGCTTTTTGAATGTTGAGTTTTAAGCCAACTTTTTCACTCTCTTCTTTCACCTTCATCAAGAGACTCTTTAGTTCCTTTTCACTTTCTGCAATTAAAGTGGTATCATCTGCATATCTGAGATTGTTAATATTTCTCCCAGAAATCTTGATTCCAGCTTGTGAGTTATCCTAGCATTTTGCATGATGTACTCTGCATAGAAGTTAAATAAGCAGGGTAACAATATACAGCCTCGATGTACTCCTTTCCCAATTTTGAAGCCATCCATTGTTCCATGTCCAGTTCTAACTGTTGCTACTTGTCCTGCATACAGGCTTCCCAGGAGACAGGTAAGGTGGTCTAATATTCCCATCTCTTTAAGAATTTGACCTGATGTTACTTAATTTATATATGTGAGAGGTAAAGCATCTTTTCTTTAAAAGGTATTTTGTAATGAATTTACCAATTCAAAGAAGCTTTCTTCTCTAGTTATTTTCTAAAAAGGGAAAAAAACATTTTGCTGCATATTTACTCAGTATGGCAGGTGTAAAACTCTTTAGAATAAATTCTTAGGGTGCCTTTGTTTGCCTTTGTTTTTCTATGAGGCATCCTATTTTGAAAATATTCCTTGATTGAACTTCTGAAGAAAAAATGAAATGTTTACTCCCTAATTAAAATTAATTTGCCCAAAATGTATGGCCAAGCAGGATGCAGAAAAGTATGACATCTTTTGGAGAATTATATAGCTAGGTGGGCAGGAAAGAAAGAAAGACTTAGTTTTCATTCTACCTACATTTGTGTTCTTTGGATTATATACCATGTGCATTTAATACCTAGTCAAAAATACATAAAATTAAAAAAAACTTGACAGATTATCCAAATCTGCTGTGATTATTTGTATGTTAGATGTAATTAGAAAGATTGGCTATTTTCTTTTCCCAGATTATGCATCCAGAAAAATTGTCTTCCATTCATTGTTTCACACTTTAAAATTTATCATAATTTATATTCTGTATTTTATATGGAAATAGTTTTATAAATTTGTACTCCTCAGCAGTTTTCCCTTGGGCATTAATTCTAAAATAATTATCTTACCTAGAAATGAATAATCTCTACCAAATTACCTGGAAACACTTCTAATTATGTTCTCTGAAATCTGCTTAATAAAGATATTATGAACATTTTCTGAAAATTTTAAAGAATTGTTCAAAAAACTTTGTAATTTTCACCAAAATTTAACAAAGCATTGTTACTTGAGCAACATAGTGTTTTCTTACAAAGCAGTGAGAAAAGAAATTTGAAGAAAGGGAAAAATGAGGTAAAGAAGGTGAGTAATAAGTCAGCAGTTAAATAATATTTCTCAATTTCATAACACTCAGCTCATTTGAACTTCACAATAAGCCTTGTGAGGTAGAATGAAGGCTCATAAAGTGTAAAGGAATTACAGATCAAGAGTGTGGAACTAAAATCAAAAGCCTTTAAGAAAAGACTGTATTCATGAGTTAAGGCCTAATTTTGTTTTTAAAGTGCTATTTGATAAATTCATTGCACAGTCTTCATTTTAAGAAATATAGATACATTTTAGCCCTACAAAGTTTAATGTTTATGCTATATACATGTTTGATATTATAGAAAACCTAGTCTTTTGCTAAAAATATAAATGTAAAATATTCTTTTTTTCTATCAGTGCTGCGTAAAATTAAAAGTAGATAGTGTGAAAAAAAAGTCTTTAATAAAGCTACACATTTTCTAATGTTAATCCTCAGCGATGATCAGGAATCAGGCATCAGGTTCTGAGACAATCACATCTTTAGCAACCAGATCTGTTAAACCACTGATTTCATGAGATCCTCACTCTTTTATTTACTTGATAAATGATGCTATAGGCGTCAGTGTGTGTGTGTGTGTGCGCGCGCGCGTGCGCGCGCATGCTAAATCACTCAGTCAAATCTGACTCTTTGTGACCCCATGGACTATAGCCCACCAGGCTCCTTGCTCTGTCCATGGGATTCTCCAGGCAAGAATACCAGATCGGGGTGCCATTCCCTTCTCCAGGGGATCTTGTGGACTTAGGGATTGGCAGGCAGATTCTTGACCACTAGTGCCACCTGGGAAGCCCCAGGCTTCTGTTTACCTTGTACTTGCAATCCATTTGTTACCTATTCGGTCATTGTTTGTTTTAAATCTTTGGCCTTTAGAAATAGGTAAAAGAATGAATACAAAGAATATTTACTCTTTTAATAAAATGGAAGAAAGCAATCATGTCACACTATAATTTTAAATAAATTTGTGTCTGATCAGAAGTTTGCCTAGGATGTTGTCATTTTGTACTGTAGGAGACCAAAATGTGCTGTCCCAAAATATGCCTCTTTGGTGTGAGGGTTATTTTAAACTTATTATTTTGAGAAACAGTAGACACGGGAGAAGCTCTGAAAACAGAGTAGAAATAACCATTTTGTTTAGAAATTTATATTTATAAAGGAAATCTCTGTTAATAAGAATGTCTCCATCTCCGCACCAGGAAGAAAACGATGACTTTAAATTACAAGAAAATCTTGTAAATGGAGAAAGCAGGGACATAAACCTGCATGACCTTGTACTTGTTTACCCTACTTTTCCTAGTCACTTCACCACTGATCTCCTCTACACCCATCTTTCTTTGTTTTTACCTGAAGATTATATTCAAGCCTAAATTCTAAACTACCTCTTTGAGTTACTCAATTTCCTTTTGTATCTTCCATGTGTATATGAGACATACAAGTTAACAAACTTCTGTTTGTTTTTCTCCTACTGATCTGTCTGTTGTTACAGGGGTCCCAGTTTAGAACTTAGAAGGGTAGGGGGAAAATTACTTTTCTTCCCCTACAGTATACATAAAAAGCACAATATAAATATTCAAAAATCTAGATATTTGCCTTTTATTTAAACACAAAAGACTGGTCAATTTTCCCAGAGTTTGTATTAAATTGTTGAATTTGAATTAACTGTTGAATTAACATTGAATTAAATTGTTGAGTACAAACCATGATCCCTAACTTGGTGTGGTGATCTAGTTATTAAATTTACAAATATAGAGCTGATAAGTAATGCCAGCAATAGAGACCTTTAGTGGTAACTAATATGGAGTCTATTCCATCTGGCACCTAAAAGATAAAATGGGAAGGAAAAAAATTACAAAGGAAGAACAAAAATTATTGATATATTTTTAAAGCTTGCTTTTAACTGAAACTTAAACCAATCTGTGATCCATTTTGTAGGAATGTATCTTCTGATATAAAATGACTATTCCTTTTTCATCTTCTATGCTAAGAAAATGTAAAACTATAATTATATAGTTTAAAAACCTTTTAAAGTTAATTTGAGGGGGTGTTAGGGTTTTTAAAAATAACTATTAAAAATATAAACATGTAAAAGTGTAAAAGCTAAAATATTGTTTAAAAGAATATTTTTAAAATTAATACATTGCCAAAAATCACCTTTCCTTCTATTTGACCTAGCTCTGGGTTGGTACCTAGTCTTTGCCATTATTACTTGATGAAAGGAAGGCTAGAAACTCAGTAAAAGAGAGTGCCATTCTAAAACAACATTGTTAATCTACCATTGTTGTTGTTGTTCAATTATTAAGTCACATCCGTCTCTTTGCGACCCCATCAACTGCAGCACGCTTCGCTTCCCTGCCCTTCACTGTCTCCCAGAGTTTGCTCAAACTCATGTCCATTGAGTCAGTGACACTATCTAACCATCTCTATACTCCAATATAAAATAAAAAAATTTTAAAAAGAGTGCCATCCATTACAACTACCATCTATTTTATACTTAGAATTTCTGTATCTTTGAATGATATTGGTCTTTGTTAGGAATGAGTTTTGGGAAATTAAAATTCAAAAGAAATGTTAATACAACTCTTCCAATTCACATTACAAATAACATGAAAATTAATTTTTGTGGAGAGTGACTGCTAAGAGGTAAAGAAAATATATCAAGGATTTCTCTTCACAATTTTAAAGCTGTGTATTGTTGACATAAGGATAGCCTGGTTATTGAGTTCCTTCTTAGTTATCTTATGCATATGACAGTTGGATAATTAGTAGAGTGGCCAGATTTGATGAGACCATGACTTGCTTTATGGTAGTGTTTTGGTACTTTGTTTTTCACTTTTTTCTTCTTCAACTTTTTTGAGATGTAATTGACATGTAACATTGTTTACATTTAAGTTGTACAATGTGTTGATTTGATACAATTACATACTACAGAATGATTACCACCATAGTGTTGTATAACAAACACCTCCATCATGTCACATGATTACCATTGTGTGTGTGTGTGTGTGTATGTGATGAGAACACTTAAAATTTATTCTCTTAGCAACTTTCAAGTATACAATACAGTATTTCTAACTAAAATCACCATTCTGTACATTAGATCCCCAGAACTTGTCTCATCGTACAACTGGAGGTTGCGTCCTTTGACCAACCACCCCCTTTGCCCCCAACCACCACCCTTTGATAATCACCATTCCACTCTGTTTCTACGCTTTCAGCTCATGCAAGAATACTGGAGTGGGATGCCATTCCTTCTCCAGGGGATCTTCTAAACCCAGGGATCAAATCCCGGTCTCTGCACTGCAGGGGTCTCCAACATTGCAGACAGATTCTTGACTGCTGAGGCACCAGGGAAGCCCCTTTCAGCTCTGAGCTACCAGGGAAGCCCATAGTTGACTATATATGCAGGAGTTTATTTCTGGACTCGCCATTCTGTTCAATTGGTCTCCTTTCCCCTGATAGGAGAAAATCTTCCCTAGTTGATGAAACTCCTGGAGAAGAGATTTATGACAATCGAGTTTCTTTTGGAAGCTCTGTCTTCAGGCCAATAAGGGGGAATTCATAGAAAGCTTTCACTGCATTGGCTATTTTCCAAGTGCCTTCAGCTGAAAATAATCCTTACGGCAGATGAGCCTATTTTAGCAAGGCGTATTCTGCCACTCTTCACTTCTTGTCTTGATTCTTTAAAAATCAATAATAAAACTTAATAGCTAACCAGGGTTCTATCCCTGGTCCAGGAAGATGCCACATTCTTCGGAGCAACTAAGCCTGAGCACCGCAATTCCTGAAGCCTGCGTGCCCTAGAGGCCATGCTCCAAAATGAAGACTGAGCAGAGCCAAAAATAAATAAATGAATGAATCTTAAAAAAAAAAAGTGAATAAGAAGGTCAATTAATTGGAACCCATCTTTCCTGTATTTTATCCAAATGGTAGCATACTAAGCATTAGACTCACATTTATATAACTTTAGATATCCTATTTTCATACTTATTAAGCTTAATTATGTTGCTTAGGCCATGGCATCTGGTCCCATCACCTCATGGGAAATAGATGGGGAGACAGTGGAAACAGTGTCAGACTTTATTTTTTGGGGCTCCAAGATCACTGCAGATGGTGACTGCAGCCATGAAATTAAAAGACGCTTACTCCTTGGAAGGAACGTTACCACCAACCTAGATAGCATATTAAAAAGCAGAGACATTACTTTGCCAACAGAGGTCCATCTGGTCAAGGTTATGGTTTTTCCAGTGGTCATGTATGGATGTGAGAGTTGGACTGTGAAGAAAGCTGAGGGCCGAAAAATTGATGCTTTTGAACTGTGGTGTTGGAGAAGACTCTTGAGAGTCCCTTGGACTGCAAGGAGATCCAACCAGTCCATCCTGAAGGAGATCAGTCCTGGGTGTTCATTGGAAGGACTGATGCTGAAGCTGAAACTCCAATACTTTGGCCACCTCATGCGAAGAGTTGACTCTTTGGAAAAGACCCTGATGCTGGGAGGGATCGGGGGCAGGAGGAGAAGGGGACGACAGAGGATGAGATGGCTGGGTGGCATCACCACTCGATGGGCATGAGTATGAGTAAACTCTGGGAGTGTGTGATGGACAGGGAGGCCTGGCGTGCTGCGATTCATGGGGTCGCAAAGAGTAGGACACGACTGAGCGACTGAACTGAATTGAACTGAACTCAGAAAATATAGCATTAAAGAATGGCAACTTTTTACCTAAACAACATTAGTCAGTCAGTTAGTTCAGTCGCTCAATTGTGTCCGACTCTTTGCGACCCCATGAATCGCAGCACGCCAGGCCTCCCTGTCCATCACACACTCCCAGAGTTTACTCATACTCATGCCCATCGAGTGGTGATGCCACCCAGCCATCTCATCCTCTGTCGTCCCCTTCTCCTCCTGCCCCTGATCCCTCCCAGCATCAGGGTCTTTTCCAAAGAGTCAACTCTTCGCATGAGGTGGCCAAAGTATTGGAGTTTCAGCTTCAGCATCAGTCCTTCCAATGAACACCCAGGACTGATCTCCTTTAGGATGGACTGGTTGGATCTCCTTGCAGTCCAAGGGACTCTCAAGAGTCTTCTCCAACACCACAGTTCAAAAGCATCAATTTTTCGGCGCTCAGCTTTCTTCACAGTCCAACTCTCACATCCATACATGACCACTGGAAAAACCATAACCTTGACCAGACGGACCTTTGTTGGCAAAGTAATGTCTCTGCTTTTTAATATGCTATCTAGGTTGGTCATAACTTTCCTTCCAAGGAGTAAGCGTCTTTTAATTTCATGGCTGCAGTCACCATCTGCAGTGATTTTGGAGCCCAAAAAATAAAGTCTGACACTGTTTCCACTGTCTCCCCATCTATTTCCCATGAGGTGATGGGACCAGATGCCATGATCTTAGTTTTCTGAATGTTGAGCTTTAAGCCAACTTTTTCACTCTCCTCTTTCACTTTCATCAAGAGGCTTTTTAGTTCCTCTTCACTTTCTGCAATAAGGGTGGTGTCATCTGCATATCTGAGGTTATTGATATTTCTCCCAGCAATCTTGATTCCAGCTTGTGCTTCTTCCAGCTCAGCATTTCTCATGATGTACTCTGCATATAAGTTAAATAAGCAGGGTGACAATATACAGCCTTGATGTACTCCTTTTCCTATTTGGAACCAGTCTCTTGTTCCATGTCCAGTTCTAACTGTTGCTTCCTGACCTGCATACAGGTTTCTCAAGAGGCAGGTCAGTTGGTCTGGTATTCCCATCTCCTTCAGAATTTTCCACTGTTTATTGTGATTCACACAGTCAAAGGCTTTGGCGTAGTCAATAAAGCAGAAGTAGATGTTTTTCTGGAACTCTCTTGCTTTTTCGATGATCCAGCAGATATTAGCAATTTGATTTCTGGTTCCTCTGCCTTTTCTAAAACCAGCTTGAACATGTGGAAGTTCTCGGTTCACGTATTGCTAAAGCCTGGCTTGGAGAATTTTGAGCATTACTTTACTAGCGTGTGAGATGAGTGCTATTGTGCGGTAGTTTGAGCATTCTTTGGGATTGCCTTTCTTAGGGATTGGAATGAAAACAGACCTTTTCCAGTCCTCTGGCCACTGCTGAGTTTTCCAAATTTGCTGGCATATTGCGTGCAGCACTTTCACAGCATCATCTTTCAGGATTTCAAATAGCTCAACTGGAATTCCATCACATCCACTAGCTTTGTTCATAGTGATGCTTTCTAAGGCCCACTTGACTTAACATTCCAGGATGTCTGGCTCTAGGTGAGTGATCACACCATTGTGATTATCTGGGTCATGAAGATCTTTTTTATACAGTTCTTCTGTGTATTCTTGCCACCTCTTCTTAATATCTTCTACTTCTGTTAGGTCCATACCATTTCTGTCCTTTATTGAGCCCATTTTTGCATGAAATGTTCCCTTGGTATCTCTAATTTTCTTGAAGAGATCTCTAGTCTTTCCCATTCTGTTGTTTTCCTCTATTTCTTTGCATTGATCGCTAAGGAAGGCTTTCTTATCTCTCCTGGTTATTCTTTGGAACTCTGCATTCAGATGGGAATATCTTTCCTTTTCTCCTTTGGTTTTTGCTTCTCTTCTTTTCACAGCTATTTGTAAGGCCTCCTCAGACAACCATTTTGCTTTTTTGCATTTCTTTTCCATGGGGATGGTCTTGATCCCTGTCTCCTGTACAATGTCACGAACCTCCGTCCATAGTTCATCAGGCTCTCTGTCTATCAGATCTAGTCCCTTAAATCTATTTCTCACTCCACTGTATAATCATAAGAGATTTGATTTAGGTCATACCTGAATGGTCTAGTGGTTATCCCTACTCTCTTCAGTTTAAGTCCAAATTTGGCAATAAGGAGTTCATGATCTGAGCCACAGTCAGCTCCAGGTCTTGTTTTTGCTGACTGTATAGAGCTTCTCCATCTTTGGCTGCAAAGAATATAATCGGTCTAATTTCGGTGTTGGCCATCTGGTGATGTCCATGTGTAGAGTCTTCTCTTGTGTTGTTGGAAGAGGGTGTTTGCTATGACCAGTGTGTTCTCTTGGCAGAACTCTATTAGCCTTTGCCCTGCTTCATTCCGTACTCCAAGGCCAAATTTGCCTGTTACTCCAGGTGTTTCTTGACTTCCTACTTTGCATTCCAGTCCCCTATAATGAAAAGGACATCTTTTTTTGGGTGTTAGTTCTAAAAGGTCTTGTAGGTCTTCATAGAACCATTCAACTTCAGCTTCTTCAGTGTTACTGGTTGGGGCATAGGCTTGGATTACCGTGATATTGAATGGTTTGCCTTGGAAATGAACAGAGTTCATTCTGTCATTTTTGAGATTGCATCCAAGTACTGCATTTCTGACTCTTGTTGACTATGATGGCTACTCCATTTCTTCTAAGGGATTCCTGCCCACAGTAGTAGATATAATGGTCATCTAAGTTAAATTCACCCATTCCAGTCCATTTTAGTTCGCTGATTCCTAGAATGTCGACATTCACTCTTGCCATCTCCTGATTGACCACTTCCAATTTGCCTTGATTCATGGACCTAACATTACAGGTTCCTATGCAATACTGCTCTTTACAGCATCAGACCTTGCTTCTATCACCAGTCACATCTACAACTGGGCATTGTTTTTGCTTTGGCTCCATCCCTTCATTCTTTCTGGAGTCATTTCTCCATTGATCTCCAGTAGCATACTGGGCATCTACCGACCTGGGGAGTTTCTCTTTCAGTATCCTATCATTTTGCCTTCTCATACTATTCATGGGGTTCTCAAGGCAGGAATACTGAAGTGGTTTGCCATTCCCTTCTCCAGTGGACCACATTCTGTCAGACCTCTCCACCATGACCCAACCATCTTGGGTGGCCCCACATGGCATGGCTTAGTTTCACTGAGTTAGACAAGGCTGTGGTCCTGTGATCAGATTGGCTAGTTTTCTGTGATTGTGGTTTCAGTGTGTCTGCCCTCTGATGCCCTCTCACAACACCTACCATCTTACTTAGGTTTCTCTTACCTTGGACGTGGAGTATCTCTTCACGGCTGCTCCAGCAAAGCACAGCCGCTGCAAGCTTACCCTATTTTTCAGAAATTGGTGATTGTCTCCGTTTTTCTCTATAAAACTAGTTTTGAAAAACAGCAGAGATCCTTATACAAACTCCTAATAGATGTCAGATACTTTTATCTAAAGATGCATACATAATTCCTGTTATGATATTTAGTAGGTTTCTATGTAAGGTCTTAACCTGAACCCTTAACACCTTTAAGAATGCCTCTTGAGCTGATGCCTGAGCCCTCACTGAGCTAGAAACTGTGCTAATCTGTCCTTGATGAGGCTGCATTGATTATCTGAGATGAGGAAAATTCATAATGACCACTTCACTTATAGTACTTTTAGGAAGCTTTATTATTACTAATATCTCTTAACTTACTAATTTCTAAACTGTATAGCTTCTCACTGCTTGTAACCTTATGTTCCCAATTCTTACAAAAGGATAAAAGAGGAATTTCACTGGAGTTTCTTTGTTTTAGATCAGAAAGTCAGAGCTCTTTAATAAAGAAGACATTTTTAATCTCATTATGTAACTGAACTCCTTTGTGCTTTATAATATCACTAATGATCACTGAAAGATTTTTGATAGTGCTGCATTAATGCAGTACTTAATAAGATGACCAATCTATATTAGCTTTTAGTTTAATTTTCAAATTATTTCAAATGAAAAGGAATGGCTGTTAGTAAAATAAGAGGAATTAAGTTCTTTGTTGTTCAGAGAAGCTTCTTTTTTTAAATTAATTTTTTCTTTTGTTTTTATTTTTCATTATTCTATAAATTACCTTTTTATAAAGAAATTCCTTAAGTTACATATTTTGTATAGAAGAAATTGCGGTTGCTCTCTCACATTCATGCTTTAAACTACTTTTGTATGACAATACAGGGGCATATACCCACCCCCTATATCATACATGTCCATTGCGATGACATGGCTCATTATATACAGATGTACAATTGTCGTAGGTAAAATTTTATTCCCTCTATCTCCCTACAAAATGTCAACTACAAAAATTGTAAACCACTTCAATCTCATTAGCCTATGTACTAATATTATACACGTTTGTAACGGTTTGTTTTTATTTATATGTACTCTACCTCATGTGTAAAAAGATTAAAGGCTACTTTGTGATCATGTTAAACCAAGATTAAGAGAGGCTTATGTTTTTTTTTTTTTAAAGAATTTATCATATAAACTTTTTGAAAGCCAATAGAAAGAGTAACATTTTTAATTAGTAAAAAAAAAATGGTATAATTGAGATAAACTTAATTAAGAGCCTGACAAGTATAGTTTGTATTTTAATGACTTACTAACTTGATGTATGATCCTCAGTACCTCATCTATTTCTCTGGCTGTTTCCTAATTTGTGAAGTGATCTCTCAGATTTTTAAATGATAAGGTGAACGATCAGAACAGGACTTATATGCTTGAGAAGATAAAGCTGCAGAGAATGTAGGGTATGTGAGTTCACAGAGGGAAAGACTCTTGGAATAGGTTCATCAGCAGGGCCCCGGGTACAGACCAGGTCCTACACTATTGGCCCATGTGAGCGGTGTATGGAGCTGGATTCCAACTCAGCTTCTGGAGGCAGAAGCACTTTTTTGTAAACTACCCAAAGGCAATGCCTTTTTCCAGTTTGCATAAAGGAGTCTTAATGTACTAGTTGCTGCCCTGTTCAGCAGTTTTAGACTTCATCTCAGTTGCCAGCACTGAGCAGTTGGTAGCAACTGCCTGAATCTCTTCATGGTGTAAAATCTATGGGGAAATCTATGGATCGTGGATGGAGGAGTGGAGGCGTGTATTTATTAATTACCTGTATTAAACTTTAATTGTTTAGAGTGTAGATGTGAATATTTTGTGTTTGCTGTGTTTGAAAGTGCAGGCTTAGGAATCAGACTGAGTAGCAATTCCTGGTTTTTACTTATCAGTCTTGTGACCTTGGCAACTTCCTTAATTCCTCTCAGCCTCTGTTCCTTATTTAGAAAGTGGAAATAATAATAGTTCTTGCCTCCCTAGTGGGAGGCTTCTGTGGTGACTCAGTGATAAAGAATCCACCTGGAAGGCAGGAGACTGCCTGCAATGATGTGAGTTCCATCCCTGGCTCGGGAACGTTCTCTGGAAAAGGAAATGGCTCGGGAACGTTCTCTGGAAAAGGAAATGGCAACCCACTACAGTGCTCTTGCCTGAGAAATCCCAAGGACAGAGGAGCCTGGCGGGCTATAGTCTGTGGAGTTGCAAGAGTTGGACGTGACTTGGCAACTAAACCACCATCACCACCTTTCCTTGTAAGATTGTTGTAAGAATTAAGTGAATGTGTTTAAAGTACAGGCATGGCACTTGGAACATAGCAACTATTCAGTTAACATTAGCTTTCATTGTAGTGATTGTTGTTTATAATAGTGAATACATTGCATGGTGAGTCTTATCCTAATGTCTGCTCTAGTGGAGGAAAAAAATTTTTTTTCCTTTACCCATTTTAGGTTCTGTAATTGGAACTCTCTAATTAGACTGGCCAAAGATGGAGTAACAACAAAAAACAAACAGAAGTTTATTAACATGTGCATTGCACATATACACGTGGGAGCACCCAATGATGAGGAACTCAAAGGGATGGTTAGAATTTGGGTTTATATACCGTCTTAACCTAATCAGAGGAAAGGAATTTTGGCCTTCTGGATGTAGGAGGCAAGTTATGGGGAAGTGACCAGTAAAGTATGGTAAACAGGATTGCTTAGTAAGATGTGTTATGTAGATTTAAGTTAGAGCCTTCTCCATTGGGAAGAGTTAGTTATGAGTTCTCCTTTCTCTGGAGAGGAAGACATCTTTACAAATGGAATTTTTACAAGTTTTTACAAAAAAATTTTTTTTTTACAAAATTTTACCAATTTTTACAATTTTTATACATCTTTACAAGTGTAAATTTATTTACAAAATAAAAACTTGAACCCTGTTTATAGTTTTTCCTGAATCTATCGGTTCTTAAAGTCCTTTAGCTCAGGATAATCCATATGCCAAAAAGGCATATTTTGAGTTGGCATATTCTGGTACTCTTCACTACTTATTCAGTCTGTCTCTCATCCATTGATTTCTTTTTGTTTGCATTGCCACCTTTCTCCTGGATAGTTGCAACAGCCTTCTATCCTGTCTCTCTCCTCCCAGTTGAAAGATAATAATAGATGGTCCTGAGTGGGTATAATGTACAGCTGTCAGTTGAATTTAAGAGGAACAAGAGTATGGTTGAGTACTAGAGAATAGAAAATATTTTAATATCTCTTGTGGAATAATTGGCAGGGCATCTACAAGGATTGTTTTGTGACTCTGACATTAGTTTGAATTGAGTCCCCTCATTATAACTTCAAAATTTTCTATAGCAGTGTTCTACAACTACAGTTGGGAATAGAGAAAAGTTGTGTGTGTGTGCTCAGTCACTCAGTTGTGTCTGACTCTTTGTGACCCTGTGGACTGTAGCCCACCGGCTCCTCTGTCCATGGAATTTTCCAGGCAAGAATACTGCAGTGGGTTGTCATTTCCTACTCCAGGGGATCTTCCCAACTCAGGCTTCTGTATTGGTAGGCAGATTCTTTAACATTGTGCCACCTGGGAAGATAATGAAGGCTTAAAATATTAATACTTGTGGTTATGTGGAACGTAAAGAGGACAAGGATTCTAGGAGAGAGATTGAAATGGCTGACCATGAGTTCTGGGATGTGATGCCAGGCTCTTGAACCTAGATCCCAGAGAGTAATCTGAGAGCACAGCAAGAGGATAAGGAATAAGAGCACAAACTGAGGATAAGGGATAGGCTCATCCAAGGAGGGGAAATAGATAAATACATTGTGCTGTGTTCATGCATATAAAATAATTCAAAGGACTTAATTTGAGCTAATACTAAGAGTAGCAAGTTGCAGAGGAATATCATTTATGTGAGATTTTTAGAAAGATATGAAACAATTGTATTTATTTCCAGATGTTACTTGTAAGTCCCTATATCAGTATTTTATGCAAAATTATCACCAGCTTGTTTCTCTGGTCTCCCAACTCACAATAGATTAGAAAGAGCAGATTTTTAAAAATTACCCTCTTTGATGCAATAACTGACCTACTAGTGGAGATGGAAGAGACCCAGAACTACTAAATTTAACACAGAAAAGGGTCAAAAAGCAAATACATGTAGCTGAAATTAATGCAGATAAATGGTCTTATGCATGAAGTACTCCTATTAAGGCAGCATTTGATAACTGATATTCATGATTAAGACTTTGTACTGTCAAACATCAATTTCAATTTTATTTGATATATTGTTTTTGCAAAGAGAGGAAAGTATGTGATTAAGATTTTCATGAAAATGGTTATGATGTTAACAAAAATATTTCGGAAACTAAAAGGGGTAAGTTTCATGTATTTGGAAAATTCTCTTAACATGTGACATCCTCATGCTTGTTTGAACAGAGGTTTACAACAGTGCGAAATGGAAGGTAACAGCTTAAGAGATAAATGACTATATATAATTACTGCTTGAGTTATATCAATATGCTTTTTTGGTTTCTTGACAGATTGTTTAACGAACAAAAGTGAAGAATTATCAAATAGCACAGTATACTTCCTCAACCAATTTAATCACACCTTGACCTGCTTTGAGAATAACCTTCAGGTATTTCTATATATAATACTTGAAATTAAAATGCTGTTTTGTCCAAATGAATAATAAATAATTCCAGTTTTTACAGCATTACTTGTTGATACTTATCACACATACAATGTAGAGGTAGACCCTGGATTTCTGCTAAATCCTTCTATTACTAGCTCTTGGGCAAATCAACAAAACTTCAGTCTTTTAATTTGTAAGGTGGGAATAGTAAGATCTATGCTGACTACCTTCCAGTATTTTGTAGTCAGGATCCAATGAGTTAATGAGTATGAACATATTAACTGAAGCATGTGATTGTTTAATTGAAACACAATGTTGTTCTGTCTGACAATAATTTACTTTGACTTTGTTTATGCAATAATGTATTTTGCAGTTCAGTATGATTGTCTATAAGAAGCTTATTCTCTGCCTCAATGTTTGCTTAAATATATTTTACCTACTTTAAAAGACTCTGTTTAGCAACGTAACTTTGAGTTTTGAATTATAATATAAATGATAGCCTTTAAGAAACCAAGTTATTGGGTCTTGTTTTCTCCACCTCTGACCTTTGAATGTTAGTATTAGAGCTTTCCTGGTGGTGGTGAAGGGAGAAACTGGAATTCTGGTAAAGTCCTAGTTTTGAAACTTGCTTTTAATCAAATAAGTAATCCACACAAATAGGTATAAACATGTTTAAGATATAGGTATGTATGATTTTCTCTTTAATAAATGTGATAACAGAATTATGAATTTCCCTGAGTATAGTAAAAAACATTTATTAGATGAACATATAGTAGATAAATGTTTCCCAAAATACGTTCTGCAAGCATTTAATAGATAGTCCATAAAAAAAGGTTTAGTGTTAATAAAGGTGAGAAATGCTTTACTACAGGACTACAGAGCTTCAGTGGACAAATGTACCTTATGTAAAACTTCAAATGGTAATTATTGTACACAGCATTTACCAAACCTATTTGGGAGCTCTTTGGTTTTAGAAACCAAACAACACTAGTTCTGATACATGTACTTTAGGGAAGCTGGCATTTTTCTTGGGATTTTGGTTGTAAATATTTTTATCCTGGTTTGTTGTTTGTCTTTTTATCATGCTTCTCTTTTTGTTGTGAAGAAAATTTAAATTTTCATGTCATTAGATTTATCAAAATTAATGAGTTAAGGATTTTATGTCACACTAGAAGGCCTTTTCCCACTTTCAGATTATTTAAAAATTTTCTCCTATGATTTCTTCTAGGATCTTCAGGCTTTTGTTTTATATATTTAAGCATCATTTATGTATTTGAAATTTATTTTGGTGTAAGATGTGAGGCTTAGGGGCTTCCCTGGTGGCTCAATGGTAGAGAATCCGCCTGCCAGTGCAGGAGATGAGGGTTCGATCCCTGGGTCGGGAAGATGCCCTGGATGGAGAAGGAAATGGCAACCCACTTCAGTATTCTTACCTAGGAAATTCCATGGACAGAGGAGCCTAGTGGGCTACATCCATGAGGTCATAAAGAGCTGGACACGACTTAGTGATTGAGCACACACACGTGAGCCTCAGCTCCAACTTTTTATTCTGATGGCTTCTTGACTGTCAAAACAGGACTTACTAAATAAATCCATGAAACCAATTTTAGAACCAAGTTTAAAAAAAAAATCAATCATTTTGATATTTTATTAGAGTTGTATTACATTTTAGAGTTATCATTTGGAAAACATTGACATGTTATGATATTGATCTTTCCTATCTAGGAGTACAGTATATTCACTCATTTTTAATCGAAATAAAATAAACAATACAAAATTTACCACATTACAGTTTTTAAGTGTAAAATTAGTTGGCATTAAAGTACACTCACATTGTTGTACAACTCCACCACCATCCATTTCCAGAGTGTTTTCATCTTCTCAAACTGAAACTCGACATATTAAGCAATAACTCCCCATTTCCTCCTTCTCCAGCCCCTGGCAGCCACCACTATTCTTTATTTTTTAATGTTCTCTAGCACAGTTTTATTTATTTATTTAAATTTCATATAGGCCTTATAATGCTTCTTAACTTTACTTCAAGGTGGTTTTTAAGAAATACTTACTTGGCTGTGGCGTGTCTTCGTTGTGTCATGCCGGCTCTTTCGCTGTGGCACACGGGCCCTCTAGTTGTGGGTGCTGGCTCCAGAGCACGAAGACTCAGTGGTTGTGGAGCACAGGCTTAGTAGTTCTGTGCTGTGGCATCCTGGCTCCCTGGTCAGGGGTCAAACCTGCATCCCCAACATTGCAAGGCAGACTCCCAACCACTGGACCACTGGAAAAGTCCCTATTTCAAGGTATTACTATGTAGTGTTTGGTGCCCTTGGGAATTGTATCTTTTCTTCCCCCACTACAGATTTTGACTGGCTATTTTTAAATATTTTATTTTGGGATGATTTTAGATTTACAGAAAAGTTACAAAGGTAATACAGAGAATTCCTGTATACCCTTGACCCAGTTTCTTCTAATGTTCATCTTATATTACCATGGTACATTAGTCATAAATAAGAAATGAACATTGGTACATAACTCTTAACTACCAGACTTCATTCTGATTTCACCAGTTTTCCTACTAATATCCTTTTTCTGTTTCAGGATTCATTCCAGGATAATGCATTCCATTTAGTAAATGGTTACTCCTTAAAATTTCTATCATATATGTAGCTACATTTCCTTTCATACTTTAAATGCTGTACTTATGAGACCTTTTTTCCCTTGAATTTTATTTAGGCTTGTTGAAGGTACGTTTGTATTGATCTTTCTGAAAACCCACAATTGTCTTTATCAGTTTCTGCTTTATTTTTCATAATGTGTTAATTTATGCTTTTGCACTGATTAATTCCTCCTATATTCCTTTGGTTTTGTCATTTTTCTCATTCCTTAAATTGAATGGTTGATTGGTTTATTTATTCTCAGGGAGAGGTATGAGCTGGAGCTATAGATTTGAGTCATCAGGTTACAGATAGCATCAAGCCTGGAGACTTGGATGTGAGTGTAGGTAGAGGTGATAAAGTGGCCTGAGTTCTGGGCAACGCCAGTGTTTTATAGGGTGTGTGTGTGTATGGGCAACGCCAGTTTATATGGGCTGTGTCTGTGCGTGTGCATGTGTGTGTGTGTGTGTTACAGAGGGGAGGGGAACTAGCTAAAGAGATAGGTAGTAGCAGTGAAATTGATGGTATTGGCTGTGGCGGAGGCTTCTGGCTCAACGATGAGGCAGGGATGTGGGTTTAAGTTCCAGACCAGATACATCTTATGTCAGTATGTGTTTACAGGTAGCTTTTCTGGGAGGCTGGACTGTCTTGATGGGTGTGGAGACTGCTTGTTGTGGATGGCCTTGCAGGCATGGTGGGGCTGTTTTGCCGGCCCCTTGCATCTCTAGATGCAAGACTGTGGTGCCAGCTAGTTTCCCTGGGAATGGTGTGATAGCTGTTGCACAGCCTTCCCATGAGGAGATGGGCGTGGCATGCCTGTATAATTTACAGTGCTCTTCAGGGGCCTGGGTTTACTGTCTGTTCTTGAGTCTCTTCAGAAAACAAATCAGGAGACAGGCACATGCTGATGTCATCATCTTCCCAGAATCCTGCTTCCTCATTTGTTTCAAACATCACAGGGCTTTTTTATTGTTTGGCTGTGCCACCATTTGGATTGGGAAGATCCCCTGAAAGAGGGCATGCAACCCACTCCAGTATTCAGTATTCTTGCCTGGAGAATCTCATGGACAGAGGAGCCTGGCAGACAACAGTCCATGGGGTCGCAAAGAATTAGACATGACTGAGTGACTAAATACAGCAGCACACACATGCCACCATTTAGTCAGTCAGTCTTTATATTGATGGAGATTCTTGTTTGGTTCAGTATTTTACTGTTACAAACAAGGACAGTCCTTTTGGGGTGTCAGTTCAGTTTAGTTCAGTCACTCAGGCATGTCTGACTCTTTGCAACCCCATGGACAGCAGCATGCCAGGCTTCCGTGTCCATCACCAACTCCTGGAGCTTGCTCAGACTCATGTCCATCGAGTCAGTGATGCCATCCAACCATCTCATTCTCTGTTGTCCCCTTCTCCTGCCTTCAATCTTTCCCAGCATCACGTCTTTTCCAATGAGTTACTTCTTCCCATCAGGTGGCCAGAGTTTTGGACTTTCAGCTTCAGCATCAGTCCTTCCAATGAATATTCAGGACTGATTTCCTTTAGGATGAACTGGTTGGATCTCCTTGAAGTCCAAGGGACTCTCAAGAGTCTTCTCCAATACCATAGTTCAAAAACATTAATTCTTTGGTGCTCAGCTTTCTTTATAGTCCAACTCTCATATCCATACATGACAACTGGAAAAACCATAGCCTTAACTAGATGGACCTTTGTTGGCAGAGTAATGTCTCTGCTTTTTAATATGCTGTCTAGGTTGGTCATAGCTTTTCTTCCAAGGAGGAAGCATCCTTTAATTTCATGGCTGCAGTCACCATCTGCAGTGATTTTGGAGCCCCCAAAAATAAAGTCTCATACTGTTGCCTTTGTTTCCCATCTATTTGCCATGAAATAATGGGACCAGATGCCATGGTCTTCATTTTTTGAATGTTGAGTTTTAAGTCAGCTTTTTCACTTTCATCAAGAGGCTCTTTAGTTCCTCTTTGCTTTCTGCCATAAGGGTGGTGTCATCTACGTATCTGAGGTTCTTGATATTTCTCCTGGCAATCTTAATTGCAGCTTTGTGCTTCATCCAGCCCGGCATTTCACATGATGTACTCTGCATGTAGGTTAAGTAAGCAGGATGACAATATACAGCCTTGACGTACTCCTTTCCCAATTTGGAGCCAATTTCCATGTCCAGTTCTAACTGTTGTTCCTTGACCTGCATGCAGATTTTGCCCTTGACCCCCAGACTGGCTGGAGCCAGAGGTCTCCAGCTGTCTGCTGTCCTGGCCCCATGTGTCTTTCCGAGGTCCAAACTGTCCTCTTCCCCTGTTTCTTTGGAGGACTGCCTGACTGGCTTGTGGTCAGCTGCCTCTGCCCAGCACTCAAGCTCAGATAAGCTGCAGTTCCCCCTTTTGGAGTTACTCAGAGCAAAGAAAGACCCATGGACAGATGGACATGACAGCCACAAGGTCCTCAGAGGGAGGGCACGCTGGCTTTGGGGTCAGTTGTGGTTCTACTTGCCCTTGGCAGGGCTGGTGGTATTGTCCATGTTTATCTGTCTGGTAAATTCCTAGAAGTGAAACTGCAATGTCAAAGGATATGTACATTTTAAGTTTTAATATAAATGACAAAATTATACTCCTCTGTCAAGGCATTGAGCTCAATTTTTGATTGAACATATTTAGCTAAATGTATGTTTGTTCTATAAAAAACAGGTGATGGGCTATTTCTTGTGGCAGAACTGAACAGAGACTGAGTTTCTCTGTCAGATGGTGAGGGTAATGTTGTAGAGGCTCCATCAGCTTGATTTCTTTAATTTTTTTCTTTTCTCTTTCATTCCAGCAGTCAGTTAATGTTATTTCTTCAGGCTCCAAGGTAAAGAATAAATGGAATAGAAAACAAAAGTGTGAACTGTTTAGCAAACTTGTTCTTGAAATAATAAGTGTTAGTACTAGAAGTGGAAAAGATTAAGATCCACTAACTTTATGTCTTATACTCATTATCTTCATTTCAGGTTATACAACCCATTGGTATTAGTCCCTTTTTGTTGGCCAGAAAGGCCTGGATTATAAGCCTTGGGGTAAAGAGGGCTGGGGATTTTAATAAAGTCCTCTTTGTCTCAATAAGGTAGACTTCAGTGTTCAAGTTCAGTACAGGCAGGAACATACTTTATTTGGTGAAAGTAGGATAGATAAGGGCAGATGTATAAATGACAAGATAACTTAGGAAATTTTTGGTATATAGGTATCATTAATTTGGTGTATGAGGTAGTGTTGTTCTCAGTTAACAGTGACTAGTGCTGTCATTTTCAAAATTCAGGGGCAACTAGAAAGTGCCAAATATTTTGCTATGTGTTATACATCAGTCTTTATTCCTTGGGAACTATAATACAGGTAAGGGTATCCCTACTTTATAGGTGATAAAACCAAGGCTCACGGTGGTTTAGCAACCTTCCCCACATCACAGCTCAGCACTTTAATGTACTCTATTTTCTTCTAGGAAATTTAATTCAAACTCAATGTTTAGTGTGTGTATTACATGCATAACGTGTATCACATGTGCCTTTGACATTTTAGGGGAGCACACACAGTCTTCAGTTAAGAAATTATTCAGAAGTATGCAAAAACTGTCGTGAAGCATATAAAACTCTGAGTAGTCTGTACAGTGAAATGCAAAAAATAAATGAACGTGAAAGTAAGGCTGAATTTGGAACACATTTATGCATTGACGTGGAGGATGCAGTAAGTACTTTGCTTGTGAAACAATATATGTTTTGCAGTGTTGAATATGCCTTCAGTGTTATTATTAGAATCTGCATATGCTGTCTTCAACCAGAAATAACTAGTCGCTAAGTAAAGTTTTAGAATATCCTGATATGTAAAGCTAAAATGGAAATTAATCAGATACTTCATCAGCAAGTTGATAATGTAGTATATTTGGTTCTTTTTATTATAGTTGATTTACAATATTATATTAGTTTCAAGTATACAACATAGTGATTTAATATTTTAATCAATTATACTTCATTTATACTTTTTGTTTTTTAAATTTGATGATGAGTGTCATTTTCAGAGGTATGGGTATTGTTAAATGTTTGCATTTTAGTTTGTTTGTGCACTTGTTACTAATTCAGGAAGTCTGTAGGTTTGTTGTTACTATGTTTCTGAAGCCATTCCTCAATTACTTCCTATCCTCTTGCTTTATTTCTTTGTATCTACTACCATCTGAAAAGTTTTGTTTCCTTATTTGTAGTCTTTCTCTCCTGACTAAAAAATATAAGCCTCAGGAGGACAAGGACTTCATGTCCTTTTTTGTTCACTGTTCAGTTTTCTAGAATAGCGCCTGGCAAATAGCAGGTCCTTAGTAACATGTATGGGTTGAAAGAATGGTCAACAAAAACTCTTCTCCATTGAATAGCCTGCCTTTACATGGGGTACCACTAGATGGCGATCATGCCTTTTTATGGGAATGTGATGCCTGATTATTGAAGTGTTAGAAGAAATTGAAAAATTATTGGCAAAAAGCAGATAATTTGTGGTCAAAATTGGTAAACGTAATGTTTGAGAATGATGAGTGTGAATTATAGCAGCTTGAGATGAACATAGTGGATCAGTAATATTTAGAATGGTAAAAAGCACTTAAGATGGATGTACCATGGGGATTTTTGTTCATTACTGCTGTTCCTGATGTTTAGAATAGTCAATACTTGGCTTTCTAGTAGGTTCCAAGTAAATAATAAATATCTTTTTAAAAGAATTTTTATATTTTTAAAAGAATTTTTATGTTCTCTTTAAAAGAATTTAAAAGAAAACTTATCTTCCAATAAAAAAGAATAATAGTCTTTAATTATTTTAATAAAGAAGAAAAATGAATATTGGTTCTATGACATAAGTTGGATTACAGAAGAAATCAACATGACCAACCTATTTTAGAACATTCATCTTGCAATAAGCAAAAATTACAACAAACTTATAAGGTACCATTTGTAAACTCAATTAAACAAAATTGAGGCAGGAACAGTTTTCTACATTAAATTGGACAGTTCCTTTATATCATTTAGCCTGTTTGACAGAAATCATGAGCTTAATGAATGCGAGGTACAGTAGCCCCTAAGTATATTTAAAGCATGCTGCTAAATAAGATGTTAATATTGTCTAATAAGAACTTCGCAGGTGGCACTAGTGGCAGAGAACCCGGCTGCCAGTGAATGGGATAGATACTGGTTCAGTTCCTGGGTTGGGAAGATCCCTGGAGCAGGGCATGGCAGCCCACTCCAGTATTCTTTCCTGGAGAGTCCCCACGGACAGAGGAGGCTGGCGGGCCACAGTCTATAGCGTCACATAGAGTCTGACATGACTGAAGGGACTTAGCACACATGCACACATTGTCCTAATAAAGTTTCTGTGACTCATTAGATGCTACATACTTAAAAAATTACTTGCCGTGAGTATGAATCTTTCATAATATATTAGATAAGAGGTTAAGCATTTCATAGATACCATCTCTTGAAGAGAAGCCTTATAAAAAAAAAGAGATGCCTTATAAAGTTGATATTTTTATTTCCATTCTAAAAATATTGCAACAAGCTCAGTGAGATTACATAGATAACATATGAAAAAAAATATTTTGTTTTTGTGACACTTCCCGCCCAGTTTTATTGAGGTATATTTGACAAGTAAAATTGTTATATATTTAAAGCGTACAACATGATGATTTGATGTACCCTGTGAGGGAATTCCCAGAGTCAGGTTAACATTTATCACCTCACATAGCTACCCTTATTAAGTATTTTTTAATGAACGAAGCACAGGCTAACTATATTTCTATTGATGCAAATTCTGTTTGAAGTCTGTGAAAGGTTGAAATTCTTTGGACAGTATTATGAATTCTGAATATGAGATTTTTGTATGGGTATAAATTTATACAGTGACTAATTGTGAACCAGCTTATTTCCCCACAAAAAGAAATTGTCCTCAACTGTTAATAATTTTTTAGTCTAAATTCTGGGTTCTTGTTATTAACAAAATAATTATATGAATTTGAAGACAAATTAAATGAAAAACAGAGTAACAGTATTTGTTATTGTTTCAGATGAATATTACTCGCAAACTTTGGAGTCGAACTTTCAACTGTTCAGTCCCTTGCAGTGACACAGTGCCTGTAATCGCTGTTTCTGTGTTCATTCTCTTCCTACCTGTTGTCTTCTACCTTAGTAGTTTTCTTCACTCAGAGCAAAAGAAGCGCAAACTCATCCTACGTAAGTTTCTTTTTATGATTATTCTTTTACTTAGATAAAAATCTGTATTTAAAAAAAAATCTAAGCCTGCTTTAGAAATGATATATACTCTGAGAGCTCAAGGTATATTAGCTTGAAACAGCTGTCTTCTTCAAATTTTACAACTCTGTTCGCTAATGGAAGAGATGTGTAGGCTTATAAGTGAATTTATAATCAAACTTTAATATACAATATCTTTCAGAAGCTTTATTGAGAAAGCTAGATTCCCTGGAATAAAGTTGACAACAACAGCAATAGCAACAAAGGCTTTGCAAACCTGAAATTGCCATAATAGGTAAATAAATAGGAGACCACTTTTAGGCCCATTTGCAGAACTACCCATGACAGAACCACCGGACAAGCAGCAGGTAGGGATAAACTGTAGTTTGCACAGAGACAGTTTGTTTATGAACAAATTGGAATTGTAGTTGCAAGAAAGTTATTTGACATATGGCATATACTCAGTATGTATTAATTCCTTTCCTTTCTCCCTATCAAACAGGGCAGAGCAGAAAAAGCACTAACTAGAAGGTTTCAAGTAGCCAAAGAAAAGTGACTTCCAAGTCTCATATGTTTCTTCTGTATTATCAGAATGAAAATATGGGTTTATCCCTGAGTAGTTTTAGTATTTTTAAAAGAGGATATTTTCTGGAGAAAAACATCAGGCTTTTTTTCTCTCAAATATTATTCCTAGTCTAGGAACCTGTGATATAAAATTTCTTTCCCTGTAAATCTTTTTCTGGCATTTCTTCATGATTTATCTAACTTCACTTCTAATTTGACTTTAAAAAAAAAGATTACTTGTAGATCAGTTTGCACAATTCAAAGAGTTTATCATGGGTGTATTTAGTAAAGTATTTTGAAGATTGTCAGAATTCTGTAAATATGTCATAACTCAGTCTTAAAAGCACTTATTTAGAATAATAACAAAACACTGCAGGGACCTCACTGTTGAGAAACTATTTTTCAGGGCTTCATGTACCTTTAAAGTTTAGCATTGTATTTGTTTTGCAAATCTATTTAACGCTGCAGGAGACACATACTACTTCTGATCAGTGTCTTTGTTTGATTGGATTAAAGATTTACTGAGCATGGCCTCTACCAGAACAAGACCCAGTTTCCCTCTCAGTCAGACTCTCCCATCAGGAAGCTTCCATAAGCCTCTTATCCTTATCCATCAGAGGGTAGACAGAATGAAAACCACAATCACAGAAAACTAATCAAACTGATCACATGGACTACAGCCTTGTCTAACTCAATGAAACTAAGAACCATGTTATGTAGGGCCACCCAAGACAGACGGGTTACGGTGGAGAGTTCTGACAAAACGTTGTCCACTGGAGAAGGGAATGGCAAACCACTTCAGTATTCTTGCCTTGAGAACCCCATGAACAGTATGAAAAGGCAAAAAGACAGTATATTGAAGGATGAACTCCCCAGGTCAGTAGATGCCCAGTATGCTACTGGAGAACAGTGGAAAAATAACTCCAGAAAGAATGAAGAGACAGAACCAAAGCAAAAACAACACCCAGTTGTGGATGTGACTGGCGATAGAAGTAAAGTCCGATGCTGTAAAGAAAAATATTGCATAGGAACCTGGAATGTTAGGCCCATGAATCAAGGCAAATTGGAAGTGGTCAAACAGGAGATGGCAAGAGTGAACATCTACATTTTAGGAATCAGTGAACTAAAATGGATTGGAATAGGTGAATTTAACTCAGATGACCATGACATCTACTACTGTGGGCAGGAATCCCTTAGAAGAAATGGAGTAGCCCTCATTGTCAACGAAAGAGTCTGAAATACAGTACTTGGATCCACTCTCAAAAACAACAGAATGATCTCTGTTCGTTTCCAAGGGAAACCATTCAATATCACAGAAATCCAAACCTCTGCCCCAACCAGTAATGCTGAAGAAGCTTAACTTGAACGATTCTATGAAGACCTTCAAGACCTTCTAGAATTAACACCCAAAGAAGATGTCCTTTTCATTATAGGGGACTAGAATGCAAAAGTAGGAAGTCAAGAGATACCTGGAGTAATAGGCAAATTTGGCCTTGGAGTACAAAATGAAGCAGGGCAAAGGCTAACAGAGTTTTGCCAAGAGAATGCACTGGTCATGGCAAACACCCTCTTCCAACAACACAAGAGAAGACTCTACACATGGACATCACCAGGTGGTCAATACTGAAATCATATTGATTATATTCTTTGCAGCCAAAGATGGAGAAGCTCTATACAGTCAGCAAAAACAAGACAGGGAGCTGACTGTGGCTCAGATCATGAACTCCTTATTGACAAATTCAGACTTAAATTGAAGAAAGTAGGGAAAACCACTAGACCATTCAGGTATGACCTAAATCAATCCCTTACAATTATACAGTGGAAGTGATAAATAGACTGAAGCTGTTAGATCCGATAGACAGAGTGCCTAAAGAACTATGATCAGAGGTTCGTGACATTGTACAGGAGGCAGTGATTAAGACCATCCCTAAGAAAAAGAAATGCAAAAAGGCAAAATGGCTAATTGAGGAGGCCTTACAAATAACTGAGAAAAGGAGAGAAGCTAAAGGCAAAAGAGAAAAGGAAAGATATACCCATTTGAATGCAGAGTTCCAGAGAATAGTAAGGAGAGATAAGAAAGCCTTGCTCTGTGATCAGTGCAAAGAAATAGAGGAAAACAACAGAATGGGAAAGACTAGAGATCTCTTCAAGAAAATTAGAGATACCAAGGGAACATTTCATGCAAAGATGGGCTCAATAAAGGACAGAAATGGTATGGACCTAACAGAAGCAGAAGATATTAAGAAGAGGTGGCAAGAAGATACAGAACTATACAAAAAAGATCTTCACGACCCAGATAATCATGATGATGTGATCACTCACCTAGAGCCAAACATCCTGGAATGTGAAGTCAAGTGGGCCTTAGGAAACATCACTATGAACAAAGCTAGTGGAGGTGATGCAATTCCAGTTGAGCTATTTCAAATCCTAAAAGATGATGCCGTTAAAGTGCTACACTCAATATGCCAGCAAATTTGGAAAACTCAGCAGTGGCCACAAGACTGGAAAAGGTCAGTTTTCAGTCCAATCCCAAAGAAAGGTAATGCCAAAAATTGTTCAAACTGCTGCACAATTGTGCTCATCTCACACACTACCAAAGTAATGCTCAAAATTCTTCAAGCCAGGCTTCAACAGTACGTGAACCTTGAACTTCCAGATGTTCAAGCTGGATTTAGAAAAGGCAGAGGAACCAGAGATCAATCAAATTGCCAACATCCGTTGGATCATTGAAAAAGCAAGAGAGTTCCAGAAAAACATCTATTTCTGCTTTATTGACCATGCCAAAGCCTTTGACTGTGTGGATCACAACAAACTTTGGAAAATTCTGAAAGAGATGGGAATAACTGACCACCTGACCTGGCTCCTGAGAAATCTGTAGGCAGGTCAAAAAACAACAGTTAGAACTGAACATGGAACAACAGTCTGATTCCAAATCAGGAAAGGAATACATCAAGGCTGTATATTATCACTCTGCTTATTTAACTTATATGCAGAGTACATCATGTGAAATGCCAGGCTCAATGAAACACTGGAATCAAGATTGCTGGGAGAAGTATCAGTAACCAAAGATACACAGATGACACCACCCTTATGGCAGAAAGCAAAGAGGAACTAAAGAGCTTCTTAATGAAAGTGAAAGAGGAGAGTGAAAAAGTTGACTTAAAACTCAACATTCAGAAAACAAAGATCATGGCATCTGGTCCCATCACTTTATGGCAAATAGATGGCGATACAATGGAAACAGTGACAGACTTTATTTTGGGGGGCTGCTAAATCACTGCACTTGGTGACTGCAGCCATGAAATTAAAAGACGCTTGCTCCTTGGAAGAAAAGCTATGACCAGCCTAGACAGCATATTAAAAAGCAGAGACGTTACTTTGCCAACAAAAGTCCATCTAGTCAAAGCTATGGTTTTTCCTGTAGTCATGTATGGATGTGAGAGTTAGACTATAAAGAAAGCTGAACACCGAAGAATTAATACTTTTGAACTGTGGTGTTGGAGAAGACTCTTGAGAGTCCCTTAGACTGCAAGGAGATCAAACTAGTCAATCCTAAAGGAATCAGTCCTGAATATTCATTGGAAAGACTGATGCTGAAACTGAAACTCCAATTTTGGCCACCTGATGTGAAGCACTAACTCACTGGAAAAGACCCTGATGCTTGGAAATATGAAGGCGGGAAGAGAAGGGGATGACAGTGTCTGAGACGGTTGGATGGCATCACCAACTCGATGGACATGAGTTTGAGTAGGCTCCAGGAGTTGGTGATGGACAGGGAGGCCTGGAGTGCTACAGTCCATGGTGTCTCAAAGATTCGGACACGACTGAGTGACTGAACTGATCTGAACAGTAAGAGTTCATCTGGTTACACAAGTCACAAATCTTGTCTCTGAATTTCTTTTAATGTCTTTCTATTTTCTTAATTCTTTTTCTTTTCTTTTATTTGCCCATTCCCATATTCCCTTCCCCACTCCTTTCAACTCATCAGCAAATACTGCCAGCCCTATTTCCAAAAATATATCTTAAATATATTGTCCCTTATCAGCACTAATTCAGGGGTCCCTTGACTGATACCTGTACATTAATTTCTTGACCCAATACAATCCATTTTCCATATACCAGCTAGAGTGAATTTTTAAACACAAATTTGACCATGATCCTCTGTGTACCTGTGTACCTGTTGCACCTAGAATAAAATACAAACTTATTCTAGGGTCTATTCTGCAAGCTGCATGTGATCTGATTCCTATCTGCCTTCCTAAACTACTTGCATGCACCTCTCTCCATACTCATGATGCTGTATGTAGGTTTCTTCTCCTCTCAGACACCAAGTTCATTCACATTGCCTTCCTTCCAAGGCTCTTTTTTTTTTTTTCCTTCCAAGGCTCTTATATTTGCCCTCCCTACTTTCCTTGACTGGCTTCTTGTCGTCCAGGTCTTAAGTCAAAGACTTAAGAGACCTTTTATGACCATCCCCCCAACCTAAGAATACACCCTTCTTTTAGTTCTTATATATCATCTTTCTTTAATAGCATATAATTGCTGTGTAAATTAACTTTTCCACTTATTTTCTACCTTATTTGTTTGTCTACCGTGACTCAACTGTAAGTTCCATCAGAAAATGGATTTCATTTATCTTGCTCACCTGTATCACCAGCATCTAGAAAGTACATGGCCCATAATAAATGCTCAAAAATATTTGTGGAATAAAAAAACATTATACTTAAAGTTAGCAGTTCCTAGAGTGTGTTCCTCAAAATGCTAGTCCTGTAAAATTCCTTTACATGAGCTTCATAGTGTACCTGAACGTTAATTATATCCCCCAAACTTGACAATAGGACCTTTGCATAATACCTATTAATGTTTTGCAGAAGCATTGTTTATGAATTAAATGATGAATTTAAGGAAATGCTAGCATAAGCAAATAATTCTTGTGCTGTTACTTCATGGAAATTTTAATTTGCTTTTCTTTATGCTACCATTTTATACATTCCCATTCATCAAGTCCTATGGGAACTAGGGATTTAAAAAGGAGCATGGCACAACAGATGCCCTCAAAAAATATCCTGACCGTAATCCAATCATTACAACAAATGTAGTAGAAGTACATAAACTGTGGTTGGACTGCAGAGAAAGAGAAGATGCACTCGGCATTAGGGATGTTGGAATTTACCATTAGATGATCCCTGGGGTAGTTTTTGGATATTGTGAAGATTTATCAGATAGAGAATAAGGAAGCAAAGAAGTTACAGTTATATGTGGGTGTGTGCCTGCTATATCGATTCAGTCCTGTCCGACTCTGTACCGCTATGGACTGTAGCCTGCCATGCTCCTGTCCATGGGATTCTCTGGGCAAGAATACTGGAGTGGGTTGCCTTGCCCTCCTCCAGGGGATCTTCCCGACCCAGGGATCAAATGTGCATCTCCTGTGGCTCCTGCATTGTAGGCAGATTCTTTACCACTGAGCCACAGGGTAATGGTTATATGTACTCACTGGTGTTGCTACCTGATTGGTTTAATGAATTTGGTAATTAAAAACTAGATTATATTTAATAATTTAAAATTTAAAATTTTAATTTCAAATTAAAATAATTTTAAAATTATCAAACAACATAATTTTAAAAAAACATTTTGATTAAGTTTGCTTCCCAAATCCACTGAAGGCTTAAGAAGACTTTATCTTAGGTTGTTTTTTAGTTTAAGTTCCTTTTAAGTTTAGGCTGAAGCCATACACTGGTCCGAGGAAGTCATGTAGTCATCTTGCACTTTAGAGTGGTCAGGGCAGACCCTGATAGAAACTAGAATAGTCATTCTCATCCTTGGCCATACATCAAAGTTGTCTGCAAAGCTTTCAAAAAACAAAAAGAAAAAGCACAATCAGATGCCTGAATACTAAATCATAACCTCTGTTCTAGTGTTGAGAACCTCTGAAGTAGAGAGATTCCTTAGTTTTCCAGTATAAGTTACCTTCGCTATGACATGGTTGTTTTTTTTTTTTTTGGCATGGTTGTTTTTAATTTCTGGAACATGAGAAACGTGTTTAACTATAAGAACAAAACATATTACCTAGCCAATAACCATGATTTTCTTTATTAACTCTAATGACTCAGTCCTATCAACACCATAATCAAAATTGACTGTATATGTTTTATTAGCAGCCATTTATGTGCAGTGTGTGTAATATCCAACTCACTTTTCTTTGTAAACCATTTAAAACTTTTTTAAACATTGCAGAGTTATTTCACTGAATTCTTTCAAGAGAAACTTAGATTTGGATTTCTAGATTAGACTTCTAAATATATAATTTTATTATACTTTATAGCACTTCCATTTTTTAACTAGAGTACTTTCTAAAATATTTAAGATTGTAAGATTCAGAATGACATAACTTGTCTGTTTTATTTGGTACTGCTTCTAACAAAGTCATGTGCTTCTAGCAAAGTTATGTTTTTGAGTTTAGTAGAAAAAAACAGATGTAGATTTAATTCTTATAAGATTGAATAGATTCAGGTTCAAACATAGAATTAATAGATGAACACTGTAGTTTACATAAAATAATGAATTATCATGTTTGGAGAATGAAATTTAAGTTAAAATATAATACTTTTGATTTATGTAGCGAAACGTCTCAAGTCCAGTACAAGCTTTGCAAACATTCAAGAAAATTCCAATTGAAACCTACAGAATGGAGAATCAGCATCTTATCCCATGGGTGAATGGTGGAAGACACAGCTTGGTCAAAAAGAAGATAAACTGTGATTTGACAAGTCAAGTTCTTAAGAAATGCAAGGACTTCAGATTTATTTTTAAATAAGAATTTTCCATTTTTCTTTCCTTTTCCACCCCATTTTTAAGGGTTTGGGTATTTTTAATTTCCAGGCATAGCAATGTTGTCTATTTTAAAGTGTATTTGTTAAAATAACAAAAGATGCAAGAACAATCTTTGTTTTATTTTGTAGACATATTGTTACTGAGACTTCCCGTATCTCCTTGGTTAACATAGTATCTCAAATAGCAAAGTTTTTGAAAACTAACATTTAAAAATTAATCAGTTATAGCAAAGACTTTGAAAAAAATGTACTTGCCAAAAAGTAGCAAGTCCAAAGATTAAATTTCTCATCACTGCAGTGTTATTATCACATATATTTAATATGTCATATATTACAATTAATATGTAATTCCATCTCTAGTTTCCTTAAAGTCATTTTTGAAACCACTAATTACAAACCTCCCAAACAATTTTTAGAACTGGGAAGGCACATTACATTTATCTTTGTAAAAAGATTTATGATAACTGGTTTCTTACTTGACTTTTATAAATAGTATTTTACACCTTATTTTTGCCTTTATTTCATAAGTAATTTGAAATCACTGGACTGCTTTATTATATTCAGGGCAAGATGGATTCTTTTTTATACCAGGGATTTGCATTGTGAAATATTAAGTTATTTGGCAATTTATAATTTATTACTATTTTAAATCAAATGTAGCATTGTCACACTGTATTTAAATTGTGATTTTTTTTTTAAATAGGGATTTTCTCTTGGAAGATATGAGGAGTTTTGGAAGAGAGGAAAAGGAGGAGTAAAAAAACCCTTAAGATTCAGAAAATAGGAACCTGAGGGGATGCTCACTCTAAGACTATTGAATGGTTTATACTGCAGGCATGAGTCAGTAGAGTCTGATACAGAAAGCAGTTCAGCTAAGATGATGCTTATTTTTTTCTAAATTATTAATATCAAATGAAGGTGATACATGATTAAAATGAAGTCAGATATCTCACAGTTGAAAATGAATTCCTTTTTGAAATGTTTATATAAACCTTTAAAAAAAAATTCAAAATTGTTCACGGTTTCTTCCCTCAGGTATTTTAGGTGTTTCATTTGTTAATTCCTTCTCGCCATCTTGGTGGATATAGGTTTTCTTTCTTTCCTTTTTTTTTTTTTTTTAGGCTTTGTTTTAAATGTTGAAAATATAAAGGCTGCTCTATATAGAAACGAGAATTTGCTTAATTGGTACAAGAATCTGAATCCCTTCATACACTGTAAAATGTTCTTATAGAGAGACAAGAAAATGTTTTTTATTATTTTTTAAAATGTTTACCATATATACAGAGTGAAAGAGAAGGCTCACTCTTGGATATGTAACATATCCAAAAGCTGTTACAGTTTTTCTAGTCTGCTGTGATCTATTTAAAATGTGCTGCTGTTTGTTCTGCTGTTACTGTTCACGCTGCTAATGCTAATAGCACTATCTTGATTTGAAGCATATAGTTGAGGGCCATTGAAAGCAATCCTTCATTAATGCAGATAAAATCAGTTTACATGTGCAAAGTAACAAAATGGCATTTTCGATTCTGTAAGAAGTGACTCTTTGAGCATCTTTTAATATTATGTATTTCTGAAAACCCTGGCTTTTGGATATGGCTGCTAATAAGCACTTTACAAAAGAAAAGGCATCCCTTTAATATTTTTCTGGTTGAGTCATTGCTCTTTAGAAGTAGCATCAGCAATAGATTTCAAAAATAAGTATTAAGCACTATGCTAAAGTGTGTAAATATTTCATTTGTAAAGTCATATTGAAAAATTCTTTGCATAGTTCTGAATTCTTAGATTCATAGTATATGTGTGTGTACCAGAATATCTTTAGTTTTTTGACACTTTGAAATAAAGGAAATAGCTTAAAGAAATTGAAGTGCTGTATTTGATTTTTAAATACATTTTTTTTAACTTCACACATAACTGAACATCACATTTCAATTTTCAAGTATTTTCTTTTTTCTTTTTTTTCACTACAAAATAATTTTTATTTATTAATTTTATAAATAAATAAATACATTTTATAAATAAATAAATTTTATTTATTAGTAAATTTTATTTCTTAAACACAGCTTCAGCCTCCTATATACAAGCACACATACTCCTGACTACCCTAACTAGGGGACCCTTTTCTTCTCCCTTGCCTTGCGAACCTCTTCTGTCAGATCTTTAAGATACTGGATCTCCTTGGCCAAGGAATCTGCCTTCTCTTTCAGAGCCTCATTCTTCTTTTCTAGCTCTTTACATTCACCAGTGAGAGCCTCCTGTTCTGCCCTCTTCTTCTGGCAGTGCCTAGTGGCTGCTGTCTTGTTCTGCTCCATTTTCTGCAGCTTCTTGTCTAGCTTCTCACCCTTTACTTTTGCTGCTACCATCTTCTCTCCAGGAGGGTCGTAGGGTTTGGGGCGGGAAGAGCCACCGAGGGCACCTGGAGATCGCAGGCTCTTATTTGGAGAGCCCCTGGAGGTGGAGGGGCTATGCTGGGGAGAGCCCAGAGAGGAGTCAGGGCTCATACAGAGGCCACGATCATTATCTGAAGGGGCATCCTCCTCCTTTATGCACTGAGGGATCACAGTAATGCCAGTGGTGGAGTCTGGCTTGCTATCTCCTTCAGAGATAACCACTTCACTGCATAGCTCTAAACTAAAGGAATGATCTGGAGTGGAAGACAGGGCCCTGGGGAAGGGGGAAGAGGTTGCAAGAAAGTGAAGGGGGCACCCTGGTCAATTGTTGGTAAACTTTCTGGAAGATGGCCAATTGGGTTCACTATGGGGGGGGCGGGGGGTGGCTCCTTGTTAGTCGCCTGGAGTAGGGGATCAAAGAGATCACACGGTGTCATCCAACGTGGCCAGGAGCTCATCTGGCATGGTTTCCAAGTCATCCATACTCAACAGGGTATCATTAAAATCAAACTCCTTCAAATCCATTTTCTCCACCATCCAATCTGTCCCGGAGAAAGCATCCTCCTTGCTGTTGTCTGAGAAACTGACCAACCCACCCACAGCCAGCCCCTCGGAGGAGCCTGCCTTAGCCTTGTCGCAGGAGAACCCATGAGGTTTGAAGTGCTTGGCCACCTCCAGGTAGTCATCCAGGGGACCTAAGCTCTCTTCAGCCCCCAAACCCGACAGGTCGAAGGGGGGACACGAAGTCCCTCACGAACACCTCGCTGCTCAGGAAGCTCATCTCGGCCATGTTGCGAGCTTTTGGTGCTTAATTCGAGGAATGTGCTTAATTCGAAGGTGTCTGTCGATTACAGCAAGGCTGCTGCTGAATGCCCTGAAAAGCGCCACGGCTTAAGCCGCTGGGGGGTTGCCGCTGCAGAGCCTGGTGCTGCTGCCGCCGCTGCAAAGGCCGGTGCTGCCAAGGCACTGCTGCCTCTAAAGCGCCGAGGTGGCCGCTGACCCTGGGGGGAGCGGGAGGAGAGACGGTGCGCACTTGCCGGGAGGAACTACATCTATAGGCGGGAGGAAGAAAAAAGGGCCAGGTATTGAGTTTCAATATGTACTTTTGAAAGGACAAACTGGGACTTCCCTGGTGATGCAGTGGTTAAGACTCCGTGCTTCCACTGCAGGGGACACAGTTCAGTCCCTGGTCAGAGAACTAAGACTGAACATACTCTGTGGCCAAATTAATTAATTTTAAAAGTACCATCTATCTTATAACTTTGCTGCAAATAAATATGTACTTTTGGATGAAGATGATGATGATTTAGATTTGATAGGTAGAAATAACATCAGCTCTCCCACAGTGCAACTCTAAATCAATGAATAACAGAGTTTAGTTGGTAAATGTTACTTCTGTGGGGACACTATTTTCTAATGTTTCACAGATGGGATCTGTTTTCTAGTGCAGTGTACTCCCTATAAAGTGAAATGTTTTCCCAGAACGTAGGGGTTAGGGGAGCTGACTCTCCTCATGCAGTTGAAAATCCACATATAATTCTCCAAACTCAACTTCTAATAGCTCACTGTTGACCAGAAACCTTACTAATAACATAGTCAATTAACACATATTTTGTATGTTATATGCATTATATACTGTATTCCTACAATAAAGTAAGCTGCAGAAAAGAAAATGTTATTAAGAAAATCATAAGGAAGGAAAATACAAATATAGTACTGTACTATATTTGTCGATATGTTTATGTCATCTGTTTACAAGATGAATTGTCTGTCAGTAATTACATCAATATTGTCTCATATGGTACAAGACACTATAGATGTTATTTGTATTACTAAAGATCCTACATGCTACAGCTAAAGATCCCATGTGCCATAACTAAAGACCCAGTACAGCCAAAGAAGTAAATAATGATAAAGAATAAATTATAATGTTTCCAGAAGAAAACATGGAGATAAAAAATTTTGAAACTACAAATGGGAGGATAGGAGATACAGATGAAACAGTGAGAAGATTTAATTTAAAGTTCCTGAAGCAAAGAAGAGATAAAAATGGAACAGAAACAATTTTTGAAAAGATAATAGCTGAGAATATTCTGAAAACTGGTGAAAAACATGGTCACACATTAAGAAGTCCAAATAGAATTTAAAACAAACCCCCAAACCTAGTCACATTCATAGTAAATTAAAACTAAGGAGAAAATCATACAAACAGCTAGCGAAAAAAAGGCTTACCTTCAAGAGAGCAGTAATTAAACTTATTGTTGGTTTCTCATGAGAAATAATGAAAGCCAGAAGGCAAACTGAATATTTTCAAAGTGCTAAAAGAAAGTAACTGACAATCTAGAATTCTATGCCCAGCAAAAAGTGTTCTTCAAAATTAAAAGGGGAATAAGGCATATCTGGGCATAAAGGCTGAGAGAATTATTACAAACAGGCCTGCATTAAAGGAAATGCTAAAGACAGGTCTTCAGGCAGAAGCAAAATGAACTTAGATAGAAACCCAGTGATGTAAGAAGAAAAGATTAATTAAAAAGATAAAATAGGTAAGTCTAAATAATTATTGACTGTATACAACAATAATGCCCTGTGGGATTAAAGTATACATAATGAAAACAACAATGGCATAAAAGTCAAGGTCAGATTCTTGGAGTTAAAATGTTTTAAGGTATTTGCATTATCTGGAAAATTTCAAGTAGGTACTGGTAAATAATTTTGTTTTCTTTAAATTAGACTTAAGGTGCATTCTGACTCAGATCCAATTTCATTCCTTTCATGACATCTTTTATGATTTTCTTCTGCTCTTGACTCTTCATATTAAAGAAAGCAGTTTGTCATAAATGAAAAAATAAGGACTTTAGAATCAGACCTGGGATTAAACTCCTGCTTTTCGCCTTTCTTGAACAAATGGGAGGTACTAATACTGGCCCCACGAGATTATTGAGCAAATTACATGAGATTAGGTATATGAAGAGCAGTGTGCAATACCCCACTGTGGTATTAAGTACTAAGTAGTACTTCATACTGCTTAGTAAGTAGTAGTCTTTTTCTTTTTGACAGTAGTACTCACAAATTGCAGTACACAATTTGGCACTTGATTAGACACCTTCTCACATTGTTTCTTAGGTTTCTTATGTTTGGGATTATTATCCCTCCTCTCCTGACTAGACTAATCTTTTCCAGTTCAAGGACTATATCTCCATTTCCTCTTGTACCCGGTCAATGAATGATTTTTGGAGTCAGGGTAACACTTTTTTGAAGAAAGTAAGTGGAAAAACACTGTTTCCCTGAACTACACACTGTTTTGTAGCAGATACACTCGGAAGGATGTTTGAGACCTTGAAGAAAAGTCCTTCAACTGCCCTTGAAAAATATAAATGGTGAAAACACAACTATTTAATGGAAAGAGAAAAGTGCTATCTTACCATTCAGGAACCCTCCAGTTTAAGCACTGAAGATTCCAGGCTGGAACCAGTGCCAAGGATCACAGATTGCTGCCATTAAATCTAGCATCTTAAATTGCATACAATACCTTTTCTGGGCAAGAGTTCCATCTGCTTAATCTCTACTAAATGAGTGTATATTAGATCTGACTCTTGAAAAATACCAAGTTAAATCAGACAGTTAAAATAAAACCAACATCATGCCCATAACTGGTTTAATTTATCTTTCCTTTCAGTAATCCCACACATTACCTACTTATTTGCTGTAATGAACATGCCATTCAGCTAAAATAAGATTAACTGCTTAAACCGCAGCATTACAGGCAGAGAACATTAATGCCGCTTTGTGTTTCATTGTAAGATTCAGCAGTTAAACGATATGGTGTTGTCGTTTCTTCTTTTGTAATCAAGATGGTTTCACTTAGGGTTAGTGCTCCCCAGCCAATTCTCCTGATGGAACATTTGAAGCAGCACATTTCTCTGTCTAGGTTACAGCCTGGCAGCAATAGCAACCTTCAGAATCAAACCTGTTGGCCTCATCAGCACTCAAATTGCATCGCTCTTTGTGAAGCCCCCCTCTGCTCTCACAGTGATGAAAATCTTGCCTGCCATGCAGACTGTGGAAGGAGAATTGGAAGGGGGCTTGACCATGCTTCTGGAAAATAGCACTGTGATGACTCAGGTGTGATCAGAACTGAGAAAATTAACCCGAGCGTCCCACAAGTGACTGTACACTTGGCTGTTCTCTGTATCAAGGTCAAATCCCATTTCAACAGATTTTTCTAGATGATTCCAGCCCCACTTATCTCTCATTTCTTTGAGCTCTAATTGTAATCATAGTTCTCCCTACATAACTTAAGGCTGATTATTTACTGATTTATATAATTCCTATCATTGTTCTATAGGGGCTAAGATTATCACTTCAGTTAGACTGCAGGCTCTCAGAAGTCAGGGACTAACATTTGTATGGTCCAGACCCCCAAAGAAGGGCTCAGTAATTGCTCCTTGACAGAAGGAAATAACCTGTGTGATGTGACCCTTTATGACTCTACGTGGATAGTTCAGGGTGGGGACCATCAGCCTCAGCTGAGACTGCAGGGCACCCCATTCTCATCATGGCTTCTCCTCTAGGGAGTATGTTCTGTTTTCATGGTTCATCAAAAACAAAGGGAGTCAACATGGTGACCAACAGATTTTCCCATCCATTCATTGATTTATTCCTTCAGTAAAGGTTTATTAAGCACCTATTGTGTGCTAGTGGGTTTCCCTGGTATAAAGCATAAACTGTAGTTGGTAAAGAATCTACCTGCAAGGCAGGAGATGCAGGTTTGATCCCTGGTAGAGAAGATCCCCTGGAGAAGGAAATAAAAACCCACTCTAGTATTCTTGCCTGGGAAATCCCATGGACAGAGAACTCTGGCAGGCTACAGTCCATGGAGTCACAAGAGTCGGACACGACTTTGAGACAAAACCACTATCACCACTGTGTACTAAGTCTTACTTCTCAGCACTCTAAGAACTGAGAAACTTCTTGCTGACTATTTTGAATGAAATGGGGGAAAACAGTTTAAAAGAACTAGAAGAAAACTTCTCTATTCTTAGACACTTCCCTTCAACCCCAACTTTTGAGCAGGAGCTCACTTCAGTAGAGTTTCCTTTTCCGTGTTTATTCACCACTTCTTCCCGTTCTCGTCTCTCCTCCTACTTAAATTGTTGTGATGGTTGGGAGGGTTCCTACACTGCCTCCCTGGCTGTGACGATAGCCGGCTATTGAATTTTCTTGTGTGAAACTGGTTTGCTCAGGTCTCTGTTGTGCAGACTGCACTTGCTATGTTGGATGGGTTCCAGCATGCTCCTCTGGCTAGGATTTAACATGAATCTGGATTCCTCGGTGGGCAGGAAGAAGGTGGGGAGGGAAGGGGGAGATTAGGTGGGTTCTGCCCCCTCTGCCCACGGCTTCTGGTGAAGTCTTAATCTGTCTTGGATATACCTCCACCCCCAGCCTAATAATTGTTGACCAGGTTTTGACTCTTCCAGGGAAAAACCAGAGCCTCGATTGCCTGGGAATCATCTGAAGCTGGTTGGGGAGTATCAGAACAGCCGCCATCTGAGCTGGACTTCTTGGGAAACCTGAGGTCATGCCCTTGACAGCTTTGAGACCAATAGTGATCCACCCTACTCCCTTGCTTCCTTCATTTTCCTACTAGAAATGTGGTTATACTAGAAGGATCGATTTAGAATCAAGAGGGATCTTAATCACCTCTATTCCAGGCCTCCTTATTTCTCAGGTGTAGAAATTACAACTAGTCAAAGTGGTTCACACACGCAGGTAGAGCCATAGTGGCAGGACCAGAGCTGTGACCCAGGTCCCCTGACTCCTGGGCGGGAGCTCTGATGTGCCGTGCCTTCTCTCACAATTCCCTTCTCCATCACTCTGTTCCCACATCTCCTTTAAGTGCCTCTCATCTATTCCTTCCCTCTTGACTGACTCACTGTTTTTCTTCTTACAATTTCAAAAGCAAAAACTACCAGTATAAAAGAAAAACAATAAAAATAAACAAAACTGGCTTCCTCAACATCCTCCTAAACACTTTTGATTCGTCCATAGTTTGCTAACAAATATTTCTTAGATACCAACCTGCTTAAGCACTCATTTCTTTGAATTTACAATGGACTCTTAGAAGTTAAGTTTATTTCTAATAGAAAGAGCATGTTGTTAACTTTCTTCCTTCTTTTTTTTCAGTTCAGACTTGTAAAAGTGACAGAAATCCAACTCAGACTAGTTTAAGCATTAAAGGAGATTTATTGGATTACATAACTGGGAAGTCCAGGAATTGATCTAGCTTCAGGTTTGATTGGACTGAGGTGTTCTTCATGTACACCTTCATGAAAAAATATGGCTGCAGGCAGTCCCCATTCACATAGTACTTCCAAAAAGAAAGACCCCTTCTCCTCCAGCTCCAAATTAATCTCAGAAAAGGGCTGTAATTGACCCAGGCTGGGGCATATTCCTTTCCCTGGACCAATCATTGTGCCCAAGAGAATGAGGTAGTGTGACTGGCTGGGCCTAAGGGTCTATGACTGGCTGCTTCTACCGCTACTTCCCTGCCCTCCCCCATCTGCCTCCCCATCAGTGTATTCAAAGAGCAGAGTCCTACAATTTGGCAGCTTAGCCAGTATCACATGGAACGATAAGGGAGCGACTCCCTACAAAAAGAAACTCTTTTGAGAAGACAAAACTGGTAGCTTCCTTTTTTAAACACCTTCTCCCTGAAAACAATCTACTTTTGAGTCCTTCAGAGCAGATCTCTATCTGTAACCTTTCCGGTCCCACTGGATACCTCACTTTTCAGTGCCACTGACAAAGTCCATTGCAGTATCTGCATACTGGGTTGAATTCCACTTTCTCTCTTTCCTGACCACTTAACACCTCACCAGGGTTAATATCTTTCTATTGCAATTCTGATCTTACCTCCTCATCTACTCAAAAATCTTTGACACTCCAGTCCTATGAATTATGGATGGCCGCAGGGCAACAGAATGAACTTGTCAGGCAATTTTCGTGGCTATTAGCTGAATCCATACTCAGTAGTCAAAGATAAACCTCAGACCATTATACCAAGCTGTCTCCATCTCCCAGATATGACATGTATTCTGTAATTCCAGTTACAGTCAATGTTATTTTAATCTGGATTTGTGCTCTGAGTGTTGGGCATGTTTGGGCAGGTGCAACAGTCTCAGACAAGGTCTACTGATTGCTTGTGTTTGGAAACCACACTCTTGAGCAGAGTTTAAGGTGGGGCAAAATGAGACAGTACAGTTTTCTGGTTTTCTTTTTATACCATACCATGTCTGAGAAGCTGAAAACCACTTTAAAATGCTGTCTTCTACTGTTGGGATGGCATTGGTTTAAAAAAAAAAATCTCTTTGCCTCTCTTTTGCTATTAACTGTAGAGAGGAAGGAGAATGGTGGAGAGGAAGATGTCTTTAACAGAAGCTGCTCATTGCCCCCTGTGGTAGCTCTTCATTTCTTTCCTAGTTTTTGAAACTTGCACGTGACACATGACTTCTCAGGATAAGAGAACATTTCCTGTCTTCCCTGATAGAAGGGGGGGCCACCCGACTGAGTTGTGGCCCATGGGCTCTCAACAGAAGGGTCGAATGGCAACTAGGATCCTTGTTTTAAGAGAGAACTAGTGGAGGCAAGTTCCCATATTCCTCCTTTACTCTCATACTAATAGCATACTTCACTTCACTTCTGATGTCAGGTGTGTGGGTTTTGCATATGTTGAGTGACTGACTCTCTGGCACCCTGTTCTGACACTACCTGGAGACAGCCTCAGATCCCAACCTCACTTTTGAAGTCAATCACAAGTTCCAAGTTGTTATTTATACTTCTGATTGACTGGCTATAATTGAGTCCCCATGACTCTCTCATAAATGGCTCAAAGAACTCAGGGAAACACATCGACCAGTTTATTATAAAATTAAGGATATGGTGGAGGATGTGAATGAATAGCCAGATGAAGAAAAATACCTAGGAGAGGTCCAGAAGGGCCTGAGTGCAGGCGCTTCTATCCCTGTGGAGTTGGGGAATGTCACCTCTGAACTTGGAAATTCTTCAACACTCCCCCCCGCCCCCCACCACATTCTGGGGATTTTAAGGAAGGCTTGGAAAAAAAAAAAAAAAAAAGGAAGGCTTGGTAACATCAATTATTCACTCGATCTCCAGCCCCTTTCCAGACTTTCCCAGAGGATGCAATTGGGCTTGAAGCTCCAATCTTCTAATTATAGATTGGTCTTCATGTTACCAGGCCAATTCTGAAGCTATTCAAGGGCCTACCAAGAGTTTCCTCATTAAAACAACAAAATTCCTATCACTCAAAATTCCAAGGGCTTTAGGAGCTCTGTGTCAGGAACTGGGAGGCAGAGACCCAAATATATTTTCTATTATCTTACAAAGCCATTTATCTTTCTCCCCTTCCTCCATCCTGCTGCTTGGAATATGTCTGTGATGGGTAGGATTCCATCTTGAAAGAAAAGGCAAGGGCCATACACAGCATAGCCACAAGCCTGAGTCCTTGACACCATGGAACCCCTACCAACTCAGGCCTGACCACTCAGATTTTATGTGAAGGAGGAACAAACTTCCATGCTGCTTAAGCTATTGTTGTCTTGAGGTTTTGGCCATTCACAATTAAGCCAATACCAACTGATTTAGTATATTTCAGGTGGAGCAGATGAGCAGAAGAATTCTATTTTGTACTAAAGGACAAAGACATGTGTCATGTCACTCAGGAAGGGGTGAGCGTGTGATAGCTGGGGTGAAAAGGGTGAAAAATGAGATAATCATTTTGATGGGATTTGTAGGAGCAATGCTACTTCCTAAAAGAAACAGAAGCCAAGGATTTTGAACTCTCTTTTTTTCTCTATTACTCCTTAATCTTAAGCCAGTGCAAATCCCGTGAGCATTCAATATCCATATTAAAATAATAATAGTGTTCTATAACGTGTTTGACTTTTAGTTTCACAAATATGAAACACTGAACAATTAATAGAGAGAAAAGCATTATCACATAGTTTGAAAACTGAAATATATTTTAAGATAGATGATATAATAAAAAAGAAGTGCTCCAACTTTTTGACAGTCTGCTCTTTTGAGCACTGTGCTATGCTAAGTATTTTACAAACATTATCTCGCTTAATCCTAACAATAATTTTATTTGTTAAATGAATTAAATACTCTTTAGCTCCATTTTCTGGATGAGATACTTAGAGGTACTTAACTGATACTTGGAGAGAAAGGTAAAGCATACCCAGAATCATACAATCAATAAGAGCAGATTCCAACACCCATACTCCTAAGCAATACTCTGACTGAAGTTGTGAAGAAATATAGTCTACCAAATCGAGATCTCTTTTAATAGCTTCATGTTGAAAAATGAGTTTTAGTTGGTGTGTCAGTCAGGTTGCCCACAGATAGTTCAATGGAGAGATTGTAATAAAGCACTACCTCCAGGGGAGTGGGCGGGGTTAAGGAAATGAATGAAGGATATTGAGGCACTCAGAATCCAGCACCAGCAGGAAGCTATTATTTCTCTTACGGCTAAAGGGGAAGAAAAAGTGGCCTTGGAGTCTGGCCAGATTTGGAGCTCCCTGAGGGGAGCCATAAGGGTGGGACATCACAGCAACCAAGAGAGACACAGCTCCTCAGGAGGGAGGGTGGAGAATAAAGCCTGACACCTCCCTCCTCCCGCCTTCTCATTGGAAGAGGTCCTCTCCTTGAGCGCAGAGCAGGGCTGGGAAGGACGTTGAATAGGTCTAGAAGGCAAGCAGAGGAATTAAAGCCAGCACAGTCCATCTATGAGCTACAAGAGCTCTGTAATCCAGCCATCATTCAGATTTTTCTAGAAAACGGATTCTTTGGGCAGTTCATTGAGGGAAAAATTCCTTAAAACTGACAGCAGCTCTCAGCGCTCAGGATCCACTCACTTCCTTACTCTGCTTCCAAAAATGACCCTGCTTCAGAAGTCTACAGGGCAGTGTAGGCAGTTCAGCCCTGCAGTCCCTGGGTTCTTTTCCTCCCCATGGCCTCTCTAGTGATTCTTTAGAACAGTGTCAGCCTGGGCTGCTGTATTCCTTCATGCCTCGGGAGGAGAAGCAGCTGGCAGAGTAAAGAGGTGAGTAGATGATGGTCAGACAAAAAGCTGCTTCAATGATTAAGACGTTTCTTAGTTGGGCCCAATCTAGTTACTTATTTTCTGAAAATCCATGGGAACCAAAAACTTGTTTTAAATTGCAGTAGACACCTCTTAAATGATAAGCAATGATGGGCTACGGCCCATACCACTATCCGTTGTGTGTATCTCATATTATTCACAATTTTTTTGTTAAAAGAAAGTAAGAGGGGTGCAGGGAACCTGTGAGAAAATATTTTGTGTGAAATGAAGGATTCAAGAATCGATTATCTTTTGACTTCTGAAGAAGGAAAAATTCTAAACTTTGTAGCTTTTTAGAGGATATTTTGCAGGCATTAGCCAGGAAGAAAAAGTGGTATATAAAGAAAAGGAAAAGGCAAATTCTGGTCACTTAAGTCTCTGGGAAGCATGAGTGAGTGAGTGACACTGCCAGCCTACCATACCATCTTGTTTTAATGAGAAACGGTCTGAAAAAACTCCAGCAGCCCACACAGTCCAAATCAGGGCTTTTATAAGCAGATATTGCCACTTTTCCCTGGAGAAGGGAATGGCAACGCACTCTAGTATTGTTTCCTGGCGAATTCCATGGACAGAGGAGCCTGGTAGGCTACAGTCCATGGGGTCACAAAAGTCAAACACGACTGAGCGACTTCACTTTCACTTTCATTGTCACTTTGGGGCCACTAGGGAAAAAAACCTTTAGGCGAATTATAAAATGGTACCCTTAGGAATTATGAAAATTATGTCATTCTACTTTTCAAATACATGGTGATAAATCCACATTATATATCTGTTTTTGTGGTTAAGTTTAATTTTTAAAGTATTTTTAAAATTATATTTTGGTAAATTGTTTTCCTAACTTTGTGTCCTTTCACAAAGCAATTTTGTCCTATTTTTCTGTTTGTGATGATCATTTAAGGACTTTTATATTTATATAAAGTAATAATTCCAGGGACTTCTCTGGTCTGGTGGTTAAGACTGCCTCCCAATGCAGAGGATGCAGGTTTGATCCCTGCCTGGGGAGCTAAGATCCCACATGCCTTGGGGCCAAAAATCTGAAACATGAAACAAGCAACACTGTAACAAATGTGATAAAGACTTTAAAAATGTTCCACATTAAAAAAATAAATAAATAAATAAAGTAATAATTCCAGTTCTGGCTTCAGTAGGCAAAAACCCCAAAATTAAAGAGAGAAGACTATGTCTTTCTTGCTGAAAAAACATATATTTCTGGTCCTTATATTTTCACTTGGGCTTTTGCCATGCCACCAAAAAAAGAAAATGAAGCTCTCTGAAAAATGGTGATGTAGATGGGGAATTTCTTTTAGTAAAGAGTGCTTAAGAGGAAAGTAGAATTAGTCATCCCCCTAAAAAAGGGTCTGCAGAATTATAGTCTTCGGAGATGCTACTCCCTTTCTCTCTGGGATTCATAATGTACATTAACATATTAAAGGCTCTGAGAATTCCTGCAAGAAAGTTACTGCTTAACATTTGTTTTACTCCTCATTATTTTTCCTTCTACAAAGTTCTATGATTTCTATAACCATTGAATTTATTAAGAAAAACCAAAAAGGATACTTTGGGGAATGCTATCTTGAGCTGAGGTTCCCCTAACTACAGTGTGTGTGTGTATGAGTGTTAATCACTTAATCATGTCTGACTCTTTGCAGCCCCATGGAGGGTAACTCACCAGACGCCTCTGTCCATGGAATTCTCCGGGCAAGGATACTGGAGTGGGTTGCCATTCCCTTCTCCAGGGGATCTTCCCAACCCTGGGATCGAAGCCCTGTATTGTAGGCAGACTCTTCACTGTCTGAGCCACCAGGGAAGCCCCTAACTACAGTATGAAGACTAATTACACTGTAAAGATATTTTTATCAAATTGTTTTGGAATTTTTAAGCTATGGCAGCAAGAGTCTGGATTCAAGAAAGGTTCTATGGGGACCAAATCTCAACTCTAAGCGGGAGAACTGGCCTGTGTGGCATATGTCCAGCACCACCAAGAACAACAACATCTGAGACCCTTGCTCTGTTCTTCACCCTCTTCACACCTGAGTTCCTGAGAAGTTCCTGATGTCCTCTGCCCAAACTTTCCTCTTATCTCTTATTTTTGGCCTATTAAAAACCCCCCAGGAAGGGGTGGGGGTGGTGGGATGACATGAAACAAAGAACACTTGATATGCCTCTGTGTCGGCTCCCGTCCCCTGCTCTCATTCACATCTACCCCTTACATCCTATCTCCTTCCAGCCACTCCAGAAATAATCCAGCCAGAGTCAGTTTATCCTCAAGCCCTGGCACTGGATTGTGCCTACTCACTAAGTCATCGAAGACATATTTCTGGCCCCCGAAGTAAGGCGAGGCAGGCAGTGTGCCAGGCCCTGGGGCTCCTGCAGGGACCCAGACAGACAGGGGCCTGAGCTCACAGAGCTCTTCTTGATCTAATGACAAAGCTAATGAAGTGGGCAGGTGCCCAGGTCAGGAACCAGGCAGGTCCTGGGTGAGAAAACCAGGTGTTATGAACTATTAAAGAGCAGGGGGACTGGAACTTAGTCTTAGCAATTATATTTTACTTAAAACTGTAAATCTTTTTAAAATAAAATGGTTTTTGTTTCTTTGGCTGTTTTAATTTTACATGATAAACAAAGTTGGCTAAAAAAGCATGGTGATTTCCCTCTAAATTAAGCTATCTTATAGGTAATATAACCATAACCAAGTTTACTTTGTGGCTGCATATTCTAATTTCAGTAAAACAAGTAGACACCAGTTAAAAGCTTCTTCAGGACTGGTGCTGTAACTTAAAACTTTTAAATGCGAAGCGAATGGTAGGTACTCACCTATGTACAGACAAATTTTTTTTTATGAAGAACATTTTTAGGTACAAATTCTTTTGAACTGATGACTGTGATTTTTTTTTTAAAGGTGCTTCTCAGGATGGGTTTGGAGCAAACCCCTGGCTTGGATATTTGGAGAAGAGTGAGGTTTCTGGGAATCAGATCAGGAAACCTGGCTTCAGGCAGGCAATGGTCTCTTTCTCTTCCTTGCTCTCTGTGATTATGAAATTCTACCTATCCCCACTTCTCCTTTTCCAGACACAGGGACTGACAGCTTTTTGGAAGCTTCAGCTATTTCCCGCGCCACCGCCCTGCCCTCCATGGGTGTTGGCCTTAGGGACGCGAGATGAGTGCTGCTCTGGGAGGGGAATAGTGGTCACTTTCACAGACCACTTCAGGTGAGAGATTTTATCCAGCTTTCTAGGTCAAGACATAGTCAGGAGCAACTCAGGGGAAATTCACCACCAAACTCCGCTTCCTAGCACCAGAACAAAGCAGAATCTTTTTTTTTTTTTAAAGGAGGATGTATGTCTATACTAGAGGAGATAGAGGAGGAAGTGCTCACTTCCAAAAAATATGGTCATTATGACCCAACTAGCTTTACCCAAAGGCAGAATAGGTAATCGTTGATTCAAAAATGACAGCCCATAAATAAGTCCTGGGGGTGTAATGTACAGCATTGTGACTATAGTTAATAATACTATATTGCATATTTGAAACTTGCTAGGAAAATAGATCTCAAAAGTGCTTATCACAAGAAAAAAGCATAACTATGTATGGTGACTGATGTTAAATAGATGTGTGGTGATCATTTTGCAATAGATATAAATTTCAAATAATTCTATCATACACCTAAAAGATAATATAATGTTATATGTCAATAATATCTGAATTTTAAAAAAATCCCCCAAATAAAACCAAACCAAACAACAAACAATGCAGCTGCCCCCACCCCCACCCCCATTTACCTCACTAACTTCACTCTTTTTGATTCTTGAAAGCTTTCTTTTTTAAAATCATATACCTCTTGGAGGAGTTATAGCTTAATTTAGAAGTTATGGTTTATCAGATAACATGTCCAAAACTGAGATGGTTTCCCATCTCGGTAAACGAGTACCAATGCCCACACAGTTGCTTAAATTAAAACCATACCCTTTCCTTATTTTCCTTATGCAGTCCATTGCCATTTCTTGTCTGTTTTTCCTCCAATGTATATTAAGTCTATCTACTTCACTCCCTTTCTCCTGCACCATCCTAGCCCATGCCTCCCTCACAGCTGGTTGGCAATATCCTCCTTTGAGCCTCTCAGCACCCCGTACCACCCCCTGGCCTTGAGCTGTAATTCCTGTTTACTCACCTGCCAACTCTCAAATGAGCTCAGGGCCTGGTATATGGAATAAATGAGTGAATCTGAGTGACAGTATTTTCTAAGTCACTGCTGAAGACAGGAGGTTGGGAATTCTATCTGGCATACTCAATGAGAAAATTTTTTCTCTAGGTTTGACCTCTTGACACTAAAGAAAAGGCCAACAGATATATTTCAAAGGAGAACTTGATCTGAACCGAGTCATGATGAGTTTAGACAGTAAAATATGATGAGCTAGAACCGAGAAACTTTTCTAAGGCTCACCTATCGAAGTATTGTCAGGGCTTTTTCCTCATGTTGTTGAAATCCTCGATGCAGTGCATTGCAAAGGGATGAAGAACCATTCTGGATAAATTAAGAAAGGGGGAAACTTTTGAATTAAAGTTATTGGAAAAGCCCAGGCAAACTAGAGATCTCTTTTAACCTTTTGGACTTCAGGATCAATTTGTCAAGTGAGGAAGGAAAACTACCTTTGTTTTTCTTACATTCTGCTTCTTCTTGCTTCCCTCATCTTTCATTATATTTTCTTCATCCTTCCTCAGAAACATCTCCTTGTCTTCTAGGATCACAGCTCTTAGAACTGGGGGGAACTCAAGAGATTCTCTAGTGTCTGGTTTAATAACCCCTGAGGGGTAAACTGAGGCTCAGCAAGTTGAAATGATTTGCCCACGGCAGCTGGAGACCAGGTTTTGATTGATAACCCCTAAGTCTTTCTACTGTGTACTGCTGCCTTGCTTCTTTCTCTAATAGTAAGAAGGCTCCCGTGTTGGCAGGAAAAAGTTTATTTTTCTTTTATTTTTTAAAAAATGATACAACATGCATTTGTGCTTTCAAAATTTCCTGAGTTAAGAGCTGAACTTCTGTAATAAAATAAAAGAGAATTCCAATTAAATTAGAAAATAAAAATATTTTCTTTAAGTAGAAGTTTATCATGAGAGCTCCGATTTGTTTCTCCAGTTCACTAGTTAGTTGCCAGTGGTACTTAAGTTCAAAACTCTGATAATGTCCTTCTAATCACACTCTAAGGAGCCATGGGGACCTTTAGCCTTAGACTAATGCAAGAGGCTTAGAACTCTCTCATATGCCTTACTTGTTTCTTTACTTTCCTTTCACAAATTTTGTTGACTACTTCCCTACTTGTAGATTCTCAGCTGTTTGAAAGGTACTCATTCAAGCGTCTCTTTATTCAGATGTACCATAAAAAATTAAAGTTGAAACAAAAATGAAATATCAGATAGATTACCCTTAATAAAAATGTTCCAAGGGAGGGTTGCTCCCAATTCATTAGAATCTATGGCTCATAGGGGTAGACAAAGAATGACTTAAAAGGCTCATAGTATAATGGGATTTGTAGAGATCCAGACTTCCCTCTTTGTACCCTGCGGAAGAGCCAGTGTACACAAATGGAAAGCTTTCACCAAATGATCTATGAGAGAATCTTGCAGTCAGGCCAGACCCCTCACTTTGTTTAGCCTGCATTATCATCATGAACTGACCCCTCCTGTTTCGTTCACCCTGCTCCAGCCCAGCTGTTTTTCATTCTATTCCTCAAATTACATGCGCTGTTCCCCGCTTCCAGGCCCAGCCCCTGTCCTCACGTGTTACCTTGACTGAGAATGCGCTCGCTTTCTAGGGTCGCTCTTCATCCCCAGGGAAGCCTTTCTGAGGCACTTTACCTGAAGCAGGCACCACCTGTATTCACTCAGTCTCCAGCCTATCATCTTATTCATTTCCCTCATAGAAAAAGAAAGTGTTAGTCACTCAGTGTGTCTGAGTCCTTGTGACCCCATGGTCTGTAACCCTCCAGGCTCCTCTGTCCATGGAATTCTCCAGGCAAGAATACTGGGGTGGGTAGCCATTTCCTTCTCCAGGGGATCTTTCCAACCCAGGGATCAAATCTGGGTCTCCTGCATTGCAGGTGGATTCTTTACCATCTAAGCCATAAGGGAAGCCCTTTCCCTCATAAACCTGTGGGAAATCATTAAGTTTTTTTTAACTGTTTGTGCCTCTCTTCTCCCCCTAGAAGGTAAGTTATGTAAGAATTTAGTTGTCTTGTCCACCTCCATATTCCCAGCATTTCAGATATCACCTGGCACAGTGTAGATGATTGACAAACATTTGTTGAATACATGAACTAACAAATAAAACAAGATGGAGGATTGCGTATTATTGTTCAAGTAGTGGTGAGCTGTGCAACTATGATGTTAACTGGATTCAGAATTGCCTGCCAGGAATGAAGTTTCCAAGAACATCGATGTGGGCAGGAAAACACATAGACTTATTGGCCCAAGGCAATTTCTTCTAATTGGAATTTTCCTAAACTTGGGCTGCACTCTGACTGTCTCTTGTACTGTTTCCCATCACATATCAGTTTAAATTTCTCAATAAGAGAATGTCCAAACAGTATTGTGAGGTTCCACATAGGTAAGGAAGTCTCCCTCCCTTTCCTGCAGTATCTTGTACTCTAATGGGTTGAAGACATAAGGAGTTTTATCTTTTGTAAGTTGCCCAGACCACAGAATTTTCATTAGTACATGAAGTAGTCTCAGGAGTGTTGTTCTACAATATGAGATTTTGAAATATTTCCTGAATCCTTCACCTTTGAAGCCTAAGATCCTTTGGACTCCACGAAATTGCCCAGTGTTTCAAAATCAATTTTGAATTAAAAAAAAAACAACTGCCCATTACTGAGCTCTTGTTATGTGCTAGATCCTATCCTGGGCCTTTTTTACATTGTTTTTCCCTCAAGGTAGTTTCAATTATATTAAACTCATGTTTACATATGATGAGACTTGGGAAAATTCAGTAACTAGTTCAAGGTTATACGTCTAGTAAGTGGCAGCCATGAATCAAATACAGGTGTTTCTAGTGCCAGAGCCCATGTTCCTTGCACTACACCACAGGCTCTTGTTTCAAATATTCCAGGACCCAATTTCTCCATTTTTCACCAACAATGGCTCTCTTCCTAACGTCCTTTCTCTATACATGTTAGAGAACATCTTATAGACACCAGGTAAAGGCCCTGTAGACCCAGGCAGTCTCCTTTACAAAGAGGGTGCAGTCCAAAGGCACACTGTACTAATAGAACTGTTAAATAATGCAAGAGCTCTAAGGATACCTGGAGGACCCAGCGCAAAAACAACACTAAACTCTCAATTACAGATTTGACTGACGTAAGACCCTTAATTGCCTCAGCTTCTGCTACTACTTTTGTGACTGCCAGAGCCCTTCTGGGTGACACCATTTATCCCCTAGGTCTGTTCAGGTTTCCCTCAGTCACCTTAGCCAAGGCATTTTCAGTTCCTAACAGTCACCAAAAAAAGTATTCATTGATGGCAAGAGGCTGAGTCTTCCAAGGGGGTGTAACTTCCCCAAGGAAAGGCAAGAGTAAGTGCTGGTTTTCCACTGGAGCCAAACTTTTTCTCCATCTCAAGAGAGTGATTCCATTCCTCTCAGCCCCTGTGGATATGGTTTTCAATTTTTTTTTTCTTTCAGATGTTACTACTTGAAAATTGTGGGTGTTTTCCAGCTCATTAAGCCTTATAAATATTATGATTTGACAGGTCACATCCCGCAATCAATTTCCCCTTCATAAACTCTGGGCTGTTTGGACAGTCACAGAGACTAGGCGGGGAGGGCGTAGTTGGCAGGAATGAAGACATGCCCCCCTCCCTTCCTGCACGTGCTGTCCAGCCCATGGCACAGCTCTGCTGGAAAAGTAGACCATGAGGGAGAAAAACTTTTAAGAGTCATTATTACTGTGCTAAGGAAATAAGATTGATTTTCCTTAAAACCACTTCTTTGGAGTATCAGGCAAATACCAAACGTCTTTCAACCTCTTGAGTTTGAAATGGGTTTATAGGTACACTTGACAACTGACTTTAAAACAAAGGCTTTTGGAACTAGTCGCTCTCTTCTGTAAATATGTTTTTTAAGAAGGCATATGCTCATGCGGGGGGAGGAGTGGGATGAGGAACTAGAGAAATGATGGAAAAGAAACAGAGGCGGTGGTGGTGGGGGAATGGGGGAAGGGCAGGAGAGAGGGAGAGTCAGAAACAAAGGACACATGGGGTTTAAGTGTTCTGCTTCCTTTTCCCTTTCATTAGCACAAATGATGGGGCTACCCGTGGATTTCAAATCCACTTAAGCTCTTCTTGGGAGCTGGTGGTGGCCTGAGGCACAGGCTGACTCTCAGAGGAGAACTTGGCAGTAACAGAGAAAGAAGTCAGACAGAAAGGCTCTGACATGTGAGCTGTCAGGTGATGTCAACAACAGCTGACTTATCATAAGGCCTTGGGAGGAAAACCAATGGGAATCTTGTTTCTGAGCGTCCAGGGCCGAGCTCGCTCCCTGCTAGGTGCTTGGAAACAGATCGAATAGCATAATGGAGTGATTTTGTAATCTGTCATAATACCATAAGCCACAGATCCACAGACTTTGACCCCTCACAGGTATAATAAGCTCCTTTGAATAAAGCTGCACATGTTCTCCCTATGGGGAGGGAGGGAGGGAGGGCACCCTTCTTCTAATTACATATCCAAAGCAGATGTTTTGCCTGAGAACAAAGCATTATATTCATTAGCAGCAATCTCATAAACCAGGTTCTTTTTACTAGCCAGTTAACTAATTGACAGTTAAGAATTTGTATTAATAATATACTGCAGCCAGGCATTGCTTAATCTGACAGTTTTATTAAAAATGTAGGCAAGCTCTGCAAGCCAGCATGACTGCTAGCCTTTTACGTAGGAATCCTGCTTAACCAGGATCTTCACTTGCCTGTAAAACAATACCACAGAGACAGAAAATTCCCAGGTCCAAGTCCAGGAGTCAGCAGAGTCACTCGCTTGGATGGTTTTTGTTCTTGTTCCCTTTGTGATACATCTGAACAAGGGAGTGATTTTGTCCCTGTTTTCTTAAAATCTTATTGGCATGATTCACTTGTTCTCCAGATTATCCAGATGGTAAATTATCCTGACTCTTTCTTTCTGCTTTTCTGTGTTCCACACCCTCTTTTTTCCCCCAAAATTTATTTATTTATTTATTTGGCTGCCTTGGATCTAAGTTGCAGCATGTGGGATCTAGTTCCCTGACCAGAGACTGAACCCGGGCCCCCTGCATTGGAAGCACAGAGTCTTAGCCACTGGACCACCAGGAAAGTCCCCCACACCCTCTTTTGAAAACATTTACTCATATAGACAGAACTGTTTCTTAAGTCATTAGCAACTCCATCAAAGGTTGTATAAGTGAAAGTGAATAACCCACAAGGTCCGACTGTATAGCACAGGGAACTCTGCTCAATGTTATGTGGGCAGCCTGGATAGGAGGGGAGTCTAGGGGAGGATGGATACATGTATATGTATGGCTGAGTCCCTTTGCTGTCCACCTGGATCTATCATAACATTCTTAATCGGCTATACTCCAATATAAAATTAAGTTTTTCTTTAAAAAGTTGTGTAAGTGGTGATAGAGATGGTGAAAGGGAAAATCTATCATCTTACTTCCCTTTCCAGTATTTGCCTTCAAAATTCTACCCAATTTTCAAGAACCAGCTTAAAGACTTCCTCCTCCACGACATCTTCTCTAACTCCCCTCACTGATGAAAATCAAATATTTCCCTCTTCCACTCTCCTAGCATTTGCACCAAACCTCTCCTGTGCCCATGACTCATCTGATTCTAACCCCTCAGGGCAGAATCTGTCCCATCTACACCCTCATTCTCCCTCCCAAGATCCCTTGTCTATAACCAATACTGGCTAGATATGTGCTAGATCAGATAGAAATTCCTCTTGTAGCTCTAATCTAAGTCAGTCGATAAACACTCTTCTGGTCTCTGTTTTTTTTAAACTATGTATAGATTCTAGTCCTCTGTGGCAGGACCTTTAACACCTCTTGTCCATCTTCCTGCTTCAGTCTCAGCCACCTTTAGAGGGATCTTCTAAGATATAAATATGGACATGAGATTCCTTTGCTTAAAATCCTTCCGCAGTTCTTCATTCATTCATTCATCCCCCAAATGTTTACAGAGGAGCTCGAACTGTGTGCTATGCACTGTGCTGGGACCGGGAATTCAGCCGTGAAGAAAAACACTCCAAAATCCTGCACTTGTAGAGCTGACATTCTAGTGGAGGACACAAACAATATATAACAAGTGAGTGTTAATATATCGTATGTCAGATGGTGATAAGTGCTACGGGGAAAAGAAAACAAGTGGGTGGGGCATCTGCAGCAAGGGGAGGGAAGGCCAGCACTATCCTGGCTTGGTCAGGAAAGGCTTCTGTATGAAGGCTACTGAGTAGGCACTGGGGGACGTGAGGCAGTGATCTAAGTGGAAACCGGGGCCGGGAAAGCCCCCCACTCCCCAGAGGCAGAGGGAACACAGTGTCAGGAAAGGCCTGGGGCTGAAAGGAGCATGCCAGGAGGGGTGTGCCTCTTCCTCTAAATCCCTCTTCCTTCTTTCTCTCCTTTCCCTCCACAGAAATGTTTTGGGGTTTTTTTGATCCCCTTTCTTTGTAACCACATAAGCACTTATGCTACCTCACAGGGCATGTGACAAAAGAATTTGATTGGATAAACACTGACTTGGCTTGGAAACTCAGGAATAAAATTTTATTTGCATTCTTATATATGTTTTAAAATTTCAAATGAGGGAATTTAATGGATGTGCAGTGGTTAGAACTCAGCTCTTTCATTGCCAAAACCCAGGTTCAATCCCTCGTAGAGGGACTAAGATCCTGCAAGCTGTATGGCATGGCCAAAATAAAATAAAATATCAAACGAATTTAAGACTGCTTTAACTATCCACCAAGTCAGGTTGTATGGTAAGGAATGACAGCCTCCAAGTTCAGACTCAGGGAAGCTTTCTTACAGGTCATGGAATAGAAAGATTCATGGACCAAATTAAATTTCCAGAATAATATTGTTTACTGAATCTACTTAAAACACAGAATGGGAAGTGGGGGGACATAGATGGGGTGTGTTGGCCCCAGTCCTTAGGATTGGGGCAAGCAGCATGGAAGGAATATCACTCTTCTCTGCTTGTGCACCAGAGTTGAGTCTGGACAAGGTAGTGGGGGTTAGTAGTACGAAGAGCTACCCTAGAGCTACCCCATGCTTGCTTTATTGGAAAGACACAGGGCAAGTACACATGCACAGAGTCAAAGCATGCCAGTCAGTTTACTGAAGCTATGAATTTCATCTGCATTTCTGGGGCAGAGCACACATGGGGCCATAAAGGATGATACTGAGGTCACCGAAAATCAGCACTTTAGGGATGACATATCTACCAGCCTAGAGATGGTATAAGCCAGAATGCATGTCCTTCTGTTCTGCCTTTTTAAAATATATAACGTATTTTACAAGTTACCAATTACTCCCTAATACTTAGCACATCTTATGAATTCTATGTTTCATAGGCTATTTGCTCACTCATGCATACTTATCAGATCCTGAGTTTTCTTTTTCATAAACTTACTCATTTACTTTCTAGCTATGCTGAATCCTTATTATGGGTTTTATCCACCTATGGGTTTTTCTTTCTTCTATAGTACAATTGGATATTCTTAATTAACACAGCAAGCACATACACTATAGGCTGGAAAAGAGAGATTCTAAAACACCAGTTTAAGTGTATCTGTGCCCTAATGCGATGTCTAAGGGAGGTAATTACACCCAGCAATTTATGCCTCTCACCACCTGCAGTGCATTCCCATGATTGGCTTATTGAAGAGCATGTTTAAAGGCAAAAGAAAAATGAAAGTCATAAAAACCTCTGGGATCATTAATTATGTAAACCCATGCTGGCTGGTTAATAATCATAATAGTTCATTGGAAATTTTTGTTTCCAGTCATCTTAGTAACTCAGAATCTTTTTTCTTTTCCTGCTTACTCTCAAGAAGTTCTAAACTGTTTCCAAAATGGTATTGATCAGCTGAAAGAAAGGAATTTCAGGGGCCTTATTTGTTTGTTTACTTATTTTGGAATCACTAACTTTTATGCAAATTGCTTTTTAAAAGTAAACTTTTTTGAGAAGTATGGTTTGCATCCAATAAAACACACCCATTTTAAGTGTGCCATTTGACAAATATTTACACTTATATAAACACCACCACAATCAAGACAGAGTATTTCCATCATTCTCCCCAATTTCTTCATTTCCCCAGCAGCAGTTTGACACAAAAAGGAAGTTCCCAAACTACCCATTTTTAAGAGATTTCACTTTAAAAGTCTAATTCTTCCCTTTGTGGGCAAACAGATAATTTTGTAAAACATCACTTAGAAATTTCTTTCCAGTAGGTGCTAGACAGTGCTTATCTAACATAACATTTTTAGTTATTGGTGTCAACTAGGAGTATCAGTTCAGTTCAGTTCAGTCGCTCAGTCATGTCTGACTCTTTCTAACCCCAAGGACTGCAGCACACCAGGCCTCCCTGTTCATCACCAACTCCCGGAGTTTACTCAAACTCATGTCCATTGAGTTGGTGATGCCATTCAACCATCTCATCCTCTGTCATCCCCTTCTCCTCCAGTCTTCAATCTTTCCCAGCATCAGGGTCTTTTCCAATGAGTCAGTTCTTCACATCAGGTGGCTAAAGTATTGGAGTTTCAGCTTCAGCATCAGTCCTTACAATGAACACCCAGGACTGATCTCCTCCAGGATGGACTGGTTGGATCTCCTTGCAGTCCAAGGGACGCTCAAGAGTCTTCTCCAACACCACAGTTCAAAAGCATCAATTAAAAAAAAAAAGCATCATTTCTTTGGTGCTCAGCTTTCTTTATAGTCCAACTCTCACATCCATACATGACTACTGGAAAAGCCATAGTCTTGACTAGACAGACATTTGTTGGCAAAGTAATGTCTCTGCCTTTTAATACAATGTCTAGGTTGGTCATAACTTTTCTTCCAAGGAGAAAGCGTCTTTTAATTTCACGACTGCAGTCACCATCTGCAGTGATTTTGGAGTCCCCCAAAATAAAGTCTCTCACTATTTCCACTGTTTCCCCATCTATTTCCCATGAAGTGATGGGACCAGATGCCATGATCTTAGTTTTTTGAATGTTGAGCTTTAAGCCAACTTTTTCACTCTCCTCTTTCACTTTCATCCAGAGACTCTTTAGTTCTTCCTCACTTTCTGCCATAAGGGTGGTGTCATCTGCATATCTGAGGTTATTGATATTTCTCCCAGCAATCTTGATTCCAGCTTGTGCTTCATCCAGCCCAGCATTTCTCATAATGTACTCTGCATATAAGTTAAATAAGCAGGGTGACAATATACAGCCTTGATGTATTCCTTTCCTGATTTGGAACCAGTGTGTTGTTCTATATCCTGTGCTAACCATTGCATCCTGACCTGCATACAGATTCCTCAAGAGGCAGGTCGGGTGGTCTGGTATTCCCATCCCTTTCAGAATTTTCCACAGTTTGTTGTGATACACACAGTCAAAGGCTTTGGCATAGTCAATAAAGCAAAAGTAGATGTTTTCCTGGAACTCTCTTGCTTTTTCAATGATCCTACGGATGTTGGCCATTTGATCTCTGGTTCCTCTGCCTTTTCTAAATCCAGCTTGAACATCTGGAAGTTCAAGGTTCACATGCTGTTGAAGCCTGGCTTGGAGAATTTTGAGCATTACTTTACTAGCATGTGAGATGAGTGCAATTGTGCTGCAGTTTGAGCATTCTTTGGCATTGCCTTTCTTTGGGATTGGAATGAAAACTGACCTTTTCCAGTCCTGTGGCCACTGCTGACTTTTCCAAATTTGCTGGTATATTGAGTGCAGGACTTTCACAGCATCATCTTTTAGGTTTTGAAATAGCTCAACTGGAATTCCATCACATCCACTAGCTTTGTTCATAGTGATGCTTCCTAAGGTCCACTTGACTTCGCATTCCAGGATGTCTGGGAGTGGCGGCTGTGTGGTGCTGGAGCAATTTTGAGGAGAATTAGGAGTATAGATGTTTTAATAATTGGAGTCAGCCTTGCCTTCTGCCTCTATCTTGAGAAATGGTCTGACCACATTTCCAGAGTTACTTCTTCCCACTTCTGGACCCTCAGCCACAGTCAGACAGGATGCACGACTGCCCTTTAAATGTACCACATTCAACATGCAACACAATACAACCTTTGTGCACTTGCCCATGTGATGTTCCAGCCGTGAGAGCCCTTCTCCAGGGACCAGTTCAGACCGTGCCTCTTTGAGGAGCCTTTCCCAAGCCACCCAAACTGTTGGAAATCTCCAACAGAGATTGCCTTCTCTCCGGCACATCCACAGCATGCACACTCAGCACACACGGCTAGCATCATCAGTTTAGTGTCTCTTGTCTGCACCTGTCTCCTCCACAACTGGATAGTAGACGGCTCAAAGGCAAGGATGACCCTCCATGACCCCAGCGGTGTGCAGTGCCCAGTGGATAATCACTGAATGACTGTGCCCATGAGACTTTTCTTGGCAAAGTATATTTTATTTGAATAGGACCCAAAACACTCATTAGCTCACAACAGATAATTGGATGTCTATGCCATGCTCTAGCCAACCATCTCAGAGGGAAACAATGGGTATGTTGGGTCCTGCGGCCTAAAAAAGAAGCCATACTGCCTTAGGGAAACCTGATGTGTGACAATCAAACTTACAGAGTATATAAATTATGCATTTTTTTTTTTTTTTGGAGAGCAGGAAAGAGCTTTCATAAAGGGGAAGGAAGAGGAGAGAAGAGAGAATGTCCATAATAACTTTCCTTACAACTTATTGTTTCACTGTACAGAAAGCAGTCATCACAGGGTTCCTTGAAAGCTTGATTCCTTCTCCTTTGAACTCTGGCAGGACTTCCTCCATGCATCTTCTTTCTCTTCAGTTCCAGACTTCTCCTTTCTACTGGGTCCTTCCCGTGATGCCATGAACAACTCTAGTTTTCTTTAACTAAAAAGAAAAAAAAAAAGTATCCTTTCAAGGTCCTTGATCTCCTGCAGCTGTGACTGTCTCTCCCTCCTTCCCTTCCCATCCAGTTTTCTGAGTCACCTCTATTCAATGTCTTCACTTGCTCTGTCTTTTCACTTCTAAACCTGCCCCAGCCTGGCTTCATTCCAGACCACCTAACTGACATTGTTCTTGCAAAGACCACTGAACTTATAACTGCTAAGGCAAACAGTTCATTTTCAGCAGCATCTTTGCTTCATTCACAGAGCAGATCATTCTTTCTTCCTCCAGGTTTTCTTCCAATTCTCCCAAAGCTTTCTTAGTGTCTTTTTTTTTGTACAGCTCTTTCTTTATCTGTTATCCTCAAAAATGTCGTCATTACTCAAGATCCTGCTCTTGACCTACTTTTTTTTTCTTTATATTCCCTTATATTTCTCTTTCTAATAATATTTATTACCAAGCTTGTACACCTATACAATGAGAACACTAAAATCTAATTTTCCAGCCCAGACCAGATCTCTCCTCCCAAGATTTAAGTATCTTCTATCAATATTTCAATGTCAACATGCACAAATTCTATTCATGTTATTTTAATAGCACCACTATCTTCTCAATATCCAAATCAGAAACCTGGACATCATCCTGACTTCTTTCTCTGCTTTCCTTCTGCCCCTCATTCATTCAGGCTCCGCTTTAGGTAAACAACCCCCCCCACCCTGCCCCCGCTACCAGTTTCCCCTATAATCCGGACTGCAGTTGAGTTTTACTTGGCCAAGAGTGAATTCCAAACACAGTGAGTGAGCACAGTGACAATTGCAAGAGTTAAAATTAACCCAAAATATTTTTGCTTCAGACTATGAAGGATTAAATACTGCAGGAATTTCCCTTCAACCATAAACAACTAGAATACCGAGGTTTTCTTTTTTTTTTTTCAGGCAAACTATTTGAAACTGTTTCCAGACATGGGACAAATGGGTCATGAATTGTAATCCCTGAGAGAAGGGAAAGAAACAAAGAATGAAGAAGAAGAAGGAATCTAAGCAACCTGATAACCTTGCCAAGTTAAAAGAGATCAGAATTTGGGGAATTCGTGTTGAACAGGATCAGAATGGAGGGAGGTAAACAGAAAGAGAGCTCTAGAGAGTTCTGTGCCCTGGGAACCTTTCAAGGCAGAAAGTTGGGGCAATCACAGGAGTCACCTCACTTGTTTCCTACCTCTCAGGGATCACTGTCCTTCGTTGCCTGATGACCAATATTTCATACATTTAATCTGGTTCATTATTGTTTCAGGTGGGAGAGTAAATCCAGTTCCTATTACTCCATCACGGCTGAAAGCAGAAGTCCTAAAGGCTACTCTAGATCTACCCTAAAAAGTTTAAGAGAAAACATTGAAAGGATCAAACTCAAATAACTTAGCTACATGTCAGAACAAAGTCCAAAACCCTTTAACAATACAACAAAATGTAGTGTCCAACAAAATAAAATGCACAACGTCTGTCATTTGCTAAAAATTATCAGCCATACAAAGAAGCAAGAAAATACGACTGACACCCAAGAGAAAAATCAACAGTAGAGACATTCAGAAATGACAGAGGTAATGGAATTAGCAGACAAAGAACTTAAAACATCTATTGTAAACCATATAGGTGCTTTTGTTTGTTTTTTTGACCTTGTTGTGGCTTGTGGGATCTTAGTTCCCTGACCAGAGATCAAACCTGGGTCCCTTGCAATGGAACCACAGAATCCTAACCACTGGACCACCAGGGATGTCCCTCATATTTGACAATATAAAGGAAAACATAAGCATGATGAGGAGAGATATGAAAGACCTCATTTTAAAAAGAACCAGAGACTTGGATTATAATATTGTTGCTTCCACATGTTTGTTGTTTGACCCAAGAGAATGACCTCCCCTCCCTGGGCTAATGACATCCTTGCTAATACTCTTTTCCTCCAAATCGCTTTTTCATCCCATAAATTCTGTAGTTGAAATATCTACATGTTTCCAGCTCTATTTCCCAGTCATTTCTGCCTAGATTATGGCAAGTCTCCTATCCTAATCATCACCAATCTTTTTCTCCCATAATAACCAGAGAGATTTTTCTAAAATAAGAAATGAACCATACTTCTCTCCCGGCCTTTCATTGCCCTAATGATGAAGTGCACAGTTCACACTTCAGACTCCAGGCCCTTCCTGGTCTGGTCCCACCCTTCTTGCTTCTTTGAGCCTTTCTAGAAAACATTCTTTCCTTTCCCTCATGGCTCTGCTCCTACCCTTTCATCTTGAGACTTCCTGCCTAGAACATTTACCCCAGTCATTTTTTCCAGCAATTTCTGACCCTTGATTAAATTGTCAGGTTAAACACCACTTCCTCAGGAAAGGCTTTCCTGACCACCTACATCCCTCCCCATGACCCTGTTAAGTGCTGCTGCTGCCATGTATTCTTACATGTCTCTGATTCGATAGTCACGGCACTTATCTCACCATATTATAATCGCCTAATTGTCTCTCTCCATCCCAACCTCTGTGCCTGTTTCCCCATAGTAGCGCAGCACCTAACCCAGTATCGGGTTCTAAAAAGAACGAAAGAAAGTTTACCTTCCATAATATATTTCCGTTCTGCTCCTTCCAGAGCCCTGCTCTAGGCCATGCCCCTGTAACCCTGCATTCCCAAAATAGCCTCAGATCAGCCTCCCACTTTGAGGGTCTCCTTTATCTAATCCACCACGCTCACAGCGGCAAGAACCATTGTCCTCAAGCATCATTTGATCATATCACTCCCCTTCTTAGAAATGTACAATAGCTCCAATTGCCTCTTGAATTAAATTAAAACTCCTAATCATGGGTTTCAAGGGTCTCTACCAATTAGCTGCCTCCCTTCCCCCACACATAACTGCTGTCATCTTTTCACAGGCCCTTAAGCATGGCTTCTCCTGTGGCCACAAATCTGCTCCACATCCACCTACCTCCTAAGCCCACCCCTATGGCACCCTCTCCTTCTTTCTTAGCTTTCCCCCCCCTTCTTTCTTTTTCCCTATTATCTTTCCCCACTTTAAAAATATTGCTCAGTAAACATTTTCTTCATGATAGTTTCCTAAATCAGCTCCACGTGACTTTGTCCTGTCTATTATAACTTGTCTTCACGTATGTAGGATATTTGTGCTTATATGTATGTCATTAGCATCCCATGCCCTGTGGCTTCCCCTAACTTATTTTTGATATTGTCTGCCCTATTAGGGTTCAGCAATGTCTTTTCGCCCTTCATGACTTACTCACGCATGTTCTGTGCCTGAGGTCCTTGTTTATCTTTGCAGTAATGATGAAGGGGAGACTGGAAGGTAGGAACTCCTAAAGGAAACCTGATTTCCTTCAGGCTGATGATGCAGTCCTAGCTGAGCAGCGGGTGGTCTGTGCTCAGGGTCCCTGTCATGGGGAAATCTTAGTGTTGTATGAGGGACAAAAACCAACATTTCTGAGTGCCCATTCTGTGCCAGACACAGTGCTAGGAGCCTTACACATGCAGTCTTATGTTTGCCTCCTAATAACTGGCTGAGTTAGGATGACTTTTCTTGACTTACAAGCACATTCAGAGTCAGAGAGCTATGTAAAATCTGTGTTGTCTCTGATAAAAGTCTTTCTGATCCAAAATTCATGCTTGTGTTCTCATACCAAGGAAGACATGTTTCTGCAAAAGTAGACCTTCTGGTAGAATGCCCCAGAAGAGCATCAAAATCAGGACATGTGCTCTGACAATGCTGTGTCCATACAACATATATTATACAACGTGCACTATCGCTTTACCTATGAAGAAGACGCTCACCAAGCCCGCACTGTATGGCTCTGTGACCCTGTTTGCTTGTCTGGGTGTAGTGAGAAAAGATTCCTCCTATAAATGATTACTTTTTAAATTTTAGTCAAAGATTTCTTTAAGAATTTGATGAAAGCCATGGACTCTTTCCCTCCAAAAGATAATAAACATATGACATTTATATGCAAATCAGGGTGTTTGCAGACACTTCTTACTTCTGGCCTGTTTATCAAGACCCCAGGTCCACACAGAAAATTACATTTTTTCCTTATGCCTTTCCTAATTTGCATAATCCAGAATCTATTAATGGTAAATGTTTGAGGACTCTGTGTTAATATCATTTGCATACATGTTTCAATATATCCTGGAGGACTTCCCTGGTGCTCCAGTGGTTAAGACACCATGCTTCTGCTGCAGGGGGCTCAGGTTTGATCACTGGTCTGGGGAAGACCTTGCATGTCACGTGGTGTGCCCTCCCTCAAAAAAATTTCAAAAGATAAGCTGCATAAGTTTTTACTTAGTGATGTAAAGGTTGATTTTAAAGTGGAGACCTAAGAGAAAACCTAGAGATTGAAAAGAAGTTAGAGAAGGAGCTTTGGGGAAAGTAAATAGGATCCTTCATTCTGGTTGTACCCATACTCATCTGTGGTCTCCACTTTTTTTTTTAATCCCAACACCTTAATTTCCATATCAGATTCATTGTGATGGGAGATAACATTATCATTTGTTTCAACCTACTTTTTTAAAGCACTGCACCAGAGTCTGCTCTGTTTACAACGGGCAAACTCATTTTCCTCAACTAAGTTGAGGAGAAAGGAAAAAAATATTAAAACACTGGCATCTTTTGGAATGGCTTTTTGAGGCTGAAGAGTGACATCTTTTGGTGGAAAGATGGAAGGGCCTTCTTATTAGGCCACTTTTAACTGATACATGTAGACCAAGTGTCCATTTCTTCATAGTGTCTATGAACCCCCTAAAGTTGTATGTACACTTTTGGATATAAACTGGACCTTTTCTTAAAAAACGGCCCAGAGCTTTCACAAGGTCCTCAGAGGGTTCTTTGCTCATGAAAAGTCGGTCCACTGAATTGGGTCTGTGTTTTCATAAAGTGTTTGGGGTCAGAAGATTACCTGCAGCAGAATCACTGGGGGAAGCTACCGAGCGTTAAAAACTCAGATTTCTGGCCCCACCTGCCATTTTCTGAATTAGAATCTCTATGGGAATGATCTGGAACTTTGATTTTTTAACAACTTACCCAGGTGTTTTGGTTAAACTTCTGAAATAGCTAGGTTTTAAATGTTTAACATCAACAACAACAGTTACTTCAGTTGTGTCCTATTCTTTGAGACCCCATGGACTGTAGCCCACCAAGCTCCTCTGTCCATGGGGATTCTCCAGGCAAGAATACTGGAGTGGATTGCCATGCCCTCCTCCATGGGGTCTTCCTGATCCAGGGATCAAACCACATCTCCTGTGTCTCCTGCATTGGCAGGCGGGTTCTTTACCACTAGGGCCACCTGGGATCATCTGTTAGAATAAAATGAACAATTACAATGTAGGGATGTGCTTACATTTACCTAAACAGGCCTGGGTTCAAATGCCAGCTCAGCTACTTACTAGCTACATAACTTTGGCAGTTATGAGTCTCTCTGAACACTAGTTCCCTCATCCGTAAATATGTGGCTAAATAATTTATCTGTCTTGAGATAATATTGCCTAACATGTAGTAGGAGTCCCAAGAATATTATTTGTTGTTCATTGCTTCTCTTAAACACTGAATATTTCCCAAACTCTCCAGGTCTAATTTTTTTCAAGTGCTTTATGAGGCTCTTTTTCATAAAGATATTGTCAATAAACAAAAAGATTCATCATTTTCTATAATGATCCACATGCCATGTATAAAGAGATTTTGTTATGCCATCAAATAAGCCTGAACTGTAAACTAGAAACTGAAATTTTGTCTCAATAGACAAATTACAATATTCATATTCTGTAGCTTCTACTACACTGCAACTCTCTGTGGACTCATAGTGATTTTAGCAAAAGGAAAGCATATATACCAGAATTTACCAACAAGGACAGTCTTTTATGCTTAATAGACACATAATTGAGAATGCAAGATTTAATGGAGAATCTACTTAGTAGAACATCTCCAGAAGCAAAAGAAGAAATTCCTATTTTTGTAAAACCAGTTGTAAAATCCTAAGTTTGGAAAGAACATCCTCACCAACCTTCCTCACTCCCATTCCCATGCATACACTGGATTGTTTTGAGCAGATTCCTTCCTTCTGGTGATTTTCCAGTTCTGATCTACTACAGTTGTATATTTTTCATCACTGTGAAATCATTTACACAAACGTTCATTTTTACATACCAGAGAACATTTACCCTGGCTTACGATATAAGCAGAAAGTCTACAGTAAATACAATGCCTAATAAAAACAATAAACTCTTCTAATTCACTTTCTCATAGAGTTCCCATTTGATTAAAAACTCTAGGAATTTGTCCCTGGTGCTTCTTTTGAGGCTAGACATTTATTTCAGTTCCTGGTGGAAAAAAACTTGTTTGTTTGGAGTGGAAGAAACTGTGGCTCCATAGAGAATCGGTATTCAAGAGGTAGAAAGCAGTGGTCTGTTTATCTTTATTTTATTTTATTTTTCTCCCAATGAGTCATTTATTCAATAACTAATTAATGTTGATTATTATTATTTTCATTTTTTTCCATTTATTTTTATTAGTTGGAGGCTAATTACTTTTATCTTTAAATGTATCATCTTATTTATCATTCTTCAACCTATTTATCAAAAATCTTGAATAGACTCAGGTTTTGTATTCTTTGATTGCCATCTGCTGGTGGTCCTCTATACTAGAAAATAAAAATTTCCTGGGAAAATTGCAACAACCTGGTTATTACTTGATTTGAGTAGTTCTCAAAACCCCAATGAGAAGAGTATTTTTAATGCCCACAGTGATACCAGAGAGTGGTGTGAAGGTTCCAGAGAACGTGCCTCTCAGGAATCGTGTCTGTAGTTGTTTCCTGGGAAGATGTTGCTCAGCTACTCACTCTGCAGGGCCAGTGGCTTTAAAAGAAAGAAAGAAGAAAGAAAAAAAGACTTTATTGTTTAGAGCAGTTTTAGGTTCTCAGCAAAATTGAGTGGAGAATGCAGAATTCCCACATACTCCCTGCCCCCACACATGCACAGCTTCCCCCACTATCAGCATCTGGCACCAGAGTGGCACATTTATTACAATTAGTGGACTTACACTGACACATCTTTATCTTCTGAAGTGATAAATAGTTCACATTAGGGCTCACTCTTCATATTGTACAGTCTATGGATTTTGACAAATGTATGATAACATGTACCCTTATCCACCATTGTAGAATCATACAGAATCATTTCACTGCCTTAAAAATCCCGTGTTCCATCTGTTCATCCCTCCCTAACCCCTGGCAAATGCTGGATCTTTTTACGCAATAGTTTTGCCTTTTCCAGAATGTCACTTAGTTGGAATCATACAGCAGGTAGCCTTTCCAGCTTGGCGTCTTTCACTTAGTAATGCAACTGAATTTCCTCCTTGTGTTTTCACGGCTTGATAGTTCTTTTTGAGCATTAGATAATAATCCATTGTGTTGATGTAGCACAGTTTATTTATCCATTCATCTATTGAATCTTGTAGAAGGCAATGGCACCCCCCTCCAGTACTCTTGCCTGGAAAATCCCATGGACGGAGGAGCCTGGTGGGCTGTAGTCCCTGGGGTTGCTGCGAGTCGGACATGACTGAGTGGCTTCACTTTCACTTTTCACTTTCATGCATTGGAGAAGGAAATAGCAACCCACTCCAGTGTTCTTGCCTGGAGAATCCCAGGGATAGGGTAGCCTGGTGGGCTGCTGTCTATGGGGTCGCACAGAGTCGGACACGACTGAAGCGGCTTAGCAGCAGCAGCAGCAGCAGCTATTGAATCTTGGTTGCTTCCAAGTTTTGACAAATTATGAATAAAGCTACTCCAAACATTTGGAATCAAGATTGCCGGGAGAAATATCAATAACCTCAGATATGCAGATGACACCACCCTTATGGCAGAAAGTGAAGAGGAACTAAAAAGCCTCTTGATGAAAGTGAAAGAGGAGAGTGAAAAAGTTGGCTTCAAGCTCAACATTCAGAAGACTAAGATCATGGCATCTGGTCCCATCACTTCATGGGAAATAGATGGGGAAACAGTGGAAACAGTGACAGACTTTATTTTTTGGGGCTCCAAAATCACTGCAGATGGTGATTGCAGCCATGAAATTAAAAGACGCTTACTCCTTGGAAGGAAAGTTATGACCAACCTAGATAGCATATTAAAAAGCAGAGACATTACTTTGCCAACAAAGGTCCGTCTGGTCAAGGCTATGGTTTTTCCAGTGGTCATGTATGGATGTGAGAGTTGGACTGTGAAGAAAGCTGAGCATTGAAGATTTGATGCTTTTGAACTGTGGTGTTGGAGAAGACTCTGGAGAGTCCCTTGGACTGCAAGGAGATCCAACCAGTCCATCCTAAAGGAGATCAGTCTTTGGTGTTCATTGGAAGGACTGATGCTGAAGCTGAAACTCCAATACTTTGGCCACCTGATGGGAAGAAGTAACTCACTGGAAAAGACCCTGATGCTGAGAGGGACTGGGGGCAGGAGGAGAAGGGGGCAACAGAGGATGAGATGGCTAGATGGCATCACCGACTCGATGGACATGGGTTTGAGTAAACTCCAGGAGTTGGTGATGGACAGGGAGGCCTGGCATGCTGCGATTCATGGGGTTGCAAAGAGTTGGATACAACTGAGTGACTGAACTGAACTGAACTGAAATGTTCAACTTATTTGGGTAAATACCAAGGAGTGCCATTGATGGATGGTATGGTTTCTGGCTGCTCATTTTTAAAAGGATTATGTAGGTAGTACTGGTCATAAATATTTGTTAAAATCTACTTAACCTTTAGTCCCTAGACCCATGATGGGTTTCAGGTATTCAGAAATCCCACCAAAATAATACATAAACTAAAGGGTAATGTGAATTTTCTGGGGGTATGTTTCATTGTTTTCCTCAGACGCTCAAAGATGCATCAGGAAACAGCTCTCTGGAAACTTTGAAAGGAGTACAGTTGAGGGGCCCACACAGGTGGTATGACAGGCTTATAGTGGTTCTCTTTGCCAGCAGACATCCATTACTGATAGTTTGCCAAATTCCTGATACTGTTAGCTTCCACATTAAAAAGAAAATAATAATAGTAATTCTAAAAACAATATCTTGGACTTACTAAGAATCTAATTAAGAAGTTAAACTTTACTTAAATAAAGTAATAAAGTTTAACTTATACTACATGTCAAGTCTTACAATGACCCTATGTTTAGAAATTATTTTCAGTTTATAAAAATCATGAAGGATCAGAAATATGACATTGCTCAAGTTTGTACCGCTAATTATGAGGCTGAAATTCAAATACAGGACTATTCAGATTCCATTCCCATATAATGAAGACAGTAAATCAAAATTCCTGCCTTTGATGACTTCCATGAGGGAAGACTGAACTGGCTCCCTCTGCTGGAAGGAGACCTAGGGATCCCCAAAGAGGAGAAAACATCTGAACTAAGGCCTTAAGGGCAAGAAAGACCTGGCTAGGCTAAGAAGAAGGAAGCAGTGATGGAATTCCATGTAAGAAAGCAGCGCTTGCCATGACACAGAACACGAGAAAGAGACTGAATTTAAGCCATACTGACTATATCCCAGCAACGCCTGGCAAAAATAACTTGCCAGCTCTTGGGGCAATAGGACAAAGATCAATCATCTCTGGCCTTAAAGAGAAGAAATTTCAAAAGTGGGTCGAAATAGATAAACCAGACTTCACTAAAGTTATAAACCTTTGTGTTTCAAAGGACACCATCAAAAAAGTGAAAAGACAACACGCAGAATGGGAGAAAATATTTGTTAGTCCTATATGTAAAATGGGACTTGTACCAGAGTAGATAAAGAACTTTTATAACTTAACAATAAGACAACTCCATTTTAAAAAGGGCAAAAGATTTGGATACATTTGTCTCTAAAGACGACATACAGATGGCATATAAGCGAATGACAAGATGATCAACATCATTAGTCATTAGTTCATTTCAGTTCAGTCGCTCAGTCGTGTCTGACTCTTTGCGACCCCATGGATGGCAGCAACGCCAGGCTTCCCTGTCCATCACCAACTATTGGAGTTTACTCAAACTCATGTCCACTGAGTCAGTGATGCCATCCAACCATCTCATCCCCTATCATCCCCTTCTCCTCCTGCCTTCAGTCTTTCCCAGCATCAGGTCTTTTCCAATGAGTTACTTCTTCCCATCAGGTGGCCAAAGTATTGGAGTTTCAGCTTCAGCATCAGTCCTTCCAATGAACACCAAAGACTGATCTCCTTTAGGATGGACTGGTTGGATCTCCTTGCAGTCCAAGGGACTCTCCAGAGTCTTCTCCAACACCACAGTTCAAAAGCACCAATTCTTTAGCACTCAGCTTTCCTTATAGTCCAACTCTCATATCCGTACATGACTACTGGAAAAACCATAGCCTCACCTAGATGGACCTTTGTTGTCAAAGTAATGTTTCTGCTTTTCAATATGTTGTCTAGGTTGATCATAACTTTCCTTCCAAGGAGTAAGTGTCTTTTAATTTCATGGCTGTAATCACCATCTGCAGTGATTTTGGAGCCCAAGGAAACAAAGTCTGTCACTGTTTCCATTGTTTCCCCATCTATTTGCCATGAAGGGATGGGGCTGAATGCCACGATCTTAGTTTTCTGAATGTTGAGCTTTAAGCCAACTTTTTACTCTCCTCTTTCACTTTCATCAAGAGGCTTTTTAGTTCTTCTTCGCTTTCTTCCATAAGGGTGATGTCATCTGCATATTTGAGGTTATTGATATTTCTCCTGGCAATCTTGATTCCAGCTTGTGCTTCATCCAGCCCATTTCTCATGATATACTCCCACTGGGGACATGCAAATCAAAACCATAATCATTTTATGCCCACTAGGATGACTAAAGCATAAAAAGATGACAATCAATGTGAAGAAATTGTAACCATTACACATTGCTGTGGGATTGTTTCCAGACGAAACTCATACTGCTTGCCCCACAACAGGCCAATAAACTGAGAGATAAGGTGTTTGGGCAAGGAATACTCATCTTATCTGGAAAGCCAGGAGGCTGAGAAGATTGTGGATTGGTATCCTCAAAACCCATCTCACTGGAGTTAGAATTCAGACTTCTTTTATACTAAAGGGGGAGGAGGCGTGTGGCTGGTTGTTGCAAACGTCTTAGTGCTGGCCAGACCCCAGAGGGGAATGTGATGATCCTTTGTTCTTGCATATTATGTCCATGTAGGTCTGCTAACAAAGTTCCTGAAAACCTCCAACAAGATAAATGTTCTCTGTTCCACAAGTTTTTAAAAAATTTTTTTTCATTTATTTTTATTAGTTGGAGGCTAATTACTTTACAGTATTGTAGTGGTTTTTGCCATACATTGACATGAATCAGCCATGGATTTACATGTGTTCCCCATCCTGATCCCCCCTCCTCCCTCCCTCCCCATCCCATCCCTCTGGGTCTTCCCAGTGCACCAGCCCTGAGCACTTGTCTCATACATCCAACCTGTTCCACAACTTTTTATCTCTATGAATGAAAAGTGTTATACCTTTAAAAGCCTGGGAGGCAGCGCCTTGAGAATGGGTTATGATGTGTATTTCAGGCTATAGGCAGCATTCCTTTACAGAAAGTGCAGGGCCAGTATGACCAAGCATGGGCAACAGAGCACAAGGGCTAGAGCTAAAGGACTAGATCCAATATGGAGGCAGGTTTGCTTTTCTCCATTACAGAACTATAAATGGGCAGACACTTTGGAAAACAGTTTGGCAGTTCTTCAAAATGTTAAATATAGAATTACTGTGTGATCTAACAATTCCACTCCTAGGTATGCACCCAGGAGAATTGAAAATACACAACCACACAAAAACCTATACATGACTGCTAATAGCAGTATTATTCAGCTAAATGGTAGAAACAACCCAACTGTCCATCAACTGATCTGATAAATAAAATGTGGACTGTCCATATACTAGAATATTATTCAGCCACAAAAAGGAATGAAGTGCTGGTATAGGCTAAGCATGGGTGAAATTTGGAAACATTCTATGCAAACTGAAAGAAGCCAGTCACAAAAGACCACATGATTTTATTTATATGAAATATTCAGAATAGGCAAATTCACACAGAGAGAAAGTAGATTAGTGGTTGCCCCAGGCTGGAGGGAAATGAGGGAGAATGAGGAGTGACTGCTACTGGTACAGGGCTTCTTTTCAAGGTGGTGCAATTTTAATCCTGTCCACCACCTATGAAGGGAAAGGAAGTGGCAACCTACCCCAGTATTCTTGCCTGGAAAATCCCATGGCCGGAGGAGCCTGGTGGGCTGCACCCCACGGGGTTGCAAAGAGTCGGATACAACTGAGTGACTAACACACCACCTGTGAAGTAGAAACTGCTATTATCCCCATTTTTTTACTGATAAGAAAATTAAAGTAGAGCAAGAGATGGAGCTGGTATTTAAACCCAAGTATTGTCCTTTTATCACAGTTTATAACTTTTCAAAGCTCTTTCATGCAAATGGAATAATATATGCAGAAGTGCTTTCTGGATGATAAAGTACTATGCAAATGAAACTAATTAAACTATTTTAATGTAATCTGATTTGACCTCCATGGTATTCCAGCAAGAGAGATAAGGTGTGTAATACTAGATCATTCTGTAGACAAAAACAAACACACAGAATTGTGAAGTGCAAAGTAAAGTGACTTGGCCAAGTTCACAAAGTTAGTATATTCAGAACTAGTACCCACATTTTTAAAGTTTTGTATTTTATCTCTTAGGATGATAAATACTGTAAGTATTTTTCTTGCCAAGTATATTCATAACTACATTAATTATTAAAATTAAAAGCATTTTAGTGTTCATAAATAAATCTTTGAATTATCCCTTCTGTATTTTCAATTCCAGTCACTCCATAGGTATCTTCCTGCTCCTCCCCATTTTTCCCCTATTCTCTAATTCCTGGACACTGATAGACTTTCACTTACCCACTCCAGGAATTAGGGAAGAGCCATCCAGCCTTCAGATTCCTCAACACAGGGAAGACACATTCATGCTCTTAACAGAATGAGACCAGATCATTAGCTCTTGAGACAGAGTCAGAGTGCAGTCACTAGGAGAAAGATGGATGTCTTCAGCTGACCACATAGCATTTGAAAATCACTCTTCAAAGTGATTAAATGTACTTGATTTTAGATGCTAGGGATCAGAAGGAATTGGCTAAACTCCAAAAAAAAAAAAAAAAAAGGTCAGATGAGTGAACCTAAATCTGGTGAAATCCTACACACTTGGGCTACATTTATAGAGTTGTAACAACGATTTGCCTTCCCCAGTGGCTCAGCAGTAAAGAATCCGCCTGCAAAGCAGGAGACACAGGTTTGATCCCTCAGTTGAGAAGATCCCCTGGAGAAGGGCATGGCAACCCACTCCAGTATTCTTGCCTGGAGAATCCCATGGACAGAGGAGCCTGGCGGACTATGGTCTGTAGGGTCACACAGCGTGCAACACGACTGAGCGCATGCGCACACAACAACCATTTACTGAAGCCCTACTGTCGCCAGGCGTTGTGCTGGGCACCTTTCATTTACTAAGCACACACACACACACAAAGTTCTTTCCATTTCACAGATGAAATCAAGCCATTTCCCTAAGGTCACATAGGTAGCAAGTGGTAGAGCCAGGATTTAAATTTTAAGCTGATTTGGAAGCCCAAGCTCTTTCCTTCTGTTCTCCCCTGCTTTTCTCCGTCTACACTCTAGCTATCTTTTTCAGTTGAACTTTGACTATCTCAATTCTGTCTCATCAGATTTGGTTTGCAATTTTTTCCACCTGTGTTTCCTCAAATACTATTTTTTATGATGCTTAGTAAACTTTACTGTGTCCTGCCTGCATGAGAGCCACAGTCACCTATCCCATCTGTCTTAGTTTATTTGGTATAGCTGTATATGTTTCTGCTGCTTTTATTTATTGACACTAGATTTGGGGGACGATCTATTGCTTTGCTACTCAAAGTGTAGTTTGAGGTCCGGTAGCATAAGCAGCAGCAGCATAAGCATCACCTGGGACTTGTTAATAATGTGAACTCAAAGGTCACACCCTGGACTTACTGAATTAGGACTTTCAACTAATTTAAGATTCTCCAAGGGAATGTCTGACCAACTCTTTGTGACCCCATGGACCGTAGCCTGCCAGGCTTCTCTGTTCATGGAATTCTCCAGGCAAGAATACTGGAGTGGGGAGCCATTCCCTTCTCCAGGGGATCTTCCCAACCCAGCCATTGAATCTGGGTTTCTCTCATTGTAGGCAGATTCTTTATCATCTGAGCCATATTTAAGTAAATGAATGAGTGGTTAAATGATTCTGAAAAGGAGCACTAGAGGGCTGGAGGAAGGAGCCAGCAAGCAGACTGTCTCCCTTATTCCTGGCTTTTGACCTCCTGCTCAGACACAAATTAGAGTCAGACATCCAACTAGTACAACATATTTTGTTTCAATAAATTTGACATATGACAAACAGACAAATTAGGAAGTGGTTATTCATTGTACAAAAAGAGGATTCTCTAAAACAGTGTGGCTTCCAGACTAGCAGCATCAGCCTCACCTGGGAATTTGTGAGAAATGCAAATTTTCAGGCTGCCCTTTACTGCCGGATTCAGAAACTCTGGGGGTGGGGCCCAGCAATCTGCATTTTAATGAGCTTTCTAAGTGATTCTCCTGTGATTGAAATTTGAGAACTACTGTGCCAGAGGATTAAATGAGACGCTCCCCACCTGATAAAAGAATGTTAAAGAACAAACTTACTGTTGAAGGAGACCTTATTTGTATTCTATGATTGAGTTTTTCTATGGGGCTTCCCAGGTGGCTCAAATGGTAAAAAATCTGCCTGTAATGCAGGAGACCCAGATTTGATCCCTGGGTTGGGAAGATCCCCTGGAGGAGGGCATGGCAACCCACTCCAGTATTCCTGCCTGGAGAATTCCATGGACAGAGGAGCCTGGTGGGCTACAGTCCACGGGGTTGCACAGAGTTGGACATGACACAGCGACTAACAAATGGCCAGATTGTAGTTGTGTTTCTTTAACAAAGCATTTGACACATAACTTACTACTTATACATTTACTATGAATAGATGTATAAGGTACAATAGAAAAATATCACACCACACTGCACATGATGAGGGTTAAGTATTCTGACACTTCTACTGAGCCATAACGTAAAATATACCTCTTGCTATAAATAATGATCAAAAACAATGTGAAAAGCATGGCTGTATATGGCACAAGGTTTGGTAGTTCATCTCATCCATAGCAACAGGAAAAGACCTGTAAACAGACACACAAAAGAGTTAATTTTAAGGATCAAATCAGTAATCCTTGCTAAGGGAGAACATTCCTTAAAATACTTTTAAAATGCTTTTTATTTCTGTGCTCCTGTCTCAGATTCAAGCAGCGAGTTTGATTTCTTAGGTTGGTTGGTTGGTTATTTTTTCCTGAGTGTCTGGGTTTTAGTGAGATGAGATGAAGGCACCCAGCAAATTATTAAAATGCCTGTGCTAGACTACTATTAATACTATGTATGTCATACTATGGATACCTAACAACTATTAAAAGCAATTCATTTAGTATTTACATAATGTGGAAAAAAAGTGAAGATAATCCAAATGAGAACGAACAGTGGTTATTAATTCAGACCTTGATATACAGCAAGAGATTCTGCCACCATCACTCGAGTCTGGGAGAGGCTCAAAGCCAGGCAGGGGAGTGGGGAAGCTTTAGAGTAAAAAAACAGAAAGGCTTCAGTGTGCTCTGATGGAGAAGCTGAAGGGAGGCTGGCTAGAAGTAGGGTAGCCTCCTAGTAAGGCAGCACATTTGACTTGTTGATTCTGATTTGCAAATGGGGGGCAAAACATTGGGAAGCTATTCCTGATGTTCTGGGCCAGCTGCTGAAGACATTGTGTTTTGGCTTTGTGGATTGCTTGTTGTAAGGGGTTAGAGTTCTATTGTCGGATACATTTGGCTGTTGCCTCACTATCCAAAAAACAAGGCAACTATTGAACCAGCAGGGCAAGTTTATTCATTTATTCAATACTTACAGTCTCTTGAGAGCCTGCCCAGTGAATCAAAGATTAAATGACGGTTGCATCTAGTCAGCCTATAGGTCAGTTTCCCTCCCTTGATCTGATTAGTCAACATTGGCAGAGACGGCACACACCAAGCTTCTTGGTGAGCTGGAAATGCTTACTGATGCTGAAACATCCTCACTGGCTATCAGTCAGCTCTAGGATGGCTACTCTGAGTCTGTGCTAACCTAAGTGAGCCATAAGAGCTAGGGGACCCCACAGCGGCCATAACCGCTCACCCCTCTGCAGCCCAGCAACAAAACAGGTCCCCAGTCCAGCTGCCTGCCCTGACTGATTTGCGCTGCCATTTCACTTTCACTTGCTTCTGAAGTTACTCAGCCCATCTCCATTGTGGGTGGGATTGTAACAACCACAGCAACTCAAAAAAAGTCAAACATCTAATATTCTCCTTTTTCAGCTAAAGATCTCAGCAAGGGGAAAAAAAAAAGATCTCAGCAAGATACCAACTGCAGCACATGAGGTAACGGCTAGAGGATCTCACCATATAACTGCACAATGGACTAATGACATTCTTAGTGACATGTGCACCCTTTCCAAACTTTGGGATCTTCCAGCTTATGAGGCAGAAATTTTATCTCACCATAGAAGATAAAAAACACTAAATACTCCCTTTCCAGCCTCTCTTAAAACCAGGGGACTGGCTGTGGCCTGGGCTCCACCAACTGGACAAACTTATATAAACCCTAAACTTCTCTATGCAGATGCAAAAATCCCATAAGAAATCCCTATTTCTCATTATTATGCCTTCTGATATTTAATAGTGTGCATCAGGAAAATGAAGGAGAAACAAGGGAAGGAAGAAGAGGGAAGAAAGAGTCAGTGAGATCTGTTTTAAATGGGAGATTTTTTGACCAGATTTTTCAAGTTTAAGTAGAAAATCCAGTTTCTGAGATTATAACAATTAACATGAATTTACCTAGCACCAAAAGACTAGAACATAGGATGTGATAGGTTTAAAAACAATTAAAAATGGTGCATCAAAAATTTCAATATGACAGTATAAACTGTGTATTCATTCATTCAACAAACAAATAATTTAATGTGCACCTTCTATATGCCAGACATTATTTTCCAGGCACCTAGAGTACAAAAGCAAACAAAACCAGATTTTAATTTTGTAGAGTTTACATTCTAGTGAAGGAATAAACTTTATAAATAGACAAATTAATATAGAATATATCATCTGGTGACAAAATCTCTGAAGAAAAGTAAAAGTAAATGAGGAGATAGAAAATGAAGGAGATCAGGAAAAGGCCTATCTGAAGAAGCAATATTTGACCAGAGAGCTGAAGGAAGAGGGGAAGGGCTCCACTGGGAGAACTGGGTGAAGAAAATGTGTAAAGGTCTGGAATGCAACAAGGCCAGTGTGACTGGAGTGAAATAAGGAAGGGGCAGTGACAGCAATGGAGTCAGAGAGGTGGGGGTTGGGACTTATGACCTCTGTGGACCCAAATCTTGGCTTTTACTCTGAGGTAGGAAGACTTTGGAGGATTTTGAGCAAAGTTATATCAGCTTATAGGCTTTAGAAGAATCACACACACGCACACACACACACACGAGTGTGTTTGTGTGTAAAATGTGAAATCTGAATAAGACCTGTAGATTATGCCAAAGACAATTTTTTAATTTTGATATTGTACCATAGTTATATAAGATGTTACCACTGGAGAAGACTGAGTATCTTGTCTCTACTATTTTTGTAGCTTCTTGTGAATCTGTAATCATTTCAAAGTAGAAAGTTAAAAGAAGAAAAGGATCCCCGGCTGCTGTGTAGAGAACAGATGTGAGGCAGGACAGACGTGGGGAAGTAGGACTGGAAGTAGGGAGTGAACAGGATGTGAAATATAGGAGCCAGCAGAGAGAGGTATGTTAAAGGCTTTTAGGGGACATAACTATTGATATTGAAAAGTGAAAACTATATGGTGGGTAAAGGAAGAAAGAAAAAATAGTAGAAATGGTGACATAGTTCACCCTCTTGTATTCTGTAGGCCCATACTTAAACTATGCTAGTTAGAATCATTTATTTCTCTCTTTTTTTTAAGGTGTCCAATGGAGATTGCACTGTCTCCCACTTATGAAGTCCTTTAACAAAGCTCATTAAATGGTAATATTGCTAACGTGTTGCCCGTAACCTGGAAGCTGGACTTAGAAGTATTTTCCCATCTCTGCGATTCCCATTCACAGCCAGACTGGACTTCATGGGATTCTCCAAATGTAGTCTGAACTGATTCCACCTGGATTTTCTCCTCCAATTCCTATTTCAGTTTCAAGGCCTAGTTCAATTGCCACCTCTTCTTTGAAGCCTTCTGATTCTCTCTGCCAAAAGAAAGAACTCTTTACTATGAACTTGGAAATAATTTTATTTGTATATTTCTTAAAGCATTTATCAATTCCTTTCTCTGGTTTTTGTTACTTATTGGAAAACTATGTCCTTTTCATTAGACTGTAGACAAGTTTCCAGAGGTGAGAGACCCTGTCTCACCTAGCTGCTAGAGAGTAGTCCTTGTTGGCTCCAACTAGAGAAGCCCACACACACAGCAATGAAGGCCCAGTGAAGCCCCTACCAAATGTTAAAAAACACACAACATTCCTGTGCTCTCCACATTGGCTAATGGTATATGTGAGCTCAATGAACTTTTTTTAATTGGGGAAAAATTGCTTTACAATGTTGTGGTAGTTTCTGCCATACAGCAACCCAAATCAGCCACTCAATGAATGTTAAATGTTGAATGACTGAATGATATCACTGGGTGATGTATTCATGTAGTTTACAGTCACTTCTGTGTATAACTATTAGCACTTCCAGGAATACTTCTTCCACCTCCACCCCTGGGGCAAACTTACTTAGCATTGCAACATGAAAGAGTGATACATCTTGATTCATGATATGAATATATTCCATTTGGCCTGGTACCTGAAGTATGTAGGTAATGGAGGGGAAATATTGTTTGACATGTTCAGAGTCAGAGACCACTCTGTGGAAAATTCTTCCACTCATGAGATTTTCAAATTGTAAACAGAGGATTTGGCTGTCATTGGAGCCCTGTCAAAAAGGAAAAATCTCTCTTCAGTTCAGTTTAGTTCAGTCCCTCAGTTATGTCCAATTCTTTGAGACCCCATGAACTGCAGCACAATAGGCTTCCCTGTCCATCACCAACTCCTGGAGCTTGTTCAAGCTCATATCCATCAAGTTGGTGATGCCATCCAACCATCTTATCCTCTGTCACCCCCTTCTCCTCCTGCCCTCAATCTTTCCCACCATCACAGTCTTTTCCAAGGAGTCAGTCCTTCGCATCAGGTGGCCAAATATTGGAGCTTCAACTTCAGCATCAGTCCTTCTAATGAATAGTCAGGGCTGATTTCCTTTAGGATGGACTGTTTGGATCTCCTTGCAGTCCAAGGGACTCTCAAGAGTCTTCTCCAACACCACGGTTCAAAAGCATCAATTCTTTGGTGCTCAACTTTCTTTATGGTCCAACTCTCACATCCATACATGACTACTAGAAAAACCATAGCTTTGACTAGATGGACCTTTATTGGCAATGTGATGTCTCTGCTTTTTAATATGCTCTCTAGGTTGGTCATAGCTTTTCTTCCAAGGAGCAAGCGTCTTTTAATTTCATGGCTGCAGTCACCATCTGCAGTGATTCTGGAGCCCAAGAAAATAAAGTCTGTCACTGTTTCCATTGTTTCCCCATCTATTTGCCATGAAATGATGGGACCAGATGCCATGATCTTCCTTTTTTGAATGTTGAGTTTTAAGCCAGTTTTTTCACTCTTCTCTTTCACTTTTATCAAGAAGCTCTTTAGCTCCTCTTTGCTTTCTGCCATTAGGTTGGTGTCATCCACATATCTGAGGTTATTGATATTTCTCCCTGCATCTTGATTTCAGCTTGTGCTTCATCCAGCCCAGCATTTCTCATGATGTACTCTGCATATAAGTTAAATAAACAAGGTGAAAATATACAGCCTTGATGTACTTCTTTCCCAATTTTGAACCAGTCCATTGTTCCATGTCCAGTTCTAACGGTTGCTTCTTCACCTGCATACAGATTTCTCAGGAGGCAGGTAAGGTGGTCTGGTATTCCCAACTCTTTAAGAATTTTCCACAGTTTCTCTCTTAGTAGAAATATATACAATATGTAGCTTATACTATTGAAAATGAGTCATATTTAAAAAAATCCTGGTGAAAATCATGCAAAAGTAGAATTTATCAGTATTCATTTGTAGAACACAAACCTATAGCAATTATAATTATTACAAATCATAGCTATTTTTAGTAGGCTTTATTTTTTTAGAGCAGATTTAGGTTCACAGCAAAATAAAGTGGAAGGTACAGAGATTTCTCATGTATTTCCTACTTTCCTCCCCACTCCACCCCCATGCTCTCATGCAAAGCCTCCTCAACATCCCTCACTAGAGCAGTACATTTGTTACACCTAATGAACCTACCTTGACACATCATCATCATCAAAGTCCATAGTAAATACGAACTTTCTGAGCTAGTGGTAAAGAACCCGCCTGCCAATGTAGGAGACGAAAGAGATGCAGGTTTGATCCCTGTGTAAGGAAGATCCCCTGGAGGAGGAAATGGCAACCCACTCCAGTATTCTTGCCTGGAGAATCCCAAGGACAGAGAAGCCTGGAAGGCTACAGAGCATAGGGTAGCAAAGAATCAGACATGACTGAAGAGACTTAGCATATTTATAATAATAATTTTACATATTTTCTTAATTAAGGCTTTCCAATTTTATAAACTTCAGGACCCACAAATATTTGCTTTTCAACAAGGTGATTAATGTTTCCTTTTAGGTTCCTGTCTCTATTGAGAATTTTTCTTCTTATGCAAATATACAACCTTGAAATTGCCTGAAGGGATCTCTCCTGTTTATTTCTGGCCACTCTTCCAAATTATATTTCAATCTGGGTGGGAAATTTCATTAAGTGCTATTTTAAGGCTTACTGTGAGATGTCAATCCTTTTTTTTTCATTAAGTAATTTAGATATGTTGGTAATGCATACAATTAATTCATAAAGGAATACCCTAAATTTATTGATACATCATTGACAACTGGCTTTAGTGCAATAAATTATCAGCTTTGTAATCATAAAAGTAGTAGGGATAGAGTAAGAACAATATTGACAAGTCCAACAAACTCATGAAAAGAGAGGAGCCAAAATGCAAACCTGCTCCCAACACTAAAGAACGCCACAGCCTTCAATTCCTTTCTTAACGTTGTTTTCATGCTTTCAGAGTGGAGCATCAGTTCAGTTCTGTTCAGTTGCTCAGTCGTGTCTGACTCTTTGTGACCCCATGGACTGCAGCACGCTGGGCCTCCCTGTCCATCACCTACTCCTGGAGTTTACTCAGGCTCATGTCCATTGAGTTGGTGATGCCATCCAACCATCTCATCCTCTGTTGTCCCCTTCTCCTCTTGTCTTCAATCTTTCCCAGCATCAGGGTCTTTCCAATGAGTCAGTTCTTCACATCAGGTGGCCAAAATATTGGAGCTTCAGCTTCAGCATCAGTCCTTCCAATGAATATTCAGGACTGATCTCCTTTAGGATGGACTGGTTTGATCTCCTTGCAGTTCAAGGGACTTCCAAGGGTCTTCTCCAACACTACAGTTCAAAAGCATCAATTCTTTGGTGCTCAGCTTTCTTTATAGTCCAACTCTCACTTCCATACATGACCACTGGAAAAACCACAGCCTTGCCTAGACAGACCTTTGTTGTCAAAGTAATGTTTCTGCTTTTTAATATTCTGTCTAGGTTGGTCATAACTTTTCTTCCAAGGAGTAAGCGTCTTAATTTCATGGCTGCAGTCACCATCTGCAGTGATTTTGGAGTCCCCCAAAATAAAGTCTCTCACTGTTTCCCCATCTATTTGCCATGAAGTGATGGGATCAGATGCCATGATCTTAGTTTTCTGAATGTTGAGTTTTAAGCCACCTTTCACTCTCCTCTTTCACTTTCATCAAGAGGCTTTTTAGTTCTTCTTCACTTTCTGCCATAAGGGTGGTGTTATCTGCATATCTGATGTTATTGATATTTCTCCCAGCAGTCTTGATTCCAGCTTGTGCTTCATCCAGTCCAGCATTTCTCATGATGTACTCTGCTTATAAGTTAAATAAGCAGGGTGACAATATACAGCCTTGACGTACTCCTTTCCCAATTTGGAACCAGTCCATTGTTCCATGTCCAGTTCTAATCATTGCTTCCTGACCTGCACACAGATTTCTCAGGAGGCAGGTTGGGTGGTCTGATATTCCCATCTGTGGAATTTTCCACAGTTTGTTGTGATCCACACAGTCAAAGGCTTTGGTGCAGTCAATAAAGAGTGGAGCATAACCCAGTTCTAATGTCTTTTCAACTCATACTTCCCTTCACATTCTCTCCAAGTGTAAGACTGAGGTTTCATTGCACCATAAGGGCCTTGGGAAACTATGAAATGAAAGGATTGCAGTGGGTTAGTGTGTTTTAACTCGTCAAAGTTCCAGTATATGGGTCATGCTTTAAAATTTCAACTGGAATAATGCTGAGGAAGCTTTTTGTAAATAATGTTGTGTACAGGGACTTCGCCGGTGGTCCTGTGGCTAAGATTCTGTGCTCCCAATGCAGGGGCTCAGGTTCCATCCCTGGTTAGGGAACTCAATCCGACAGGTGGCAACTAACGATCCCTCATGCGGCAACACGGAGAAGGCAATGGCACCCCACTCCAGTACTCTTGCCTGGAAAATCCCATGAACGGAGGAGCCTGGTAGGCTGCAGTCCATGGGGTCGCTAAGAGTTGGATACGACTGAGCGACTTCACTTTCACTTTTCACTTTCATGCATTGGAGAAGGAAATGGCAACCCACTTCAGGGTTCTTGCCTGGAGAACCCCAGGGATGGAGGAGCCTGGTGGGCTGCCGTCTATGGGGTCGCACAGAGTCAGACACGACTGAAGTAACTTAGCAGCAGCAGCAGCAGCAGCATGCTGCAATGAAGATCAAAGATCCCACTTCTGCGACTAAGACCAGCACAGCCAAACACATAAATATTTTTTTTTTTTTAAGTGTTGTACAAATGTTACTTTGTTGATGTTACTGTTGTCATCATGATGGGGATAACTTTTCACCTCTGTGAGACCAAATAACATCTTTCAATTCATATTAGAAGAGATTCAGCTGTTAATGGGGAAAATTCTGACTGAAACCAAGTAATGAGGTATAATGTTAAAGAACATTTGCTAAGCTTTGATAATGAAGATTATCCTAGAGTGGAGAAGGGGGAAAAGACTGGAAATAATTGCATGTATCTTCTTATTAATTTGGTTCTTTCTAGTCTCTTTGAGGCTAATTACATTAAGCAGAAAATGAAATCATGTTGACTACAGCTACACAAATGTATTTTGGTATGTATAAATGTAAGTCAACACCAGTAGTTACAAGCATGAATGAGTGAAAGATTCACTCTAAAGAAAAAGCAAATTATTAGGAGGAACCAAAGAACAGCCAGGCTTTTTACATTTGAGAGGAAATATCTACCTAGCAATTAAAATGAATTGGTGAAAATTCTCATTTACAGAATAAATTTACATATAGAGAAAACTTTAAAAATGTCTTTTAACATGTCCTATAGACTAAAGAAAATGTATTTGTAACTCTAGTTCAACCATATTCACTATTATATATTTCATTTAAAAGATACCTTGAAAGAAATAATTGTTTAAAAACAATTTAAAAAATTAGAGTCAGAAAATTGTGATTAATTAAAGGTATGATTCAGATTTACCTTGGAGAATATTTGGGTGACCTGAGTTCATCTATGATGAATAACATTAAGTTCTAAGACAAAGTGAATTTATACCTTTGAAAATAGAAGATACATTTTCAAATCTTTAATCTTTTAACTGAGTGAAAAAATTCATATTTTAGATTGGTCTAGAGTTTAGCAAATAAATGTGATTTGTTCAAAATTTTGTTTCATGGTTCAGTTCTGTTCAAACCACTCATATGCATGACCCAAAGCTGCAGTGAAAAGATTACTCCTGCAGAAAAAAACATCAGAAGAGGAATATCTATCATGAATAATTTATATTGACACAAGGTGATAAAACTGACGTATTATCTTTATACAAATGCTGAGTAAAACCTATAATCAGAGTAATAAAAAACAAACCAGTTCAGCAGTATTAAAACCTGGGAAAACTTAATTACAAATTCAAGACAAACAAGAGGAACTTTAGGATCCTACACACTGCAGTTGAGCCAATTTTATGACAAATTTGTTTCTGAAGCAAGGCAAATTGCTTTGGGCATATCAGCGTTTGGTAGTCACAGTACTGTGCTGACTTCATAGTCCAGTTCTCTTCCCCTCACTTCTGTTCTACTTCTTCCCCTCAAATACAGTCTTTGAAAACTTTACACAGAAAAAAGGGAGGATGGGAATACAGAGTATTGATTTTTTGAAATTTTTCATTTCAAAATGGGTAGGTAGGACATTTGAAAGGGAAGAGAGAATGCATGTGCATTTAGTCTGTTATGAAGGAAGTCATCCCGGATTATGATAAATACTATCTTTGAGGACATGAAATAGAAGATGGTACGTGACCAGATTTCTCTTCTACCAATGTAAGGTATATTGAAAGGAACCTAGTGAATAGACTATATAACCTTAAAGTGAGTTTTGAAAATAGTGTCATATTTATCACATTGTTTTCCGATTTTTACTATAACTGCCTTTAATTTTCACAAAAGCTCTGTGAGGTGAGTCGGGTGGACCTTTCCTTTTGGTCCCCTGAGGGGAGATGGAGATGTTGGGCTAGGCCCCCGTCAGGACTGCCCCGGGAACACCGGCTCGTTCGCAGATCAGGGCACCAGCCCTCTCGGCTCCCAGTTTGGCTGACACCAGCTTCTGGGATCTGACAGCCGGCGAACAAAGAGGCTGCAGAGGGCGTCTGCTTCCCCAGCGGTCCCTCCTCCTAGCGCGGATTCCTGCCCACGCTCTGCGCTGGAGTGCCAGTTGCTCTCAGGGAAATGCGACGGTCGGCGACGAGTTGGTAGTCAGGGGCTCTGGCTTTGTGGCGTCAGCGTGATCTGAGTTTGAACCCCCAGACCTTATCTTACTGTGCTTGACTGTAGGCAATCTCTCTGAGCCTCATTTTCCTTCATCTGGAGAGTCGGCATGCTTTGATTTATTCCAAGGGGTTCGCCCACCATAATTTATAGCAATAAAGGTGTGTCGAAGAAAATGCTATGAATATTTTAGCTCTGGGATAGGTCGGTCACCGTCTCTACCAGAATGGGAAATCTCCATCTGCAAAATGGGCGCAACGTAGATTGCGGTCTTTTAAGAGCTAACATGGCTTTGCAAAAGGCCCCTAACAAACCCTTCACCGTCTCTCCCCGCAGCTCCCGCTTTGTCCCCACGCCGCCCTATCCTGAGAGACCCTAGTTTCCCAACTGGAAGAGCCGATCCGGAACTTAAACATTCTTATCAACCAGGGAAATAGAAAAGAGAGAGTGCAGGACAGGGTGACGTAGGGATGGAAGACAGGGGAGGCAAGGAAGACTCAGCTCTGCTTCGAATGGGTGTGACCCCGGTCGCAGGCAGATGAACCCCCCGCGCCCACTGCTCGGCCGGGAAGCCTTGGCTCAGACCCAATAAACTGACCCTCGCGACCTGGAGTGGGACCCTGGGCCAGGAAACGGAAGTGGAGGTGGGGGACGAGAAACTTTAGGGGTAGACGCGGGGCCTTAAGGGAGGGGCTACCAAAGCTCGAGGGGCGGAGCTGAGGCTAAGCGGGCAGGGCTAAGGGCGGGACCTCGCAGAGATCTTCGGCTGCGCGCGCCACGTCTCCTTCAGCGAGCTAGTGGGGGAGAAGCGAGGGGCGGGGGAGGGAAAAGCCGAGCGGGGCGGGAGCTCTCTCTTCTCGCGAGAGCTGGAGACGGCAGCGGCAGTGGCGGCGGCGTGTCCCTGAGAGTAGCGTGGGGGCGGGGAGGAGAGGCGGCGGCGGCGGCGGCGGCGTAGGAGCTACGCCACACGGGGCCGGGGAGCTGGGAGCTGGATTGCAGAGCGGGGTCGTGGCGGCGGCGGTGAGAAGAGGGAGGCGGAGGAGGGGGAGCCATGGCGGGGCAGCAGTTCCAGTACGATGACAGCGGGAACACCTTCTTCTACTTCCTCACCTCCTTCGTGGGGCTCATCGTGATTCCGGCCACATACTACCTCTGGCCCCGAGATCAGAATGCCGGTGAGTCCCGCCGGCAGCTGCCCGTGGACCCGCGCAGGCCCCGCCGGCCCCTCCGGGCCGCGCCGCTTCGGCCCAGCCCAGCCCGCCGCACACGGGGTGATACCGCCCGCGCGGTGGGGCCTCGCTTCCAGGCGCCCGCCGCCCGCGGGGCCCGGGCTCGGTGGTGTTTCCCTGGGTGTCTCTTTGGGCTCCTCCCACCCCCCTCATTGTCCTCCTCAGGAGTTTCGCTATGCACCCTCTCCCCTATTGTTCTGGACGCTCCTTGCAGCCGCGTCCTGCCCCTTTGTCTTCTCTGCCTCGGATTTTATTGGTATTTTTCTTTATGGAGGGAGCAGGATGGGATCGCGAGGATGGGAAGGTGAGAGGAGAGTTGGCAAAGGAAGAAGACAAGCGTGCAGGCTCCACTCTGAGCCTCCAAGCCACGGTCCTCTTTCCCCCACACCCCCGTTTCCCTGTTGCAGCTGTCGTTACAGATGTTTCGGGCACCATCTAAGTTGGGTGGCATGTATAGGACTCCAGCTGAGCTCCCCAACCGCCCCCCCGCCCCCCATCTCCCTATATCTTTCCCTCTTTGCATTTTCATTTGTTCACTCGCACTGTGCGGGTTGGAAGCAATAATGTTTTTCTCCTTAGCAAGAATTAGGCATTTCTCTATTTCCTTATCTTTGGAGTTTCCTGTTTATGGCGGAAAAAACGCAAGTATGAAGGGTTAAGTCTTGTAGGTAGTTCGGTTGTGAGGTGGTTTGTCCATTTTCTTTTATTTCTGAATTTTTTCACTTTGAACGACATCGGTTTAGAACACAGAATTAACTAGATTCTTGTCAAGGCATTTTATGTCTGGGTAATGTTTGGATTCCATTTGTTGCACTCTTGCTAGGACATATGGCAGGTGATATTCTTAAGACTGATAGAACTGCAAGGCCTTAATAGGTTGTTTATGGAGGTTGCTCATGGTGCGTTAACAGTAACAGGTAGGTTTTGAGTATGAACATTTAGGGAAGGTGTTTTGTTTCTCAAGAGCTCTGGTAACTTGAGTAAATAGACTCTCAAGTTGGGTGTGTTGGGGGTCTACGTTATCCAGGTGATACACTGTACTTTGGGGACATTGTTACCCAGTGAAGCATTGAATCAACCCAGATCTTATTATGCTTTAAGACTGATTCAGTGCTTTTGGCTGCTTACTGTTTCACAGGAAAATCAAATAAGCTCAAATATTAAAATATGTTGTATTATTCAGAATTACTGCTACAGATCCACACCCTTTATTCAAAATGCTTGAGGACAGATATACCACAGAATTTTTCAGATTTTAGAAAGATAGTACCTGCCCTAACAGCCATTAAGGGTCTAAAACATCACTAATAAATCAAGCAAATTATTCCAACAGCTCTAATAATCAGGCAAATTATTCCAACAGCAGAATATGACTGGTTTTTAAGTGAGATGAATAAAGATTATAAATAGCCTCCTATTAGTACAAGTCACCAAATTATTTTCCTGCAAACATATGTAGGCATATGATGATTTTGAGTTTCAGAGTTCTTATGGCAATCTTGACTTTTCAGGGGTATCTTCTATGTGAAAGCCTAAAAAGATTTTCTTTACCAGCAGTTATACAACCTTAAAGTTGAGTTTAATCTTTGTTTAGTTTTTTTTAAAAGATAACACTTTTGGGGGCTTTCAGTTTTTAGGTTGACGGTGGTTTCAGTATTGCTGTTTTGGAATCGTTGGGCCCATCAAGAAAGCATGGCGCCATTTCAGGTTTGCAAATCTTGGATTTGAAAAACAGAAGTAGCTTGGTGTTTGCATTGGCATATTTGAGGTGTTAATTGAAGTTACTCTGTTAACATTATCACTGGAATCCCTTTTCTGTTGTTTAGTCCCTAAGTTGCTTCTGACTCTTTTGCGACCCCCATTGACTGTAGCCTGGCAGACTCCTCTGTCCATGGGATTTCGCAGGCAAGAATACTGGAATGAGTTGCCATTTCCTTCTCCAGGGGATCATCCTCACCTAGGGATTGAACCTGTGTCTCCTGCATTGGCAGATGGATTCTTTACTGCTGAGCCACCTGGACAGCCCCATTTTGCCTTTATTTTGTCTAGTCTGTTGGGCTAAGTGCACTTACAATTGATACCCTTTTTAGTAGTTGAAGGATCTTGTTTATCTTACTCTCTTGGTTGTTCGCAAATTGGCTGAATAAGATGACTAAATACTTTTTCTGACCATTATGAAAAAAGTTCTGTTTGAAGTAATAATATGGAGGGTTTGGATTTCCTTAGAATAGTGGTTCTTAGCCCTGACTCCTTGTTAGAATCATTTGGGGGAACGTCTGAAAACACTGAAAACGTCTGACCCATCACCAGGTACTCTGATTTAATTGGTCTGGAGTGAGTGCTGTGTATTGGTTTTTTACAAGGTCCCTCTGTGATTGTAAATTGTAGCTAGGTTGAGTTGCTAAGGTAGGTAGTGGTCTTTAGCTGAATTGTCATTTTGGGAGGTGGCGTATTTCTCTTGATATGGGCACTTTGATAAAAACAAAAAAGTCTCTAATGTCTTTGCCTTTTGGTTTTACCAAGCTAAGAAGCACTTAGAGTAAAATAGTGCTATAAAATAATGTAGTTGAAAGCAGAATATTTTTGTTAAAGTAACTTTAATAGGTTTACAGTGATATTTGACAAGAGAAAATTAATGCTGTAATTATTAGAAATTCAAATAATCCTGAGAGGACTTCTGTTCTTTCCATAGGTTAAGGATTATAGATCATTTGAATTGAGATAAAATATATCATTACTTTTTCCCAAATTTGGGTTTTTTTTTACTCCTTACTTTTCAAAACTAGTTTTGAAACCTGGGTCTGCCAGTTACTGTGTTATCTTAGGCAAGTGATTTAACTTCTTTGTGTTTTAGTGTACTCATTTGTGAAATAGAGACAGTAGTTATGTTCCATAGAATTAAATTAATAAAATAGGTATATATAAAGTGTTTGGAACAGTGTCTGACACATATTGGGGCTGTTAGGGCCTGCTCTTTTTGCTGATTACTTGGACTTTCTGGAACAATTTGATTTGGTACACTCATGTACTCAGATTGTTTGAAAGGATTAATGAAACTCTTTTAAAAAGTTGCATTCCTTTATTCTTTGTTCCTTGCCTTTCAGATATGTACAAGTGATTTAGCTCTCTGACTTGGGAATGTAAGAGTTCGCTTTTAGTGCTTAGTAGTAAAGTGAAAAACTCGGAATTTGAAGTTAGAGGTTTTGGGTTCCTAAGTTTCAGCCTAGTCCCTGATTAGTTGTTTCTGAACTCTCATCTTCATTTTCTAGGGGTAGTAATAATAAACTGCCCTACCTACCAAGAAGTGATGATGAGAAGCAAAGAAACAGATGCATATAAACATGTTTGCTTTAAAACTGAATGCACTGTAGAAATTTGTTCATTTTGCAAGTTACTTATAGAGCATAATGGGCTTCCCTGGTAGCTCAGCAGTAAAGGATCCACCTGCATTGTGGGAGACCTGGGTTTGATCTATGGGTTGGAAAGATCCCCTTGAGGAGGAAATTGCACCCTACTCCAGTAGTCTTGCCAGGAAAATCCCATGGATAGAGGAGCCTGGCGAGCTACAGTCTGTAGGGTTGCAGAGTCGACATGACGAGAGTGACTGAGCACACACACAGAGCATATAAGACTTTGTGCTAGAGGCTGCTTCTTGGTGATAGATCAGGTTTTTAAGGGCTTTTAGCTTTTTTCTTAATAAGTTACATACACTCAATGCAAAAAAGATCAAAGGAACAGAACAAAAATTGCTTGTTATTCTGTCACCCAAAAACAGTTAAAATATTTTGGTGTGGGCATCTCCTTTGAGATGACTTTAGATCTAGTCCCTTTTCTCATCAGGGGAGATCCCACATCCCCTTCCAGTCTGAGACAGATGATTGTAATCCTCATGTCAGGCGCTGCAGCTGTTCATTGAATGTTTACTAGCCTCAAGGATGGGACGTGCTGAATGCACTCACTGTATCACTTTGAGTTAGACTCAAATGTTATCCCAGTTTTATTAATGAGAAAATAGAGCCATAGAAGAGCTCACCAACTTGCTTAAAGCCATATTGCTACTAAGTGGAAGATTGGTTGTTGGACCCAAATTCATCTTATGCCAAAGCTTCTCTTGCTAGCCACTGCGTTGTACTCCCCCTGTAATTGGTATAACACATTATAATAAGTATTAAATGAGAAGTGGAAAGCGCTATGTGCAAGGGAGTATATTTTATGAATGTTCATATTCCACTTAGAACATACAGTCTTCCTAAAATTTTATATTTTGAAAGGGGTATTAGAGATCTGAAAAGTTTGACTCATTTTAAAATCAAGTCATTGTCTTTGTGTTCTCTCCAGACCGAAAGGGTACCAGACATTAGCATAGACACACTTAAGTTCCACACAGTAGAGGAAACCAGCTGAAAACTTGGCAGTACAAATTTAGGTTTTATAAATAAGGTGACAAACATTGGGATTAGTGAATGCATTACATAAATTGTTTTTAGGTAAAGGTCATCTGGCCTTCTTGCTTGATCTTGGAGAACCTGAAAGACAAAGATAGTTTTATTTTCATATCAAATAAAACTTTCAGATGTTCATTCCCTTAATTATACTTTTTGTTCAGAAATTAAAAAGTCCAAACAAATGTATCCAGGCTTCCCAGATGGCTCAGTGTTAAAAGAATCTGCCTGCCAATGCAGGAGATGCAGGTTCAGTCCCTGCATGGGGAAGATGCCCTGGAAAAGGAAATGGTTACCCACTCCAGTATTCTTGCCTGGAAAATCTGATGGACAGAGAAGCCTGGCGGGCTGCAGTCCATGGGGTTGCAAAAGAGATGGACACCACTCAGCAACTAAGCAACAACAGCAACAAATGTATCCATATTGTACTTGGACTTCTTTGAAAAAAAGTTTCCTGTTACCAGACTTTGTTGATAGTAAATATACTTACACCGTCTCACCATCACATTGTTTGTTTGAAAGGCATTATTGTTCATTTTCTTAATAAGTGAAACTGAGTCTCCCTTGAGCCCAGGTTCCTCTGCAGAGTTTATGATTAACCTCTATCCGAAACTATTCCCTTCCTTGTCCTGCACCTATTCTTTTCAAGAGTGAAGAGTATCAAAGGAATGGGGGATTGAAACTAAGCAGGACCCTGCAGGGCCCTCCCAGGTACAAAAGCCCCTTCATGTTCCCCATTTCTTGTTTGTAGAAAAAGACTTCAGTCCTCTGGGCCTTCCTTGAGTTCCATAGAGCAGGCATAGGTAGTTACTTAAGTAGGGAAGTGAGTGAATGCAGAAACAAAGGAAAAGCAGTTGAACAAGAAAAGTAATGACAGTAGTTCATGGGTAAAAAGAGTGCTAGTTCCTCCTCAAGGAATATACAGAACAATCTGAAGGATCTCTTGGAGCTGTTCTTAGGAACTAAGACCTGCATCCCTCAGGTGACTTTGGAAGGTTGATGGTTGAGATCCCTGAAACCACTCTACCTTACTACCAGCCAGTCAGAAGAAAGTCGTGCATCCTGCAACCCCGAAGCCCCCAGATGTTGCCTTTAAAAACGCTTGGAGTTTGGGTTGTGGAGTTTGGGTCTTTTGAGCATGAGCCACCCCTCATCCTCGCTTGGCATCCACAATAAACACTGTAGTGTCCTTCACCACAACTAGCATCAGAAAATTGGCTTTGCTGGTAGGCAGGTGAACCTAAAGTTGGGTCTGGCAACATAAGGTGTTCTTACATTTTGGAATTACATTTGTGTCAGTATGGATGAAGGAATTTTCTCATGTGTATTCCAGATGTTTTTTGCTGTAGATTTTTGCCTGTTTAGTTAAATCTAGTAGTTATTGAATGACCACTCACTGTTTACCTGTATAAAAACAGCTGACAGTACAAAGAGGCATGCAGTGTAAATATAGTCTTTTGTTAAAGTTTATAACCCAGATGGGGTGGGAGAATTAGAATTAGACAAATACAAATTATTATTAATATATCCAAAACACAACAAAGAAAATGTAGGAAAAGTGAAAACAAGTGCTATGGAAGTTAGCTGGATAAAGTATTTGCATCTAATTGGTGGTGGTGGTTGTCAGTATCTAGAGGTAAGGAAAGTCTCTTTAGAGTTAGGTTGATTTTGACTGGACTATTAAAGGATGAGGGCTTTCCTCAGCCACCTTTCCCTGGTGGCTCAGTGGTAAAGAACCCTCCTGCCAGTGCAAAAGACGCATGTTTGGATCCCTGCACTGGGAAGAACCTCTGGAGAAGGAAATGGCAACCTACTTCAGTATTCTTGCCTGGGAAATCCCATGGACAGAGGAACCTGGCGGGCTACAGTCCGTGGGGTCACAAAACAAAAGAGATTTGTAGTTTTACTGTTTTAAGTGTACAGTTCAGCAGCATTGATTAGGTTCACAATGCAGTGCAACCATCACCACTGTTTCCAAAATTTTTCATCACCCTAAATAAACTGCTTGTTGAACAATAGCTACTTATTGTCCCTTTCCTTCGGCCCCTGGTAAACTCCATATATATAGACAAAACTATGTAAATTTGCGTATTCTAGATATTTCATATAAGTGGAATCATACAGTATTTGCCTTTTCATGTTCAGCTTATTTCATTTAGCATAATTTTTCTAGATTTATCCATGTTGTAGCATATATCAGAACGTAATTCTTTTTATGGCTGAAGAATATTCTGTTGCATGGATACATCCACATTTTAATTCACTCATCTATTGATGAACACGTAGGTTATTTCTATTCTTTGTCGTGAGTAATGCTGCAGTGAACATTGTATACAGATCTGTGAGTCCTTATTTTCAGTTCTTTTGAGTATATTCCTACGGGTGGAAATCCAGTTGTCCAAGCAGTATTTATTGAAGAGACTGTTCATTTTTCACTGAATGAACACAATGTTTTCAAGAATCATTTGGCTGAAGATGTGAGGGTAGTATCTGTTTTTTCGTGGGATGATTTATTGAACATAGTTTACCAGTGAGGACCTCAGTATTAGAATATTTCTAGGTTGAGACCTTGACTTCTTTTCCATCTGTACCTCTTCCTTTGGTGAGCTCACCCAGTCTCATGACTTTACGTATCATCTATGTGACTCATAAAACTTATATTTCCCAGACTTACATTTCCAGTCTAGAACTCTTCTTGAACTCTCCACATTTCTCTTTGCGTTTCTAATAGAGATCTTAATATGCGAAAAACTGATGTGATTTCTGTCCATTCTCCCAACCTTCCTGACCTATAGTCTTTTCCATTTCAGTTAATCACAACTGTTTCTTCAGCTGTTCCGGCCAGCAGTCTTGGAGCTTCTCTTGCTTATCTCTTTGTCTTATGTGCCGCTTCCAGATGTTAGTGTGTCCTGTGGGCTCTGCTTTCAAATTATATACTGACCATTTCTAATTGCCTTGCTACCAGCCCTGTCCTGCTTCATTGCCTGGATTACTGTTAGCCTCCAAGCTGGTCTTGTTTCCACCCTTGCTCCTTGCAGTCTATTCTTGAAAGTCTATTCTTGAAGCGCAGTGATTCTTTTTTAACTGAAGCTGGCGCATGTCACTCTTGAACTCAGAACCCTTTAAGGCTTTCCCATCTCAATCTCAGTAGAAGCTAAAGTCATAGAGTGGTCTATGAAATCCATCATGAACTTTTGGACTTCATTTCTTGTTTCTTTCTCTCTTGCTCCTTCCGTTCCAGACAGACCAGCTGCTCTGCTCTTATGGCACGTGAGGCATGCTTCTTTTGAACCTTTATGATTATTGCTTCCTGTGCCTGGAATACTTTTTCTCTAGGTAGCCTGTTGTGATCTTCCTCATCTCTATTATGGCTTTGCTCAAACGCCATCTTCTCAGTGTTGCCTTCTTTGAGCACCTTATTTAAAATTAAGTTTCTTTCTGCCTGCAAAAAACCTCTTCCTTTTTCTGTTTTATTTCTCTTCACAGCACTTATCATCTTCTAATATACTATAAAGTTTATTTAATTTTTTTTACTGATGTCTCCTGAACTGGAATGTATGGTCTGTGAGAACTGGGACTTTTATATTGTTTTTTGATGTGTCCTCAGTGTCCAGAGAGATCTGGGCACATAGTAGGTACTCACCAATATGTACTTAATAAAGGACATTTAATAATGTTTTCTAGATAAAGGAATTCTGTACATTCTTTACAAATTTATATAGTGCCTATTATATTCTTGGCAGCTGGAAAGGGGAGGGGTGATTATGTATAAGAAAACAATGTCTGCTTCCAGGAGTTGAGTGCAGATTAATAAAAATTGACTTTATTACTGACTGCTGAAGGATGGTGGTGCTGTTCACACAAACTTCTGAAAAAGAATGTATAGTTCTACTTCTTTTTTTTTAGAAAAGAGCTATATAAATGTTAAAAACTTTAAATTTAGTAATTCCACCTCTAGGACAGTGTTCTAAGGATATAGCTCTAAATACAGGACTAGAGAAAGATACTGTGATATTGTGACTTAAAAGAAATATATTTTGGTCATCTGAATGACCACATATGTACTTCTTTTATACATTTATGTATAAGCTCCTCACCCTTTCTCCAAACCCTGCTCTATGCATCTCTTCTATTTGTCTGTTCCTGAGTTGTATCCTTTTATAGTAAACTGGTAATACAGTAAGTAAAATATTTCTCTGTGTTATGTGAGCTGCTTTTGCAAATTAAACCAAAGGAAGAGGTCGTTGGAACCCCCAGTCTATTATCTGGGCTAACGACTGGCATCTAAAGTAGGGGGGCTTGGCGTGTACAGTCTTGGGGGACTGAACCCTCAACCCTACAGTTGGAGTAGATAGTGTCAGAGTTGAGTTGAATTCTTGGATACCCAGCTGGTGTTCCAGGAATTGTTCAATGGAGGTATGGAGACTTTCCCCACCCTCACTTTGGAAATGAGTCTCAAAGAACACCCTGTATGCCCATAATACCAAAAAATTAGAAAGAGTTTATATGTCTAATTATATAGGATGGTAGGTATATTATGGTGTCTTAATTCATTTGGCTATTAGTAGTCATTAAATATTTACAAATTTCTAAACATGGAGATATTTAGAAATTAAAAAATTAAAACTTTAGCTTTATGTGGTTGTATCTGTCCATTTGGACCTTGGCACATCATACAGTGCTTTCCTTAAATTAGCCTTTATATGTCCTATTTGTTCTGCTGTCTGAGAAACTCTCACTTGGGCATCTGCTGCACTGGGAATAGTAGTAGATGTCATGTTTACTGCCGAAAAGAGGGTTTTGAGGGTCCTTGAGAGTCCTGATTGAGGCAGCCCCATAGCCCTTCAATTGAGGGAAGCATATTGTCCCTAGAAATTAGTTGCTGGAATTACCTTGTTCACAGAGGAATCTTCCCTGAGTATGTACCATCCACCTTGCCAACTTTCCTTTCTTCCTGCTTCGCAGATGTTCTCCTGAAGAGGACTACAAAGGAAATGTATTAAAATGTTGTTAGTGATTATTATCTGGAGGTTGGAATGGTGAATGTTTTCTTCCTTCTGCTCTTATGTATATGCCGAATTTACTATATGGATTTATATTAATGTCTAAAGGTTTATTTAAAGAATCTCTGGATAGATTGGCTATGATCTTGAGGAAGACATTTTCAGTACCTCTTATGTCTACAGGCCCTTTCAGCTCAGTGAATTCTTTTTACTTTGGGGTATGTAGTGTTTAAGGTTCCAGTGGGATGTACATCCTTGTGTTTTAAGTTGCTTTTTTTTTTTTTTAAAGCTATTATATCTTTAACAGTATTTGAGTTTCTCTATTTCTTTTTCTCTTAGTTTGTCTTAGAAGTAACCTTTGACTTGGGCTGTGGATTATCACTTTAGATAAAGGTGAAAAGAAAATTAGAGTGCTAATAGAGGATTGGATGAAGAGTAAAGCAGCTAACAGGGTAACTGTATTGTTGGCTGATGACATGGCAGGGCAGAGAGCACCCTTTGGTAGGATCTTGGGTCATGCTGAGGAGAGCACGCTAAGGAGACATAGCATCCTTCTCAGAGGCACTTGGAGCACACTGTAGTTTGTTTAGATTTCACCTTAGTCCAGTTTAAGAAATGTAACTGAATCATCTCTGCAATTGAAACCTCCCATCTTTCCTTAGCATTATCTTCTGGTTTAGAGACAAATGGCTTATAAAAACGCCTGTGTCCTACAGATACGAAGGATGGATGTTTGTTTTTCCTTTGAATCTTGACACTTCTATAGCAAATTGAACTAAAACAAACAAAAGAAGAACTGATTTACCATCGTCCCCTGCCTCCAATTTATGTGCTACCTTGCCTTGTCCCACACTCTTTAATACTGAAGTCCTTGCAGTTTTATTTGTAGTACTTTTTTTTTTGGTCTGTAAACTTCTGTTTCACCAGACGTTTTACTAGAGGATCACCTCATCAGTTGTTTTTAGCTACTCCTTGTTTTTAAATTTTTTTGACATTTTCTGCTTAGGAAGTATAGTCGGTTCTGGTTAAATTAATGAGAATAGGGACACAGTATATTTTAGCTGCTTTTGAGAATTGTCAAGGCAATCTTAACTATTCTTTGATTAGGAAAGACAGTTAAAATGATTAAGTGCACAGGTCTATGAATTTAAACCTGGGCATAAGTCCTGTCTGTATTCTTTAGTGGTTATTTGCGGTTCCTTTGGTAACCATGTGTAACTTCAGGTAAGTTACTTAACCTCTCTGAACCTCAGGTTTTTGTTTTGTTTTGAAATATAATCATACATATTGTTGTTGATTAGGTGCTAAGTCATGTTGGATTCTTTGGGACCCTATGAACTGTAGGCTGCCAGACTCCTCTGTCCATGGCATTTCCCAAGCAAGAACACTGGAGTGGGTTGCCATTTCCTTCTCCAGGGGATCTTCCTGACCCAGGGATCTGAACCTATGACTCCTGCATTGGCAGGCGAGTTCTTTGCCACTGAGCCACCAGGGAAGTCTCATGGGATGTTTACAAGTTGCTTATAAGTGGAAGCATAATACATATTTTAGTTTTAGTAATTTATCAATTTATAATATTTATGTTGCCTTGAATAGCACATACAGACATGCACACACATACAGATAAAAGTAGCGTCAGAAATTTTAACATGTAAAAAAAACTTCTGGATTGTGTTAAACGTCCCTGATGTTCTTTGGCCATGTATGCCAAAGCACTTAGAGGTGAAGTGTCTTGATGTCTTCAGTTTACTCTAAAAAAATGGGGGAGAGAGGGAAAGAAGGAACTAGAGATAAAGCCAGGAGTTGCAAACTATTAATAGTTGGTGAATTTAGGTGAAGGGTATTGTTCATTGTAATATTCTTTCAACTTTTCTGAAGGCTTGAAAATTTTCAACATATGTATTTGGGAAAAATAGTCACAGGGAATAAAACATTAATTTTAAGAAGGATGTGTCAGTAGTATAAGAAATGACTTACTAGGATAAAAATATATTACAATTAGGATAAAATTATGTGGGGGAGGTAGGATGAAGAGCTTGTTCATGAATTTCTGTAAATGGATGATGGTGGGTATGAAATTGCTGTGGTTTTCAGATTTCATTGGTACATCTAAAAGCGATGAAACTGATTTTAAAATGTCAACTTATGTTGGGAATGACATCTTTGGCACCTCTTCAAACGTACAATGAAAATTTTAGATGCCAAATTAGAACTCTACAAGAAGGTACATGATTTTTTAAAATTCTTTTGTAATAAGCAGGCACACAGACCTGAAGATCACATCTGGCTAACATTCTTTTAGCTCTTCAGGTTCTAGGAGTATGGTGCTAAGGGTTCACTCTGTACTACAGACTGGCAGATCATTCTGCAGGACAGATGGATGTGACTGTTTTAATGAAGGCACTGCATAGCTTATGAATCACAATCGTAATAACCTATCCCCAAACCTGGACTATTCCTGTGAACATACAGACTTTATGATTGTTGAGAGCAATCATCATATGCTCTGTTGTTTTCTAAATCACAGAATTATTTTATGACCTTGTAATTTCCCTTTTCTATAAATGTGAATAATTTCCTTAAAAAGTATAAGTTAATGATATTACTTAGGTAGTTTTTCCTGGCCGTGAAACTAGTAATTCTATAAACTAGAAGCTTATAAATGAATTTCTTTTTATTCTAAGTGTCTTTAAAAGAAACCGTCTTGAAGGACTTCACTTTTTTTTCTTTTCCATTATGGTTACAGGGTATCGAATACAGTGCCCTGTGCTATTACAATAGGACCTTGTTGTTTATCCATTCTATGTATAATAGTCTGCATCTGCTGGTCTCAAACTCCCAAGCCGACCCTCCTTGTGGAAAGATTTTACTTTTGATAGTTACTTTGACTTGAGCTCGTATAGAATTTTGGAATGTGTACTGTGAATATTTAGTTGTGCTGGATGCCTCTGTGTTACTGTGTCAGCCAAACCCCGTCCTACTTATTGATTAAATGTTCTCCTAAAAGGTTAGGATGTGAATTTTGGATTGAGAGTAAGAAGACAAGGTGCATGTACACATTGTGTGAGACTTGGGGGCTGAAAACCATGTGTACTTTCTCTTGGACAGAAGCATTGGGAGAATATCATTCCTTTGAATAGATCAAGCCATCTGGTTATTAAAGAGACTTCAGCATGTTCTTGTAACATGTTTCCTTGGTTTTATGCTTAAAATGGGAGACTGTGGAGGCTTAATTTAATGAAATACAGATTTAAAAATCTCCAGTGGTGTTTTCAAAAGTGTCCATAATTTAACTGTGAAAATCAGGAAATTGACATTATTACCATATCATTTTCAGACCTATTCAACTTTTGTCACTTGTCTCAGTGATGTCCTTTTCAGATGATTTGTTTCAGAATCACACATCACGTTTAGTTGACATGTTTCTTTTTTTTTTGAGCTACTATCAATTTTTTTTTCATTTATTTTTATTAGTTGGAGGCTAATTACTTTATAATATTGTAGTGGTTTTTGTCATACATTGACATGAATCAGCCATGGATTTACATGTATTCCCCATCCCGCTCCCCCCTCCCACCTCCCTCTCTACCCGATCCCTCTGGGTCTTCCCAGTGCACCAGGCCCGAGCACTTGTCTCATGAACCCAACCTGGGCTGGTGATCTGTTTCACCATAGATAATATACATGTTTTGATGCTGTTCTCTCGAACATCCACCCTCGCCTTCTCCCACAGTGTCCAAAAGTCTGTTCTGTCATCTGTGTCTCTTTTTTCTGTTTTTGCTTATAGGGTTATCATTACCATCTTTTCTAAATTCCATATATATGTGTTAGTATACTTGTAATGGTCTTTATCTTTCTGGCTTACTTCACTCTGTATAGTGGGCTCCAGTTTCATCCATCTCATTAGACTGATTCAAATGAATTCTTTTTAATGGCTGAGTAATATTCCATGGTGTATATGTACACAGCTTCCTTATCCATTCGTCTGCTGATGGGCATCTAGGTTGCTTCCATGTCCTGGCTATTATAAATAGTGCTGTGATGAACATTGGGGTGCACGTGTCTCTTTCAGATCTGGTTTCCTCAGTGTGTATGCCCAGAAGTGGGATTGCTGGGTCATATGGCAGTTCTATTTCCAGTTTTTTAAGAAATCTCCACACTGTTCTCCATAGCGGCTGTACTAGTTTGCATTCCCACCAACAGTGTAAGAGGGTTCCCTTTTCTCCACACCCTCTCCAGCATTTATTGCTTGTAGACTTTTGGATAGCAGCCATCCTGACTGGCGTGTAATGGTACCTCATTGTGGTTTTGATTTGCATTTCTCTGATAATGAGTGATGTTGAGCATCTTTTCATGTGTTTGTTAGCCATCTGTATGTCTTCTTTGGAGAAATGTCTGTTTAGTTCTTTGGCCCATTTTTTGATTGGGTCATTTATTTTTCTGGAATTGAGCTGCAGGAGTTGCTTGTATATTTTTGAGATTAATCCTTTGTCTGTTTCTTCATTTGCTATTATTTTCTCCCAATCTGAGGCTGTCTTTTCACCTTACTTATAGTTTCTCTTTGTTGTGCAAAAGCTTTTAAGTTTCATTAGGTCCCATTTGTTTATTTTTGCTTTATTTCCATTACTCTGGGAGGTGGGTCATAGAGGATCCTGCTGTGATTCTATGTCGGAGGAGAGTGTTTTTGCCTATGTTCTCCTCTAGGAGTTTTATAGTTTCTGGTCTTACATTTAGATCTTTAATCCATTTTGAGTTTATTTTTGTGTATGGTGTTAGAAAGTGTTCTAGTTTCATTCTTTTACAAGTGGTTGACCAGTTTTCCCAGCACCACTTGTTAAAGAGGTTGTCTTTTTTCCATTGTATATTCTTGCCTCCTTTGTCAAAGATAAGGTGTCCATAGGTTCGTGGATTTATCTCTGGGCTTTCTATTCTGTTCCATTGATCTATATTTCTGTCTTGTGCCAGTACCATACTGTCTTGATGACTGTGGCTTTGTAGTATAGTCTGAAGTCAGGCAGGTTGATTCCTCCAGTTCCATTCTTCTTTCTCAAGATTACTTTGGCTATTCGAGGTTTGCTGAATTTCCATACAAATTGTGAAATTATTTGTTCTAGTTCTGTAAAAAATACCGTTGGTAGCTTGATAGGGATTGCATTGAATCTATAGATTGCTTTGGGGTAGTATAGCCATTTTGACAATATTGATTCTTCCAATCCATGAACACGGTATGTTTCTCCATCTGTTTGTGTCCTCTTTGATTTCTTTCATCAGTGTTTTATAGTTTTCTATGTATAGGTCTTTTGTTTCTTTAGGTAGATATACTCCTAAATATTTTATTCTTTTTGTTGCAATGGTGAATGGTATTGTTTCCTTAATTTCTCTTTCTGTTTTCTCATTGTTAGTATATAGGAATGCAAGGGATTTCTGTGTGTTAATTTTATATCCTGCAACTTTACTATATTCATTGATTAGCTCTAGTAATTTTCTGGTAGAGTCTTTAGGGTTTTCTATGTAGAGGATCATGTCATCTGCAAACAGCAAGAGTTTCACTTCTTTTCCTATCTGGATTCCTTTTACTTCTTTTTCTGCTCCGATTGCTGTGGCCAAAACTTCCAACACTATGTTGAACAGTAGTGGTGAGAGTGGGCACCCTTGTCTTGTTCCTGATTTCAGGGGAAATGCTTTCAATTTTTCACCATTGAGGGTAATGCTTGCTGTGGGTTTGTCATATATAGCTTTTATTATGTTGAGGTGTGTTCCTTCCATGCCTGCTTTCTGGAGAGTTTTATCATAAATGGGTGTTGAATTTTGTCAAAGGCTTTCTCTGCATCTATTGAGATAATCATATGGTTTTTATCTTTCAATTTGTTAATGTGGTGTATTACATTGATTGATTTGCGGATATTAAAGAATCCTTGCATTCCTGGGATAAAGCCCACTTGGTCATGGTGTATGATTTTTTTAATATGTTGTTGGATTCTGTTTGCTAGAATTTTGTTAAGGATTTTTGCATCTATGTTCATCAGTGATATTGGCCTGTAGTTTTCTTTTTTTTGGCATCTTTGTCTGGTTTTGGAATTAGGGTGATGGTGGCCTCATAGAATGAGTTTGGAAGTTTACCTTCATCTGCAATTTTCTGGAAGAGTTTGAGTAAGATAGGTGTTAGCTCTTCTCTAAATTTTTGGTAGAATTCAGCTGTGAAGCCATCTGGTCCTGGGCTTTTGTTTGCTGGAATTTCTGATTACAGTTTCGATTTCCTTGCTTGTGATGGGTCTGTTAAGATCTTGTATTTCTTCCTGGTTCAGTTTTGGAAAGTTACACTTTTCTAAGAATTTGTCCATTTCATCCAAGTTGTCCATTTTATTGGCATAGAGCTGCTGGTAGTAGTCTCTTATGATCCTTTGTATTTCAGTGTTGTCTGTTGTGATCTCTCCATTTTCATTTCTAATTTTGTTAATTTGGTTCTTCTCTCTTTGTTTCTTAATGAGTCTTGCTAATGGTTTGTCAATTTTGTTTATTTTTTCAAAAAACCAGCTTTTAGCTTTGTTGATTTTTGCTATGGTCTCTTTAGTTTCTTTTGCATTTATTTCTGCCCTAATTTTTAAGATTTCTTTCCTTCTACTAACCCTGGGGTTCTACATTTCTTCCTTCTCTAGTTGCTTTAGGTGTAGAGTTAGGTTATTTATTTGACTTTTTTCTTGTTTCTTGAGGTAAGCCTGTAATGCTGTGAACCTTCCCCTTAGCACTGCTTTTACAGTGTCCCATAGGTTTTGGGTTGTTGTGTTTTCATTTTCATTCATTTCTATGCATATTTTGATTTCTTTTTTCATTTCTTCTATGATTTGTTGGTTATTCAGAAGTGTGTTATTTAGCCTCCGTATGTTTGAATTTTTAGTAATTTTTTTCCCTGTAATTGAGATCTAATCTTATTGCACTGTGGTCAGAAAAGATGACTGGAATGATTTCAGTTTTTTTGAATTTACCAAGACTAGATTTATGGCCCAGGATGTGATCTATTCTGGAGAAGGTTCCATGTGCACTTGAGAAAAAGGTGAAGTTGATTGTTTTGGGGTGAAATGTCCTATAGATATCAATTAGGTCTAGCTGGTCCATTGTGTCATTTAAAGTTTGTGTTTCCTTGTTAATTTTCTGTTTAGTTGATCTATCCATAGTTGTGAGTGGGGTATTAAAGTCTCCCACTATTATTGTGTTACTATTAATTTCCTCTTTCATACTTGTTAGCGTTTGCCGTACATATTGCGGTGCTCCTATGTTGGGTGCATATATATTTATAATTGTTATATCTTCTTCTTGGATTGATCCTTTGATCATTATGTAGTGTCCTTCTTTGTCTCTTTTCACAGCCTTTATTTGAAAGTCTATTTTATCTGATATGAGTATTGCGACTCCTGCTTTCTTTTGGTCTCCATTTGCGTGAAATATTTTTTCCAGCCCTTCACTTTTAGTCTGTATGTGTCCCTTGTTTTGAGGTGGGTCTCTTGTAGACAGCATATATAGGGGTCTTGTTTTTGTATCCATTCAGCCAGTCTTTGTCTTTTGGTTGGGGCATTCAACCCATTTACATTTAAGGTAATTATTGATAGGTGTGGTCCCGTTGCCATTTACTTTGTTGTTTTGGGTTCACGTTTATACAACCTTTCTGTGTTTCCTGTCTAGAGAAGATCCTTTAGCATTTGTTGAAGAGCTGGTTTGGTGTTGCTGAATTCTCTCAGCTTTTGCTTGTCTGTAAAGCTTTTGAATTCTCCTTCATATCTGAATGAGATCCTTGCTGGGTACAGTAATCTAGGTTGTAGATTATTCTTTAATTACTTGAAGTATGTCCTGCCATTCCCTTCTGGCCTGAAGGGTTTCTATTGATAGATCAGCTGTTATCCTTGGGAATCCCTTTGTGTGTTATTTGTTGTTTCTCCCTTGCTGCTTTTAATATTTGTTCTTTGTGTTTGATCTTTGTTAATTTGATTAATATGTGTCTTGGGGTGTTTCACCTTGGATTTATCCTGTTTGGGACTCTCTGGGTTTCTTGGACTTGGGTGGCTATTTCCTTCCCCATTTTAGGGAAGTTTTCAGCTATTATCTCCTCGAGTATTTTCTCATGGCCTTTCTTTTTGTCTTCTTCTTCTGGGACTCCTATGATTTGAATGTTGGGGCGTTTCACATTGTCCCAGAGGTCCCTGAGGTTGTCCTCATTTCTTTTGATCTTTTTTTTTTCTTTTTTCCTCTCTGCTTCATTTATTTCCACCATTTTATCTTCTACCTCACTTATCCTATCTTCTGTCTCCGTTATTCTACTCTTGGTTCCCTCCAGAGTGTTTTTGATCTCATTTATTGCATTATTCATTTTTAATTGACTCTTTTTTATTTCTTCTAGGTCCTTATTAAACATTTCTTGCATCTTCTCAATCTTTGTCTCCAGGCTATTTATCTGTAACTCCATTTTGTTTTCAAGATTTTGGATCATTTTTATTATCATTATTCTAAATTCTTTTTCAGGTAGATTCCCTATCTCCTCCTCTTTTGCTTGACTTGGTGGGCATTTTTCATGTTCCTTTACCTGTTGGGTATTTCTCTGCCTTTTCATCTTGTTTAGATTGCGGTGTCTGGAGTGGGCTTTCTGTATTCTGGTGGTCTGTGGTTCCTTTTTATTGTGGAGGTTTCACCCAGTGGGTGGATGATTGACTTGTCAAGGTTTCCTGGTTAGGGAAGCTTGTGTCGGTGTTCTGGTGCGTGAAACTGGATTTCTTCTTGCTGGAGTGCAATGGAGTGTCCAGTAATGAGTTTTGAGATGGGTCTGTGTGTTAGGTGTGACTTTGGGCAGCCTGTATGTTGACGCTCAGGGCTATGTTCCTGCATTGCTGGAGAATTTGTGCGGTATGTCTTGCTCTGAAACTTACTGGCTCTTGGGTGGTGGTTGGTTTCAGTGTAGGTATGGAGGCTTTTGGATGGTCTCTTATTACTTAATGTTCTGTGTAGTCAGGAGTTTTCTGGTGTTCTCAGGTTTTGGGCTTAAGTCTCCTGCCTCTGGATTTCAGTTTTATTCTTCCAGTAGTCTCAAGACTTCTCCAACTGTACAGCACTGATAATAAAACGTCTAGGTTAATGGTGAAAAGATTCTCCACCGTGAGGGACATGCAGAGAGGTTCACAGAGTTACATGAAGAAGAGGAGAGGGAGGAAGGAGATAAAGATGAGCAGGAGGAGAAAAAGGGGGACTCACGAGGAGAGAGACAGATCTACGCAGTTGTCTGTTCCCAAAGTGTTCTCCGTAGCCCAGACACCCACAAAGATTCACAGAATTGGATTGGGAAGAGAAGGGGAAAGGAGGAAATAGAGGTGTTCTGAGGTAGAAAACGGAGAGTCAAAAGTGGGAGAGAGTAATCAACACACTCCTGAATAAAAATGGGTACTGAATATTGGATTCTTAAATGTCCAAAATTTATATCACATACTGAAAAACAAAGATTAAAAATCTAGAGTAGAGGTTAGACTCTTAAAAATACAATATTAAAAACAAAAAATTTTAGAAATATATATGAAGTTTGGTTTAAAAATAGGGCTTCTTTTTCTTTTTTTGCAAGGTTATAGTGAAATGAAAATGAAAATTAAGGAGTAGTAGAGGAGTAATAGAGGACTTTAAAAGAAAACAAGAGAAAAAAAAAACGAAAAAAAATTTTTTTTCCTAATTAAAAAAATCGTGAAAATATATGAAAATGAAAGTTAAGGAGTAATGGGGGAGTAATAGGGAATTTTAAAAGAAAATAAAAGAGAAAAAATAAAAAAAGAAAAGAAAAAATTTTTTAATTAAAAAAAAAAAAGGTAAAAATATATCTAGGAATTTCTCTGGAGCTGTTGCGGTCAGTGTGGGTTCGGTTCAGTTTCAGATAGCTCCTCCTTCCAGCTTACACTTCTGGATATCTATAGGCCCCTTCCGGTGTCGTCGGTGTTACCTACAGGGATTTTAATCTGTTGCACCCGTCCGTTCTGAAGCGGTTCCCTTTGTTTATTTGGCTTCTGTTTGCAGGTCTCTTCAGTGTCTAATTTCCGCCCTGACACGGGCGGGCGGAGGTGGTCTCTTGTTTAGGTTCGCTAGTTCAGTCCTGCTGCGGGGAGGGAGGGGCGCTGCAGACAGATATGGCTGTGTATGGGGAGCACTCACTGTGTTCCGGCCACACTGGGTTTGCCCCCGCTCACGGGTGTGTGCTCTCCCCGTCTACACTGCTCAGGCTCCCGCTCTATATGGAGCGTGCCCTGCGTTGCCTGCGGTTCCAGTTTTCGGGTATTCCACAAAAGCGCGGACTCGGTTGCGCCTGCGTTTTGTGCCTTCCCCGGCGGAGCAGCTCAGGCAGCCAGGAGCTTGACGGGCGCACTCTCCCCAGGTGCGGTGCGCCTTCTCCCCTCCGCGGTCCCAGCCTCAGTTTCCGCGCGTGCCAGTCGGGTGCGTGCGCCTTGTGTTTAGCCGCGACCCTCCCGGCGGATGTCGACCATCCAGAATCTCAGGAAGTCTTCGGTTAGAAACTGGAGGCCTGTTTGCAGTGTGGTAGGGGATGCCATCTCTGGGGCCGAGTTTGCCCCTTTCCCCTCCCCCCTGCCTCCTGCCTCCCGCGGGGATGGGCCGGTCCGCCACCGGCTAGCTCTTCTCGGGAGTTGCTCAGTCCCTTTGTTCTGCGAACGCAGTGTGTTCGGACCAGTTAATTTTCTCTCTCTCTTTTGCTATCCCACGGTTTAAGTTGCTATCTCACAAAAGCTCCCTCCTATTGCCCTCAGGGCACTCAGGCCCGGTCCTTACCCTAAGCAATGCCGCCCACTCCTCTCCGTTCTGCCCCCACTTGCTGGTGGCGGATGTGGGCGTCTGGGGTACTTTTCTGCTGGGAGTTGCTGTTAGGCACGAAATCTGTGGGTTTTATTTATTTTTCCTCCCAGTTAGGTTGCCCTCAGAGACTCGAAAACTTGCCCCAGAACCGCCAGTGCGAGGGTTTCCTGGTGTTTGGAAACTTCCTCTATTAAGACTCCCTTCCCGGGACGGCTCTCCGTCCCTAGCTCTTTTGTCTCTCTTTTTATCTTTAATATTTTGTCCTACCTCCTTTCGAAGACAATGGGCTGCTTTTCTGGGCGCCTGATGTCCTCAGCTAGCGATCAGAAGTTGTTTTGTGAAGTTTGCTCAGCGTTCAGTTGTTCTTTCGATGAATTTGTAGGGGAGAAAGTGGTCTCCCCGTCCTATTCCTCCGCCATCTTGGCTCCTCCCCCGACATGTTTCTTTCATGTCCTTCAGGCTGGAACAGTTCTTCAGTTTTTCCTTGACTTAAGATCTTAGGCCAATTATTTTGTAGAATGGACCCAAAGTTCTGTTGTCTGGTGTTTTCTCATGATTAGATTCAGGTTTTATATCTTAGAGAAGAATTTCGCAAAACTGATTCTGTGTTCTTCTTTTTGCATTCTATCAGATGGCATATAATTGCACTGTCATTGCTGGTGATGTTTACTGATCACCTGATTAAGATGGTGCCCATCAGATTTTTTGTATTAGTTTCCTATTGTTGCTGTAACAAACCACAACCTTGGTGGCTTAAAATGATACAAATTTATTCTTTTATAGTTCTGAAGGCCAGACTTCCCCGGAAGGTTTTACTTGGCTTGTCATGGTGTTGGCAGGGCAGGTTCTTTCTGGACGGTTTAGAATAGAATCTTATCTTTTCCAGATTTTGGAGACAGCCTGTATTCTTTGGCTTGTGGCCCCTTCCTCCATCTTCAAAGGATGTCAGTCCAACCTCCGCTCCCATTGTCACATCATCTTCTCTTTGACCCTCCTGCTTCTTTATTAGGACCCCTGTGATTATATTGGGGCCACCCAAATAATACAGAATAATCTTCCCATCTCAGATGTTTAATTTAGTCACATCTGTGAAGTCCTATTTGCCATGTGAGAGAATACGTTCACTGGTTCTGGGTACTAGGATGTGGTAGATGTCTTCAGAGGGAGCAGTTGTTCAGCATATCACTTCCCCATTGTAAAATCATTCTCTTCCTTTTGTAGTATTTTGTGGACAGATACTTGGATCTAGTGGAGAATGCTATTTGGAAATTAAGATCTGGGTGCTAGGTGTATTTGCTGCTACTGAGATGTCATTGTTCCTAGGCTCAGTCGAGTTAGGAAATGTGTATGTATGTATGTGTATAGGTCTACATCTGTATTTCTATATTAAAAGATATTAGTTGGTTCACACTGATACCTCCAGTTCCAGTCTTGACACCACAGAGGTCATTTCATGTTTTCTAATCATACATGTAACTCACTTCTCTGACAAGAAAAACTGACTCCAGTTGTCCTTACTGTATTAACTTACTTGATAAGTCTCCTTGCATGTTACCACTCTCCCTTGTGCTACTACTCCGCCCCCTTCCTGAATCCCTCTTCATCTTACCTGATTCTGGTAACTCTTGCCACATGGCGTTCTCATGGGGATTCTTTCCTCGAGCATGGTGGTAACAGGGTAGGTGGACTTAGATGACAGCTTTGGAGCATTCTGTTATCTGCAGAGTTCTTTTATTTACTTACCTGGTATCTCATTTAAGGACTTTGGTTTTGTAGGTGGTTTTTTATTTTTCTTGCTGTGCCACGTGACCTTTGGGGATCTTAGGTCCCTGACCAGAGTTCAAACCTGTGCACCCAACAGTGGAAGTGCAGTCTTAACTACTGGACCACTAGGGAAGTGTCGTAGGTTTTTTTAATTTTATGAAAAATGTTTTATTTGATATTAAACAGCTAATTATCTCAATTTTGTTGGGGGCAACATCCAAAGCATTACAGTGAGGAGCCTGTTGAACATATACCTTCCCTCCATCAGCCCTAATCAGGGTGTTGACTTGGCCATATCAATGTTGTAGAGCTTCTTCATAGATGTGGTACTTTGTCTTTGATATCCATAATGAACACGAGTGTGTTGCTGTCTTCTGTCGTCTTCATGACCAACTCCCTGCTCAGGGGGAACTTGATGATGACATAATGATTAAGCTTATTGCTCTTCCAAGGGTAATTGGGCTGCCTTTGGAGTGTTGTGGGCCACCCAGAAGGTGGGTAATGTGATCTCTTTCTGTGGCTGTGGATGCCTTTTAGCACTGCCTTCTTGGCCTTCCAAGCTTTCGTCTTTGGCTTTGGTGTGACATGGGCTTCTTTCTTTGCTTTTTGTATGCCATCTTCATGAAAAGGTAGATTTTTATTTTAAAACTTAATCTAAAATTTTTTTAAACTTGGGAGACTTATTTAAACTAAGTGATTGTGGTGAGCTTAGTAAAACAGTATATGGTATGTTGTCTTTGGTTTAATTCCTTTTAAAATTGAATTGCAGATTTTTCCTGGGGACTAAAATGATGCCTTTTGTTACAACTTTTAAATGTTTTGATTTCTTATGAGTTTGTGTGACTTTTCTCATTTAAATTAATTATTTTTATGTTTGAAGAGTATCATTTCTGCTTGGTTTCCTTAATAAAGTGCGTGTTTCAACTATTTTGCACTTTTTGTTACTTCTGAAGCAGAAGGAAAAGGAGGAGAGAATTTTCTTAGAAACTACTATGTAATTAAATATTTTGGGTTCAAGTCAGGTTTTAAGTTTTTCAATTAGAAGTTATTATGTCTCACATGAAAAATGATTGCCTGGTAGTTGAATAAAATTTTCCAGATAGATCACTTGTTCTAAGTGGTAGAAAATTGAGCCTATCTTGTGAATTTTTCTTAAAATGTTAAGTAGAGTACTTTGAGGAGGGCATGGCAACCCACTCAGTATTCTTCCTGGAATATCCCCATGGACAGAGGAGCTTGGCGGGCTGCAGTCCATGGGGTCGCAGAGAGTTGGACACGACTGAGCAACTCAGCATAGCACAGAGAATACTTTCATGTTCCAGTAAAGTATCAGCATGATAATGAAGGCTAGTATGGTTTAACTCTGATTTTGCCTTCACTGTGAAAATGGTTTAATTTATCCCCTTCTTTTTCTTTTTTTTTGACAGAGCAAAATCGATTAAAGAATATCAGAAAAGTATATGGAAGATGTATGTGGTACCGTTTGCGGTTATTAAAACCCCAGCCAAATATTATTCCTACAGTAAAGTAAGTAATTTGTTTCAATTAAAAGCAAAACAACACATGCTTTGTGTTTACTCTTTGCTAGGTATCATATGAAATAGGGGTATAATGATGAATGGGCTTCCCAGGTGGCACTGTGGTAAGGAATCCTGCCAAAGCAAGAGACACAGGGGATCCAGGTTCAGTCCCTGGTTGGGAATTGCCTGGAGGAGGAAATGGTACCTTACTCCAGTATTCTTGCCTGGGGAATCCCATGGGCAGAGAGGCCTAGTGGGCTACAGTCCGTAGGTCGCAGAGAGTTGGACACGACTGAGCACATAACGATGAATAAAATCTGTGTCTGTAGAGAAATTGTAACCTTAGTAGGAGCAAGATGTGATTAGTAAATTTGAGAACAGTCTGAACTGAGTGGTTTAGAAGTTCAAAAGAGAGAGAGGGTACTTCCGACTAGAGGGAGGAGGGGAGAAAGAGAAGTCAAATTTTGAAGGAAGATCTTATGTATCTTGTGTCAGGATTTGAATTTTGTCTCAAAGATTATGGAGGAATCTATTATCAAAAGCATGGAGGTGACATAGTCAAGTTTGCATTTCATAGTGATTGAAGTTTGTTGATGCATACTGTGTGCCAGGTGCTGTACTGGGATTTTATATGTTACTCATTAGTTTTATATTAACTTTTAGGTAGATATTTTTGCTTTTTCCCGAATGAGGAAACTGAAACTAAGAAGATGAGGAAGCTTGACTAAGTTCTTGCAGCAAGAAGTGGTAGAGTGAGGACCTGGTTACCCTTTATTTTTGCAACGCCATCTACATAAATCGGCCATTAGCATGTTTAATCTGAGTAGATGTCTTTGATTTTTCAGGGCTTTGTTGGTTAGCACCGAGGCTTTGGATCTTCACCCTAAGTCATCAGTTTAGAGGTAACATGAAACTGAGGGGAAGTGAAAGAGCTGCCATTAGTGAAGGACTGTACCCTGTGAATCACCTACATGTATCTATCTAGTAGTTAGGAGGGCAACACCTGGCAGAGGAAATGAGTGAAAGTAGAACCAGTTATTTTTAAATCTTGGTTTAAATGATGATAGTTTTCAACATATGTGTGTTACTTAAGGAGACTTAAATAGTTTTCTTTGCAAGATTTGACTTTGCCTGGTTTAGTTCCTTTGTATAGGGAGGGAAATCTTCGCTTTAATAGTATGAAACTAAAAGGCAGAATTAGTGTTTACCAGAGTAGTTTCGTGTTTGCTATGTATTCCTTGCTATTGCTTCTCTTTTTAAGTTAAACTTACGAGGCTTTCAGTTTCTTCTCTTTTGGCCTTTGGTCAACACATTGTGGGTATCTGAACCTCAAATTTCAAGGGGAAAAAAACCTAACTTTGTGATGTTCTCTTCAGTAATTAGAAAAGAGATTTACTTAAATTGAACTTCAGATTATTGGATGTTTAAGTAGGAATTAAATAATACTGGTAAAAATATAAATAAGATCAGGAACCATCCAAACTTTTTTGCTACTTAACCCTGAAGCATTCTTTCAAAATTAAGCAGTCATTATGTATATACTTTAATTTCTGAAAGTTGCTTCCGAAATGACTTTTAAGGTATGCTTAAAGAAAAAATACAGGACATTAATTACTGAAGGGAATCACATGTAGGGAAAATGCTTGTCTTTTCAGAGAAACCAAACATGCTTTTAAAAACCTGGGCCCGGAGCATGACGTAGTCTGTCCTGTTTCTTCCTTTGGTTTGGCTCTCAGGAAATCAGAGGGGGGTTTATTGGCTGCGGTAGCTTCCGTCAGTTCAGGAACTCTCGTCAGCCTCTGCTCGTTGCTTTATCCTTTGGCTCAGAGAGCCAGATGCTGCGCATAGAGCAGTCCAACGCGGGCTGTGGGGTGTTTCAGGTATTTTGCTCCCTTTCTCTTCTCACCTTGTTTGCTTTAAAAATTTTACTTTAGTGGTTTTCAGTTTCTCTTTTATCTTTGTTTTATGAGCTTTGTAGCCTTTTGGGAAAGTTGACAAAACAAAATGTGGAGTTACTAAGTTTGTGTGGAAATAAAATATAATTTAAAATGTTTCTTCGCATATTGAGGGTATTAGCAAACTTTGCCTTTGAGTCACAAGTTTCTATTTTAAACTGTTTTCATCATTCAGTCAATAAGTAGTTACTGTGTGCTGTGTATGTGTCAAATATTATAGGAGGTGCTGATATACTGTGAGTAACAAAATACTAGTGAGTAAGCAAATGATGATAATAGAGTTTAGTAAGGGTTGTAAAGGGAGCTTGGGGTGCCATGAAAGAACGGAGGGAGGGCTCTTAACTGGCTTGAGACAGTGAAGGCTTTCTTGAGTAAGTGAGGGGTCCTAGTTGAGAGCTGAGACATGGGCAAGAGTTAGTGGTAACAGCCAAGAGCTGCCATGAATTGTTTCTCATCTTCGAAGCGCCTTTTAGATGCTTTACATATCTTTGTTGTTGTTGTACAGTTGCTAAGTCAGGTCTGACTCTTTGCATCCTCACGGACTGCAGCACACCAGGCTTCCCTGTCCTTCACTGTCTCCTGGAGTTTGCTCAAACTCATGTCCATTGAGTCAGTGATGCCATCCAACCATCTCATTTTCTGTTGCCCCCTTCTCCTCCTGCAGTCAATCTTTCCCAGCAACAGGGTCTTTTCCAGTGAATCGGCTCTTTGCGTCAGGTAGCCAAAATAATGAAACTTCAGCTTCAGCAGTAGTCCTGCCAATTCAGGGTTGATTTCCTTTAGGATTGACTGGTTTGATCTCCTTGCTGTTCAAAGGACACTCAAGAGTCTTCTCCAGCACCACAATTTGAAAGCATCAGTTCTTCAGCACTCAGCCTTCTTTATCATCCAACTTTCATATCCATATATGACTACTGGAAAAATCATAACTTTGACTATACAGACCTTTGTTAGCAGAGTGGTGTCTCTGCTGTTTAATATGCTGTCTAGGTTTGTCATAGTTTTCCTTTCAAGGAGCAAGCGTCTTTTAATTTCATGGTTGCAGTTGCTGTCTGCAGTGATTTTGGAGCCCAAGAAAATAAAATATGCCACTGTTTCCACTTCACCCCCCTCTTTTTGCCATAAAGTGATGGAACCAGATGCCATGATGTTATTTTTTTTGAATGTTGAATTTTAAGCCAGCGTTTTCACCTCTCCTCTTTCACCTTCATCAAGAGGCTCTTTAATTCCTCTTCACTTTCTGCTGTTATAGTGGTATCATCTGCATATCTGAGGTTGTTGATGTTTCTCCTGGCTATCTTGATTGCAGCTTGTGCTTCATCCAGCCCGTCATTTCACATTGATGTACTCTGCATATAAGTTAAATAAGGAGGGTGACAATATATAGACTTGACATACTGCTTTTTGATATACTCCAATTTTGAACCAATCTGTTGTTCCATGTTTGGTTCTTTTGCTTCTTGGTCTGCATATAGGTTTCTCAGGAGGCTAGTAAGGTGGTCTAGTATTCCCATCTCTTTAAGAATTTTCCACAGTTTGTTGTGATCCAGACAGTCAAAGGCTTTTAGCTTAGTCAGTGAAGCATAAGTAGATGTTTTTCTGGAATTCCCGTGCTTTCTCTATGATTCAACAAGAGTTGGCAGTTTGATCACTGGTTCCTCTGCCTTTTCTAAATCCAGCTTTTACATCTGGAAGTTCTTGGTTCACATACTGTTGAAGCCTGGCTTGAAGGATTTTGAGCATTACCTTGTTAGCATGTGAAAGGAGCACAGTTGTGCAGCAGTTTGAGCATTCTTTGGGATTGAAGTGAAAACCGGTCTTTTCCAGTCCTGTGGCCTTTGTTGAGTTCTCCAAATTTGCTGACATATTGAGTGCAGCACTTTAACAGCATCATCTTTTAGTATGTTAAATAGCTCAGCTGGAATTCCATCACCTCCACTAGCTTTGTTTGTAGTAATGCTTCCTAAGGCCCACTTGACTTCACACTCCAGGATGTCTGGCTCTAGGTGAATGACCACACCAACATGGTTATCCAGGTCATTAAGACCTTTTTTGTATAGTTCTGTGTATTCTTGCCACCTCTTCTTAATCTCTTCTGCTTCTGTTAGGTCCTTGCTGTTTCTGTCTTTTATTGTGCCCATCTTTGCATGAACTGTTCCTTTGGTATCTCCAGTTTTCTTAAAGAGATTTTTAGTCTTTCCCATTCTATTGTTTTCCTCTATTTTTGCATTGTTCACTTAAGAAGGCTTTCTTATCTCTTCTTGCTGTTCTCTGGAACTCTGCATTCAATTGGGTGTATCTTTCCCTTTCTTCTTTACATACCTAATCTTGTTTAATTCTCAGACCCACTCTAGAAATTTGAAACTGAGCTAAGCAACTTGCCAAGATCTCTTAGGTAATAAGCGGTGAAACTGGGATTTGACTTAAGGCAGTTTTGTTCCAGAGTCTGTGGTCCTAGCTACCTATCACTGGATAGGCAGGTAAAACTGGAAGTATTCTAGGTATTCTTTGTCTTTGGACATGTGGAAAGCAGCTTCCAGTAGTATGCCCTTTAATAAGGTTTAGAACATTGATTTGGCCAGGTAGAACAAAATTTGCATCTGAGTGCTATCTGTGTTTGTTACTCTGAGGTTAGTCAAAACTGAGTATAAGATCCTGACCACATGCTCACGGAGTTTGCAATGAGCCAGAGGAAGAGGGTCATGGTTTATGTTTCTTTGTGACTGTAACCGTAGTCTTCCTGTTGATCATCTTGACAGCGGTTATGGATTGGGTAGATAATTCGAGTTGAGTCTTGAAGGATGAATACAGTTTGGATATACAGAAATGAAGAATGGGAATTCTAGGTAGAAAGACCCAGGGGAGCAAGAGCATGATGGTGGAAAAACTTAGGGAACTTTCGGAGGTGGCAATTTATTTTGTTTGAAAACCTAGGGTGATATAAGTATAGAGGTAGGTTGGAATTAGGTCCGAGAAACTCAATCCAAATAAACACGTTTTAAGCTATGTTTCTATCAAGAGAGCTTAAATGTGTGAAATGTTTTCTTTTTGTGTTTGAAAACGGATCACTTCGGTTTGTTTGATTAGGATTCCTATGATTCATTTATGTCTTAAGAGTTCCTATCTAATAGATGGTGATACAAAACGTATAAAAAATAAAAATTATTCCATTTCATCACTTAAAGATAACCACCGTTAAGATGATTTACCTTCTATATTTTTATTTACAAAAAATAGGATTACATTGTACATACAGCTTTGAAATCTGTTTTTCTAATTTAACACTACAAAGTAGAGAATCTTCCACAGCAAGTATTTTTAGTGTCTAGATAGCATTTCTCTATAGATGTACTGTTACTGATCTGTTCAGTACTCTATTGATGGACATTTATGTGTGTTTTCAGGTATTAATTATATCTGTTACCACCCTTATACTTTATAAACTTAGTTTTAGTTTGTTTGCTTCTTAATTTCTTTCAGTGGAGTAGATTGATAGTTTAAAAGGTATATAGTTCTTTAGGGCTTTTGATAACCTTATTGCCAGATGTTCCTTCAGAGTATACAATGTATGAGCGTTCCTTTTTTCCTTAGCTTCTCCAACACTGGTAATATTAATTTTTAAAGTATTTTTACTAAATAGAACATACTGAGGTAGAAAGAAATTATTCCCCCCCCCCCAAACTATATGTTCTTTTATGTCTTTTTTTTTAACCTGTAGTGCAGATCTTTCTATCATGCTCAGTTGCATCTGACTCTTTGTGACCCTTGACTGTAGCTCTTCTGTCCATGGGATTTTTCAGGCAGGAATACTGGAGTGGCTTGCCATATCCTCCTCCAGGGGATCTTCCCAACCCAGGGATGGAACCTGAGTCTCCAGGAGTCTCCTGAATTGCAGGCGAATTCTTTACCCATTGAGCCATTGGGGAAGCCCACATGTCTGTCTGTATTTATTAGCTAAAAAGGTTCCATTTTGTGGCTTTATCTTGGTTTATTTAATTAGTCTCCTATGAATGATTTATTTTAGTTCCCAATAAATGGACATTAAGTTTGTTTCCAAATTTTTACTGTTATAGTAAACAAGACTACTTAAGGCTACTTATCTTTGCACAATTGACCAATTATTTTTTGTAGCTTATCTTACTAAAAGTGTAGTTGCAAGGTCAAGAGCAATTATTTTTACATTAAATGGGTCAATAGCACTAATTTAAGTCAGTGAGACTACTTTAGATTGTTCTATGTCTTGATCTTGCCAAAATGTCTTCAGAATCTAAAGGAAAGCCAAAGAGTTGTATTTACTTATATTTTACTTATCTTTTTTCTCAACAGGAAAATTGTTCTTCTAGCAGGCTGGGCATTGTTCTTATTCCTTGCATACAAAGTTTCCAAAACAGACCGAGAATATCAAGAATACAATCCTTATGAAGTATTAAATTTAGATCCCGTAAGTAGTATTTTTATATAATGTACATTAGTTTAATGATCCCTTGAAAATACTGTAGGCCCACAGCCTAAAAGAAATTGAGTTGTGCCTAAAGAAATCAGACTCTGATCAGTTAAAAAAGATACCCAATCTATTATTATTCTAATGCATATATATATATATTTGTGTTTTTGAAGCTATAGATGTCGATTACCATCCTATTAAGAGTTGGTTTGTAATTGCTAAAATGTAAAAGTATTTGGAGATGAGAAGTTAGTATATTTTTAAAAGACATTTCTAAGATTGGTTTAATGCAAAGTTAGAACCAGGAGGTTTATTTATGTTAGTTGGATAGGACCCTGTTTTAGTTGACACTAAGGCAGTATGTTAAGTCTTTATGTCTTATAAAGAACTGGTAGCTTTGTCATAGAAATTCAGATTAACCTGGAATGTATCCGTTAGGTGACTTTCTCTTTTGTTTTTCTTTAACATTTTTTTAAAATTAATTTTTATTGGAGTACAGTTGCTTGACAGTGTTGTGTACTAGGTGACTTAATTGAACTTGATTGATGGTCTCAGTAGAAAATTAGTCTTTTAAATTTATCTGTGGCGAGAACTGAAATGAATGCTAGAGATCATCTAGCATTTTCTTCTGATGGAGAAAATGAGGCCTGGAAAATCTTGTCTTGTCTGGGGTCCCCTGACTTCCTGGTAAACGAGTTGAACCTAGTGCTCTTTCCATTTCTCCCCGTACTGCTATCTTTTATTTCTTGTCTCTGCTCAGTAGATGGCTTGATCCAGAGATTCATATAATGCAAAGTAAGGAGTGTATTTATCTTCTGGTTTTCCGCATTGTAGAAGAAAAGTTTGCCTACCATCTGATTTTTCTTACTGTGATGATCATGGTCATCAAGAGAGATTAAGTTTTAAAGGTTTGGGAATAATTTAATGCCATAACAAAATCAATGTGAAAAATTGATTAATAGAAATTGAATCTAATTAGGAAACAACTAAGGTAAACTTACTGTTACTTAATATTAAAATGTTGTCAAGCAGATGAAACCAGATGGTCTTCAGATTATTTCTTAGAAAAGAAGTTAACCTTTGATTTGAGCTTTTAATCCAGCCAGAATTAATTAACTTGATCATTCTTTGATATTTAAAATTCACTGTCATTTTATTTTATTCAAATTGCATTTATATGTTATCAATCTCAAATCATCTATGTGCATGGAATATAGTTAGATGCTCAGTAAAATAAAATATATTGGACAGCATAAATATTTTTACTTAAAAAATATGTGGGTGAATTTTATAGGACAAGATATATAGAATGAAAACTTCATTTTCTGAAAATATTGAGTAGTTCAATATTTTAAGTTCAGAATGGGATGGATTATGTTTTACAGTAGTCTGCTTATTTTTACTAAAAGAAAGCCTTTTCTTTTAGGGGGCAACTGTAGCAGAGATTAAGAA